>NC_092498.1:79838596-80438596 GCF_047511675.1 Marmota flaviventris
ATATTTAAAATGCTACAATAATTTTACACTTAATTTTTTAAAAAAATTCTTGATATTCATCTTTGACCTATGTGTTATTTTAAAGTTTTTATTTACCCACTTTTTTGTAATTTCCAGTTATCTTTCTGTTATTGATATCTAGTTCAATTCCACTGCATGTAAGAGTAGCAATTATATGAATTCTATTATTTTGAGATCATTGGTATATGTTTTAGAGTTAAGAACTTGCTCTATCCTGGTGAACATTCCATGTGAGATTGAGAAGAATGAGTATTTTGTTGTTGTTGAATGAAATTGTATATACATCAAGTTATTGATGGTGAATTGAAATATGTCTTTGATAATTTTCTGCCTGCTCAATTTGTCCATTCCTAATACAAGGGGATTACACTATAATAATAGATTAATGTATTTCTCCTTGCAGGTCTATCAGTTTTTGTCTCACATTGTAATGCTCTGATGTTAGGGACATAAAATTAAGGAAAAATTGGTCATGCAACTTATAATCCTAATAACTCTACTTTCTTTGAATTCTGCTCTGAAATTAATACAGTTCTTTTGATTAATATTAACATGGATATTTTCTTAATCCAATTACTTTTTATTTATGTGTGTCTTTACATTTAAAGTAGATTTCTTGTAGACAAAATGATTGGGTGTTGTTTTTTGATCCACTATAACCATCTTCTTCTTTTAATCAGTGTAGTTAGACCACTGACATTCAAATTGATTATTTATTTGTGTGTGTGTATGTGTGTGTAGAGAGAGAGAGTTGGGTTAATAGCTACCAATTTTATTCTCTTTTCTCTGTGTTGCCCTTGTTCTTTGTTCCTATTTTGTCTTCCAACCTTTTCCTTTTTATTTTTGGTTTTAATTGGACATTTTGTATTATCCTATTTTTTCTCTCCTATTTAATAAAATCAATTAAACTTCTTTATTTTTATTTTTTATACTTTTTTTGGTAGCTTCCACAGAGGTTTTAATATACACTTATAATTAATACAAAACCACTTTCAAATAACATATCATTTCATGGGTAGTATAAATACTTTAACAAAATAGTCCAATTTCTTACTGTCCTTTGTATCATGTTTATCATTTATTTCATTTACACTTAAGTATACGTGTGTGTGTGTGTGTGTGTGTGTATAAACACAAATGGAATGCAGTGTCCTTACTAGTATGAGCAAATGCTGTTAGATCAATTAAGAATAAAAAGAAAGATTTTTATTTACTTTCACTTACTCTTTTTCTCTTATTCTTCCTAGATTCACGTTTCTGATTTATATCATTTTCCTTATCTCTGAAAATTTTCTTTTAATATATCTTCTAAGCAACAGATTCTGTCAATATTTTTTGTCTAAAAAAAGACTTTTTTTTTCCTCTTCACTTTTTCATTGAACTAAAAAGACTCAACATGAACTCTATCTACCCTTATCACCATGTGTAACTGTATAAAACATTATTATTGAGTATATTTACAATGTTATAGGGTGGATATCTCAAGTTTATGCATCTTACCTGTTATTCTCTACTCTCCCCTTCTAGCCTCTGATAATCACCATTCCATTCTTTGATTTTATGAATTTGACTATTTTAGATAACACATATGAATGAAATAATGCAGTAATTAACTTTCGCTATTTTATTTTGTTCCACATAAATTTCCCATGGTGCATCCATGTTGCTGAATATTACAGAACTTATTTATCTTTTAAGACTGAAGATGACTCCATTGCATTCATATACCACATTTTCTTTATCCATTCATCTGTTGAAGATTTAGTTTGTTTTTAATCTCTAAGCTATCATGCATACTGCAACAATGAACATTGGAATGCTAATAAATTTTCAAGATTGACTTCAATTTAGGGGCAAATACTGAAATGGGATTTGATCATACAGATAAATATTTTGAAAATTTTGAGGAACTCCATATATTTTTCCATATCAGCTGTATCACTTTATATTCCTATTAAAAGTGTGCAAGAGTCTAATTTCTTTCATTACCATTTGGTGTATGTTTTCAAAAATAGCAATCCTAACATGTTTCAGATTGCATCTCACTGTGCTTTTTGGTGTACATTTACCCCCAAATTAGAAATACTGAACACTTTTTATATATCTATTGAACATTTATGATTTGTTTTTAGAAATGTCTATTTAAATTCTTAGCCCATTGCTTATTTGTTCTTTTTAGTTATACATGACAGTAGAATGTCTTTTGACATATCATACATATATGAAGTATACTTCCCATTCTTGTGGATGTACATGATGGGGGTGTTGTATATTCATATATGAACATAGTAAAGATATGTCCAATTCATTCTACAGCTTTCTTATGCTCATCCCCCTTCCTTCCCTTCCTTCCCCTTTGTCTAATACAATGAACATCTATTCTCACCCCTCTCACCCTTATTGTGTTTCAGTATCCACATATCAGAGAGAACATTTGGCCTTTGTTTGCAGGGGGGATTGGCTTATTTCACTTAGCATGATAGTCTACATTTCCATCCATTTACCAACAAATGCTAAAATTTCATTCTTCTTCATGGTTGAGTAATATTACACTGTGTACATATACCACATTTTCTTTATCCATTCATCTGTTGAAGAGCACCTAGGTTGGTTCCATAGCTTAGGTATTGTGAATTGAGCTGCTATGAACATTGATGTGGCTGTATCGCCATAATATGCTAATTTTAAGTCCTTTGGGTATATACTGAAGAGTGTGATAACTGGATCAAAGAGTGGTTCCATTCCAAGTTTTCTGAGGAATCTCCATACTGCTTTCCATAGTGATTGCACCAATCTGCAGTGTCACCAGTAATGTATAAGTGTACCTTTTTCCCTATATCCTCGCCAACATTTATTGTTGCTTCTATTCTTGATAATTGCCATTCTAACTGGAATGTGATGAAATAGTGTAGTTTTAATTTGCATTACTCTAATTGCTGGTAATGTTGAACTTTTTTTTTTCATATATTTGTTGACTGATTGTATTTCTTCTTCTGTGAAGTGACTGTTCAGTTCCTTTGCCCATTTATTCATTGGATTATTATTCTTTTGGTGTCAAGTTGTTTGAGTTCTTTACATATTTTAGAGATTAATGCTCTATCTGAGGTACAGGTGGCAAATATTTTCTCCCATTCTGTCAGCCCTCTTCATGTTCTTGATTGTTTCCTTTGCTGTGAAGAAGCCTTTAGTTTGATATAATCCCATTTTACTTCCTATGCTTTAGGAGTCTTTCTAAGGAATTTTGGTTCCTAAGCCAACATAATGGAGATTTGGGCTTACCTTTTCTTTCCTTTGCTGTGAAGAAGCCTTTTAGTTTGATACAATCTCATTTTATTTCCTATGGTTTAGGAGTCTTTTTAAGGAATTTTGGTTCCTAAGCCAACATAATAGAGATTTGGGCTTACCTTTTCTTCTAGTAGGTACAGTTTCTCTGGTCTAATGCCTAGGTACTTGATCCACTATGAGTTGAATTTTGTGCAGGGTGAGAAATTAGGGTTTCATTTCATTTTGTTACATGTTGATTTGCAGTTTTCCCAACATCATCTGTTGAAGAGGCTATCTTTTCTCCAATGTATGTTTAGAGTGCCTTTGTCCAGTATGTGATTTGTGTATTTATGTGGGTTTGTCTCTGTGTCTTCTATTTTGTACCATTCATCTCATGTCTGTTTTGGTGCCAATACTATGCTCCTTTTGTTTCTATAGCTCTGTAGTGTAATTTAAGATCTGGTATTATGATGCCTCCTGCTTCACTTTTCTTATTAAGGATTGCTTTGGCTATTCTGGGCCTCTTATTTTTCCAAGTGAATTTCATGATTGCATTTTATATTTCTATGAAGAACATCATCAGAACCTTAATAGGAATAGCATTAAAGCAATATAGTTCTTTTGGTAGTATGGCCATTTTGGCAATATTAATTCTGCCTATACAAGAATATGGGGAATATCTCCATCTTCTAAGGTCTTCTTCTATTTCTTTCTTTACTATTATTTAGTTTTCATTATACAGTTCTTTCACCTCTTTTGTTAGATTGATTTCACCAATCCCCAATTTTTATTTTCTTTGAAGCTATTGTGAAGGGACTACTTTTCATAATTTCTCTTTTGGTTGATTCATCACTGATGTATAGGAATGGAATTGACTTATGTTTGTCAATTTTATATCTTGCTACTTTGCTGAATTCATTTATGAGTTCTAGAAGTTTTCTGGTGGAGTTTTTCTTTTTCTCTTCCATCAAGTTGTTAGCAAATAGAGATAAAGTTTGAGTTCTTCTTTTCCTATTTGTATTCTTTTAATTTCTTTCTTCTGTCTAATTGCTCTGGCTAAAGCTTCCAGGACTATGTTGAATAGAAGCGGTGAAAGAGAAATTCTTTGCCCATTTTTAATTGGAGTATTTTTTAACTGAGTTGTAGAAATTCCTTACATATTTTGGATATAAACTTCTTATTAGGCGTATGGTTACAAATACCATCTTTTTCTTATTCTAGAGGCATTCATTATACTCTGCTAATTGCTTCTTTTGCTCTTCAAAACCCTTTTAGATTTATATAATTCCATGTGCCTCTTTTTGTGTTCCATTGAAGGTACTTTCGGTGTCATAGTCTCATAAAATCATTGCAAAGACCAATGTCATAAAGATTCACCCCGTTTTCTACTATGAGTTTTACAGTTTTGGATACTATATTTAAATCTTGTATTCATTTTGTATTGATTTTTATGTATTAAGTATAATATATGAGTTCCATATCCTTATTTTGCATGTGGATTCATTTTCTCAACCCCATTGACTGATGAGATGTTGCTTTCCCTGTTGTGTATATTTGGAAATTTTTCTTTTGGAAAATGTAAATGTAAATGTGTAGCTTTGTTTCTAGGCTCTGTATTCTGTTCCATTTGTCTACATGTTCATCTTTATGCCAATATCATATTATTTAGATCATACAGCTTTGTAATATTTTGAAAGCAGTAATGATATATAGTTTTATTCTTTTTCCTCAAGGTTGATTTTGTGGTTGCATGTGAATTTCAGAATTGTTTCTATATTTATTAAAAGATGCCATTGTGGTTCAGTAGGGATTGCTTTAGATAGTGTGGACATTTGTGTGTGTGTGTGTGTGTGTGTGTGTGTGTGTGTTGCCAGGGATTGAACCCAGGGCCTTGTACATGCAAGGCAAGCACTCTACCAACTGAGCTGCACCCCCAGCCCAATGTGCACATTTTAACAATATTATGTTTTCCAATCCATGATAAGGAGGTATTTTCCATTTGTTTCTTGTTTAACTCTTTCATTGATGTTTTGTAGGGTTTTTAAAAAATATTTGTTTTTTAGTTATATGTGGACACAATCTCTTTATTTTATATGGTGCTGAGGATTGAACCCAGTGCCTCAGGCATGCTAGGTGAGCGTTCTACCTCTGAATCACAACCCCAGGCCCTTTCTGTAGGTTTTAGTATATAAGTCTTTCCCCTTCTTAAGATTAGTCCTGGTTATTTTATTCTCTTTAGTGCAATGTAAAATGACACTGTTTTTATTTCAGATGGTTCGTTGTCAGAAAACAACTAATTTTTATATGCTGATTTTGTATCCCGCATCTGGGTTGAATTCATTTATTATTTTCAACTATTTTTGGTGTTGTCCCCTCCCCTCCCCATATGAGATCATGACATCTGCACCAGTAACAATTTTTCCTTCTCTTTCTTATTTGGATGAATTAAACTTCTTTTTCATTTCTACTTGCTTTCACTAGGATTCTAAGTAATTTATTTAATTGAAATGATAAGAGTGGACAGCCTTGTCTTTTCCCCTGATTTTGGGGAAAAAGTATTTAGTTTTTACTCGAGTGTGATATTATCTGTGGAATTTTCATATATGGCCTTTATTTCTTTCTATTACCAATTTGTTAAGAAGGTTTTCATGAAAAGATACTGAATTTTGTCAATTTTTTCCCTATGTCTACAGAGACGATCATGTTAATTTTATTGTCTGTTACTGTGGTATATTATATTTATTGATTGATTTTCATATGCTGAATTATCCTTGCATCTTGGGGATAAATCCCACTTAGTCATGGTGTATAATCCTCATAATGTGCTTTTGGTCTCAATTTGCTAGTATTGTGGTTAAGGCATTTTTATCTGTATTTATCAGCATCTTGGATTTCAGTTTTTTAAATCTTACAGTGCTTTTGTCTGGATGGTATCAATATAATGCTGGTCCCATAAAATATATTTTAGAATGTTCCTTGAGTTATAAAAGTTAGGTTCTTTATTTAAGACATTTTTTTTTCTTTTTAAATATAGATGTCAATCATCATGAACTTCCTTCTTGGTACTGTTTTGTCTTATTTCACTACTTTTGGTTTATTGTTTTTATTTTCATGGAGGAAAAAGAAGGATTCTATACAATAGTCAATCATTAGGTTTCAGTATTTTTGGTGAGATAGTGTCCACAGACTGTGTATTTTACCAATTCATAGTAGTGTGCTGTTAGGCAAAAGGATGTTGGATTTGAGTGCTCACCTTCCCTTGGTAACCTGGGTTCTGAAAAAAATAGTAGGTTAGGCTCTGGCAAAATGGTTTTTCTTTATTACAGTCCTTTTTAGACTGCAGGAAAATGATTACTTTTCCCCTCCTGCTGTTAGAAGCCCTAGGGGAATTTTCTCAGATATTCCCTGTGGGAACCTGATAAGGCTCCTGAAAGTAACATTCATAAAAATATAGTGCTCCTTCTTGACTAAGCTTTCTTGGAGTTTTTAAGTCTCAGACATGTCCACAATGAGCCTCCAGCAATTCATCAGTTTCAATTCAAGCTTTCATATTTGTACTGGTTTCCATGGAGCTTTCTGCTCTTGGGTTTTTGCTCTGGTAGCTTGTGGTACCCTGTGTCTGCCTGTCTTTCCAATTTGAGAGCCATGGATTGCCCTATTACCACACTTTTCTGATAATCTAAGAAGAATTAAAGAATTGATTTTTATTCATTTTAGGATGCACTACTGACTTTCAAGCTCCTTATGTGTCAGGTCAGAAACCATAGTACAGAAATATACTTTTTTTCTGTTAATAATAGATCACGAACGTATTTCTGTCAATTATTATCATTATTTTTAAGGCTAAAAAATTTTCATCAGTATTTATTTAACACTTGTCCTATTGTTGAATAGTGAGGCTATTTTCTTTTTAAAAAATTGGAGAAACTCTTTTGCCTAGGTCTTTGGCACTTGTACATTTCCCCTCCATAGGATGAATGATTCTACATGGAAAAGGAAGCACACTATATACAAGGCCTCTAGCAGTGTGTGAGTTCCCTCATTGTACTAGTCTCTTTTAACATAAAATAATAATATTTTAATGTTTTTTATTAGTGCATATAGTTATACATAATATTAGGGTTCATTTTGATATAAACATATATGCATGGAATATAATTTGCGCCACTTCAGTAAATTGAAAAGAAAAATTCATTTGATTTATTACCAACACCACATGTTATGACTCCAGAAATTCTCCAGGTACCTTGCATTTCTTTAATATGCTACTCTAATTTATGCTTTTTGTTTGTTTGTTTTGTTTTTTTGTGATGCTAAGAATTGAATCCAGGGCCTCATGCATGCAAGGCAAGCACTCTACCAACTGAGCTATATCCCCTTCCCTTATGGATTTATTATACTCTTTTAGAGTAAAAACAAATAAGAAAGTTGCTTTATAACTTCAGTGAAATCTCTTTTAATCAAAGAAAGCTTCCATTTTAATGATTAAAAAGCCATTTTTAATATGTATTATCCCTTAAAGCCTATTCTCTAAAGCTCATGTGAACCCTGTTCTCTTGAACATTTTGTTTTAAAAAACAGGGATTTCTGGGTGATGACCTTATCAGTGGTAGGGAAAATGTGGTTCCACAGAGATCATTTAGCCATAATGACATTCTAAGTCCTATTTGGGTCATACAGGATTAAATTGTTTCTATTGCTAATTTTACTTTGCCTTCAGTCAAAAAAGAGAGGAAAGCTGTTAACTCATATTAGCTTTAAGGCCACATTTTAATATCACTTTATCTAAATATAACTACATCCCTTTCCTTTTAAAATGTTTGTTTGCAGCAGCTAAAATGTGGCTATAAAGTACTAATGAATGTACTATGAAAGATAAGCACCAATACAATTAGTTCCTTTCTAATTTAGACTTCATAATGGAGACCAAAGGATGTTTTAATACAGTCTAAGAAAAATTCAAATTTGACAAAATACTAACTCCTCAGCTACCTAAATTTTTATTTATTTTTTATTCCAGAAAAACCAAATGCAAAAGATAACAAAGAGATTTTCTTTAGGCTTGTGCTAATTAAGTATTCTCACCAATCCCCACCCCCAGAAAAGGCACTTTTTTCAGTTAATAATATGACAAAATACATCATATAAAATCTTCATAATTTGTTTAAATAATACATTATGTAACTTAGAAAATTATATTATACAGTGTATTTTTAATTAACACATAATAATTATTTATATTTGTGAGGTACTATGCTTTAGTATATAAATACCAAGTCAGGGTAAGCACATATCTTTGACCATTTACCATGGCTTGGTTGTAGGAAGTTCTTTTAATTAAAAGTAAAATTCATCATTTTATTAACTTCTATAGCTCTAAAAGTTATTCCATCATTTAAAAAATATTATAATGCCTTTTTTAAAAGACAGTATTGAAAACTCTATCCTCCAAAAAGGTAATCCTTTGGTGAATACCGTCCCAAGCCTCTTTCTATGCATCTGTGTGACTGCAAACTCAATATGATAGGAAATAGGAGTACCTGGTTCTAAGAGACAATAAATCATGAGAATATCATACTTTGGATATCTCTAAAAGGTGATCCTAAGATAAGAAATTGGACATAGGCAATTTGGGGGGGAATTCATTCCAGTGAGGTAAGGTAAGTAGGAAAACTGATCTGGGAAAGAAAAAAATTAATAAAGAATCTTTTAACGAGTGAACTATCTCCTTGGACAACTGGAATTCATTCCTGTCAGAGACCTTTCAAAGGCTAAAGGATTCTCTGGAACATATGTCAGAATGTTCCTACCAATACATGGGGAAGCTGGGGTATTTATCCACTAACTCTTTTTCCTTACTGGTTGAGATTTGTTTCTGAAGCACTGAATTCTAAACAACTTCATGTTGGCCAGCACATGGCTAAGCAGTCCTAGTGGTCCCAAGCAAATGCCAGTGGAATGCAAGCAATCAATTAGGCAGAGAAGCAGAATAATGTAGGCACTTGAGATGGGATGAAATAAGTGTGAACAGCAATGGTCTAGCTCAGCCTCAGGAAAGGGTTATAATTTAACATTACATGCTACAGGGAAGTTGATCTCACCATGAAAGTCAGGAAATGATTCTCCAAAGAACAACAGATGAAAGCAATATAAATGTTCATTTTAAAACTAAAAACAATGGATGGAATTTTTTAAAAAATGTTTGTACTGGGCACTGAAACCAGGATCACTATACCTCTGAGCTCCATCCCCAATCCTTTTTATTTTTTATTTTGAGGTAAGTTGCTTAGGGCCTTGCTAAGATGCTGAAGCTGGCCTTGAATGTGCCATCCTCCTCCTCAGCCTCCTCAGTTGCTAAAATGTTATTATAATAAGTGGTTACAATAAATAAAAATGGATCTTGAAAACATCAATCTGACTGCTGATTGAAGATTCAACACGATAAGAGCCCAAGCCAATGAGAATATGACTCTCAAAAGACTAATGTAGTTGCCCACATTGGAGGTGATTTGGTTCTTAAACTAAGAGAATATAATGTTTAAACGCAAGACTTGTGCCAGATTGCTCAGATTTGTACTTTACTGTGCTCCTTTATAGCAAACTACAGAACCTCCTGAGTAAAGGTTCTTCATCTGTAAAATGCTGCTATGTTTTAGATATGATAAGTGTCCCAATAAGGCTTTATGTGTTGAAATTTCATCCCCATTGTGAGGTAGTAAGATTGTGAAAACTTAATTGATGTTGTTTAGAAGTGGAGCATGTGGAAGGTGACTAGGATTCCCATGATTGAATCCAGACGGCTACATAAGAAGAAGGAAGGAAACCACATGTGTGTATGTATGTGAAAGAAACCACTCATTCACACACACATACACACACACACACACACACACACACAGTCCCTGTTTCTTGCCAAGTGATATCCTGTGTCACCTTGAGACTCTACCAGTGAGAAGGCCATCACCAGATGTGGCCCCTAGATTTTATGTCTCCATACTGTGAACCAAATAAACCTTTTTTTTTTTTATTTTTAAAGTAACCATCTTTGGTTATTTAATAATAGTAATAAAAGTGGTAGTAAAAATAAAATAATGAGGGTGGGGGGAGCATGAGAGGAATGGAAGAACTTTGGATAGGGCAAAGGGGAGAGAGGGGAAGGGAGAGGGCATGGGGATAGGTAAGATGGTGGAATGAGGTGGACATCATTATCCTAAATACATGTATGAAGACATAGACACAGACACAGACACACAGACACACACACACACACACACACACACACAAATACTGCAGGAACAAAAATAAATTCACAAAATATCATGTTTTTTTTTTTCCAACTACCAAAGCCTCCAAAGAAACCTCTTGCTAGAAGCCAGCTTCATATGTATTAAGGATAGAATTCATGGAAGAAAAAAAGACAGGAAGAAGAAATTAAAGAATGAGGAGTTTCTCAGGCCAAGGGCCCTTGGGGACACAAATTTTAATCAGTGAGCAGCTGCTGAGAGAAATACTGATAATGTAAGCTACAAGAAAAGATGTTATATATATCTTCTGTTGTTCAATAGAAATGGACTCTTTTCATAATTAAGAACTGAGTTGCTTTTATTTGATATTTTTCAGCTGGACTAACCAAGATAATGGATGGTTAATATGGTTTCTACATGGTGAATATTAATTTAATGAATTTGTTCTCTCCTCCCTTCCACTTGCATATAAATTACTGAGACTGAAAAAAAAAAAAAAAACCTACCTCACCATGTAGTTGAATTAAATGGGCTCATGAATACAAAAAAACTTTTAAATAGTGCTTCTGCATAATAGGTGCTTTATTTAACTATTAATTTTAAGGAGATAGAATGGGGATAAAATGAGAATTATGACATATTTAAGAAGGAGATCAATGGTTACCTGATAATTGGATCTTAGATTTAGGAGAAGTTTTTAAGAAATATTTTGAGTTGTGTCTTTAATGATGGGATAACAACTGGTGTCAATCACTGAGGTGAAGGAAATAGGAAGATAAGAATATCTGACAGATAAAGATCCTGAGTATGTTTGGAACATTGGATCTGAATTGAATGAGATATCTAAGAGGAAACACCAAGTAGGCAGTTGCATATAGAGGTTTGGAGGTCAGATGGGAGATCTGGGCTGGAAATACAAAACTGTGAATCATCTGGACAGAAGTGGGAATTGAAGGTATGCATGGACAAAATATAGACAAAGAACATAAAGTTGTTTACAACAAAGAAATGCTGGTAGTACATGGGGCAAGGTTTAGGCAAAACTAGGAAATATGGAAAACTTTGGACTTTCCATCTTAACATCTCCATTTTTCTCATATTCCCTCCCTTTATACTGACATCCGTAATAAGTTTATCAATTAATTTAGATTGCTCCTAGCTTCCCATTCATTTATTAGCAAGAATTAACTGAGAAACTCTTATGGAGCAAGGAATATTCTGCATGTTAACTAAATAGCAGTGAAGAAGACAGACATTAGCTGATCTCATCAGGTATAAATGTTCCAAAATGAAAAAGTTACTTATAAAATTAAACTAAGATGATGTGATAGAATGAGATTGAGTGATCATATTAGTTTGGTTGGTGACGAAATCCTCTTTGAAAAGAGTACATTTAAAATGAGATTTTTAAAGATAAAATGGAAGCTGCCATTTGGTCATCAGGTAGAATACTCACATAAAGTTCATTCACTCTTGTAAACAACCTTTTTGGCACAAGAAACAGAGAGGACTATGACTATGTGACTATATAATAAGGGGAAGAAATAAATAAAAGAGACCATATTGTGTAGGTCTTTGTAAACAGAAGTAGCTACAAAGATAAGACACTGGACAGTTTCAAGGAAGAGAGTTACATGATTCAATTTATGTTTTAAAACTAACCTTATAACTGCTCTGTAGGTAACATATTACAGGAGAGATAGAAGAGAAGAAGGGGGATCAATTAGAATAGAAGCACTATCCAAATAGATGGGAAGGTAATTTGTACAATATTGTAAATACATAATATAAACAAAACAGAAGAGAGTACATGAAAGAATTAGATGAAGGAAGGAGTAGAATCAAACATGACTCGACTCGGGTTTTAGGCTTCCATAGTACAGTGCTTTCATAAACTGAAGTGAGAAATACTGAATTTAGGACTAAATTTAGGACTGGGAAATCAAGTGTTCCATGTAAACTTTATTACAAATCATAACTCATGTAGAAAATATAAGTCCTGAATATTTGAGAAAATTCAGGGCAATAGATAAATATTTTAATATTGTGTTACAAAGATAGCACTTAAAACCATGGGGAATGATAGGGTCATCTAAGATGACTGTGTGGCACCAGAAGAGAAATGGGTCCTGGAAAAAAAAGAAGAAAAATAGCTTATGATATTAAAGGAAACTGGAAGAATGTGGTATTATATAAGGCAAGAGCAGAAAGATTCTTAAAATTAATAGAGGAGTCGTTTGTGTTGCATGTTACTGGGTAAATAAAGATGAGAACAAAAGGGAATGAATGGTGACAACTTAGATCCTGCTTTCCTATACTCCAGATACATGGTGACATACCTTCCACTGAATTCACCTGTGTTACATATCATACTATCAAAGCCTTTCTTTTCACTTTTTACCTAATCCACTAAATCAAGTTATACAACATTAAAAATAAAAATACAAATATTTTAAGATTTAAGTATTATTATGTTGCAACCGATAGTTTCCTTTGTTTTGACCTCTAGCATGCTTTCATATGAAGTATCTATCATTAAATATAACTATTAATAGCAGCTTTTAAAAATTTCCCAATATTTCCCATAATTCTTGAATGTCATACAACCCCAAGTACTTTTCCTAAGATTTTGACTTTGTTACTGCAGCTAATGATTTCTTCATGTTTCAAGATTACTCATCACTCTATACCAGTCCATATATCCTCAAAAATAACAGGTAAAATCAATGATGAGATTATAATCTGTTTGTAGCTATGCAGCATGACTCTCTTTTGATCCAGAAAAAATTTCTCACCTCATAGTTACTAACAACATGCACTTACACATATCTATATAGAATATAGACAAGATAAGAGAGAATTTATGACATGCTACTGTTTTGTGGAGACTATCAAAGCTATCTATATTTCTATGCATTTCAAAGATGGTTAGGTTTCTACTGTTTCCAAGGGGAATGCAATTGATATCAGTATTGAATTATATTATTTTCAACTTTTGCACCTATAAAATATTTTATCACTATTTATCATAAATATCACAATAAATTGTCAAGAAGCAATTGCAAATTGAATCTTACTGAGCATTACGTTGCTGTAGCTCACTAGTTCTAAAAATCAAGGAGCAGTCTTTGGTTATTTATGTTATATGGCAATAAGAAGAAAACTAATCTAATCATCCTCTGAGGTGCAATGCTTAGTTCTTCAAAATATCAGAATGTAGCAATTACTTGATAGAGTTTTAGGGTCTTCTGATTAGACCTTGGGCATGTAAAGATCTTGAAAGCTGTCCTCTCACACTTAAAATGAGTAAAAGCTTGGCACACAAAACAAATTTTCTTGGATCTTATAGATGTTTCAATGTAAAAGTCCCTTGCAAAATCTGGAAAGAGAGGTATATCTATAGATGCACATACCAAGGACAGATACTACTAGAGTCATAAACTAGTAGGAACTCTTGAATGCTTATTTTGGTAAATTATGGGGGGCTGGGTGTGAACTAGCACATGAACAAAAAAACTTGCAGGGGCTCAGAGGAGATCAAAACTCCAGGTGGGTTTCATCTCTAGACTCCCACTAGATTGTCATAGAGAGTACCAAAGAAATATTTCTACATGAGGGAAAAGTTATACCACTAGAGAAACACTTGTGAATATTACATACCTGAGTGACAAGACTACTAAAAGACTTTATAAACATAAAATGGAATGCTCATCTTTCCCCATATATTACCACTGAACAATACCGGTCCAGAATTATTACAGTGGATTATAGTTGAAAGAGTTGAAAGGCACAGACTCTGTGCAAGGAAGCATATTTTGCGATGTCCAACCTCAAGAGAAAAGAAACCAAGGACAAAAGAAGACTTTGAAGTCTCTAGCATTTAGCAGTCCAACTACTAGACAGATTAACACAGATCCTTATAACATGTCTGGATTTCAACTAAAGAAAAGATGTATTGAAATACAATTTGATGAATTGAAACAGTCATCAGAAAAAAGACTCACATACAACACAGATATTGAATTAGAAGGCAAAGAGTCTAAAGTAACTGTGGTTAATAGCTTAAGTGCATTTATGTTAAAAAATGGGCAATAAGCAAGAACAGATCTTAAAACAGTTTCACTGTGCACTGAGTACCAACTTCCCAATTCCTGTAAGAACATACATATGAAACAAATTACATAGAATGGATTTATTACTACAAATAGGTAGCAAGGGACAAAACAAACACATAGAATTTATCATAAGCCAGTCCTCTAAGGTTCAGGAAAGCTTCCTGTAGTATATGGAGTCTCAAATGCACCTGTACCACTTGCATCATATCTGCAAGATCTTGGAACGCAACCTTCCCTGGGTTCACATGGATCACTGGGCTAAAGCACTAAAGTAGATCTCATTTCCAGGAGAAGATTCATAGAATCAGGGTTGTTTCAGTCACTCCCTCTCTCAGAATACTGCATTCCCATCACATTATGTAGTTATCCAGGATAATTACATGTGATAAAGGAGGGGACTGGGCTGGTCTAGGGCCACCGAGAGAATTCTGCAGATGGGTAACATCAGCAGAGAGATGCAAACAGCAAGGACTGATCAAAATAAAATCTCAGAAATTAAAAGCACTGCCAACAGAAATTAAGAATGCCTTCAACAGGCTCCTCAGCAGATTCTACATGGTTAAGGAAAGAATCAGTGAGATAGAAGGTAAGTCAATAGAAGCTTCCTAAGCCAAAATATAAACACAAAATGAAAGAAAGGAAAAAAATAGAAATACACATAATGGTGGTCCAAGAACTGTGGGATAACAGAAGGTTCAACATACTTATAACTAGAATATATAATATTTCTAAGAGAAAAAGTGTGAATAAAGCAGAATTATTTAAAGCACTAATGGTCAATAACTTTCCAAAATTAATGACTGCCATAAAACCTCATATCTAGGCCTTCAAAGAACACCAAGCAGGATAGATACCAAATAACTGCACCTGGGTATATCAGATTAATACTACAAGAAAACGAACACAAACATAAATGCAAACAAAGCCACTTTATTGATAAAAATGGATAAGAATAATAGAATATTTATCATAAGAAATAATGCAAGCAAGAGGAGAGTAGAGTGAAATATTTAAAGTGTTAAGAAAAAAAAATCTATCTGGAATTATAGATACAATGAAATTACCTCTTAAAAATGTAACTAAAAATGAGGCAATTTACTACAAATGGAATACTTCTATAAGAAATGTTGACAGAAATTATTCAGGCAGAAGAAAAGGGACATAGGTCAGAAAATTGAATTCATAAAAGAAAGTCAGGTTATCAGAAGAATAAAAAGGAAAAGTGTTACATTTTAAGGTGTGTAATTGATCTAAAAATAACTTGTGGTTTAAGGCAATAATAACAAGTAGCAAGTGGTTATGGGATATAGATAATCAAATAATTGTCAGGATTGTCAGGATTAACAGGATTGTCACAATAGTGGGGAAAAGTAATTAGAAATATTCTGGTATAAAGTCATTAGATTACATTGAAATGGTATGGTGTTTGTTGAAAGTAGGCTAAAATTAGTTGAAAAATGTATAATATAGAATATATATTATATCACATGCCTGTAATCTCAGCAACTCAGGAAGCTGAAGCAGCAGGATTAGATGGTTGAGGCCAGCTTCAGCAATTTAGTGAAGCCCTAACCAATTTAGCAAGACCATGCCTCAAAAATAAATAAGTAAATAAAAAGGGCTGGGGATGAGGCAATGGTTAAACAACCCTGGGTTTTAATCTTTGGTACCAGAAAAAATAAAAAAAAGAAAGTAAGAGAAAAAGAAAAAAGTTATACTAGAAACTGTAGGACTACTAAAAGTCTTGAAATATAACAGAAAGGCTAGGAAAAGAGATAATATGGAATATTTAAAATTTCACTTAATACAATACAAAGCCTAAAAATGATGGAAGGAGAAATGAGTAATAAGAGAAACTAAAAGAAAACAATGACAATCATTCAGTTATTTCAATAATTACTTCAGACTAACTGAAAGATAGATCATTGGAGTGGGAAATACAACCAGGACCTGATCATTCATTTTTCTACAAGAATCCCACTTTAAATGTAAATATTCAGACAGGCTAAAAGTAAAGAGATGAAGAAAAAATACAATGCAACATGGATCAAAGGCAGCTGGAAAAGGTGTAGTCATTTCAGAAAAAAAAAAAAAAGCACATGTCAGAACTGAAGACTGTCAGCAACAAAGGTGGGCATTATGTGATGATAAAAGTGTCAATTTTCCAAGGAGACATAAGGATCCTAATACTGTATTCACCTAACAAATGACTGCCAAAATACAAAAGGCAATAACTGATAGAGTGGAAGATAGAAATAGATAAATATATGATTAAGATTATAGACTTCAAACCTTTTTCTGTTGGAAATTGATAGGTCAAACAGGCAGAAAATCAGTAAGAAGATCAGTGACCTAAGCGGTGCTATAAATCAACTTCACATAATTGACATTTACAGAATATGTCATCAAACAGCAGAATATATATATTCATCTCAGGTGAACAAGAACTATTCACTAAAATAGACCACATTCTGGGCCATGAATCATATAACAAATTTAAATGGATAAAAATAATAAAGACCAGATTTTATGTAATAATGAAATATAAATTAACAGTAGAAAGGTAACTGAAATCCCTTCCCCACATGTCACAAGCCATTCATGGGCTCTGTGTATTTGAGTGTATGAGGGAACTGGACTGACACTGCCACCTGATTGGGCTGTGTGACATATGTGTGCTGTCTCTCTCACTCTGCCTATGATCCCACACAACACCTGCGATGGGTATGACTTTCCAAGATGTCAGTCAAACTGCTGACCACAAGACATCACCAAGCAAGACTCCACACTGAGAAATCCAATCCCTGCCTTATTTGGGTGGAACTTTCTATCAAATGTTTTTTTCCCCAATAAATACTAGGGTTCAGAGAGTACTCTCTCTTGCCTGCTTCTTGCCTCTTGCTTTCCTTGTTCTCCTTGCCCTCCAGTGTGGAAGCTTATTTCTTGAGGCTGCAGAGATGTCCTGAACCCCCAAAAAGTATTTTCTATATTTGTGTGGTTTTTTCCATTGGCAGCTCAATCCACCTGGAGTGACCATGATTCTGTCAAATATTGCAATACCTCCAAATCATTTGGAGCTTAAATACAACAGTTATAAAGTATTCACAATTAAAATAAAATTTATAAAATTAAATGAGCATAAAAGACTAACATGCTAAAAATTTTATATATATTTTATGCTATATAATTTTAACCAATTTATTTGTTTTTAATTGGAAAAATTGTAGCTATCATGCACTATATATATATAAAATATATATAAAATTTTGTATGTATATGTATATATACATGTGTCTGTGTATATATATATATATATATATATATATATATATATATATACACATATATACATATATACATATATAAGCTTCTGTTTTAGGAAACTATAAATGAAGAACAAGCTAGTGTAAGTAAGCAGTTGAAAATAAAAATGACAGCCGAAGTCCCTGGTATTGAACACAGTGAAAATAGAATCAATTTTTAAAGTGATTTATTTATCAATGAAGATTTTAAAAATGTCCAGATAGAATAATCAGGAAAAAGAAGATTCAATTGAACAATATTAGAAATAAAAGGACAGCTGTTACTACTAATTCAATGGAAATTAAAATAATAATAAAATACTATCAAGAAACTTATGATGCAACATTGCTGGTGGGACTGCAAATTGGTTCAGCCAATATGGAAAGCAGTATGGAAATTCCTTGGAAATCTGGCAATAGAACCACCATTTGACCCAGCAATCCCTCTCCTTGGTTTATACCCCAAAAAACTTAAAAGCAACATACTGTTTTTGAGGGACACAGACACATCAATATTTATAGCAGCACAATTCACAATAGCTAAACTGTGGAACCAACCTAGGTGCCTTCAGTGGATGAATGGATAAAAAAAAAAAGTGGCATATATACACAATGGAATTTTACTTGGCAATAAAAGAGAATAAAATCACGGCATTTGCAGGTAAATGGATGGAGTTAGAGAAGATAATTCTATGTGAAGTTAGCCTAACCCAAAAATAACAAATTCCGAATGTTTTCTCTGATACAAGGAGGCTGACTCAAAGAGGGGTAGGGAGCAGAAGCATGGGTGGAATAGATGAAGTCTAAATAGGGCAGAGGAGAAAAGGGAGGGGGCAGGGGATTAGCAAGGATGGTGGAATGTGATAGACATCATTATCCAAAGTACATGTGTGAAGACACAAATTGGTGTCAGCATACTTTATATACAACCAGAGATATGTAAAATTGTGCTGTCTACATGTAATAAGAATTATAATGCTTTTTGCTGTCATTCATTTAAAAGAACAGTAAAAAAAAAACTTGGATCCTTCAAAAAAAAAAAAAAAAAGAAAGAAAGAAACTTATGATGCAAAACTTGTTAAGTTAAAAGAAATGGAGTATTCATTTGAAAGCCAAAAGTTACCAAAACAGAAACAAGGAGAAGCAGATAACAGGAATCCATATATTTAAAAAGCTTAGAAATTGTTTAAACAAAGTCCCCAGATCATTTGGTTAGTAAAATCTCCCAAATATTTAAGAAAGAAATATACTAATTATATACAATCTCTTCTAGAAAACAATAGCAGAGGGATACTTCTTGACTCATTTTATTAGATCATAAATATCCCAATATCAAAAGCAGATAAAAAAATTACAAGAAAGCAAAGCATCTGTATCTCTCATAAATACAGATGCAAACATCCTCAAGATCATAATAGTGACTTGAATCCAACAATGTACACCAAAGAGTTACACACCATAATTAGAGTTTATTCTAGATAGACAAAACTCATTTAGCATCAGAAGATAAACTACCATATCAACAGGAAAAAGAAGAAAAATTATGGTCATCTCAGTGGAAAAAGAGGAAAGCATTTGATAAAACCAACACCCATTCATGATATAAACCCTCAGGAAACAAGAAATAGAAGAGAACTTCCTAAGATGATAAAGAATAGATAACTACTATAACCCCATAACCACCATTGCACTTAACTCTGACAGACTGGACTGTTACCCATTAAAGACCAGGGATAAGGTAAAAATATCCCTAATTGCAATTCCTATTCAATATTGTAATGAAAGTCCCAGTGTGAAAATATGACTCCATATTTTAAATATAAGCATTTGTAATGATATTACAGTCATGTAACATTAATCACTTTAAAAATACTTAAAATGTTAACCAATTTATTTGTTTTTAATTGACAAAATTGTAGTTATCATGCACAAAATGTTTTTTAAAATATGAAAAATGGAGCTGGGGCTGTGGCTCAGTGGTAGAGTGCTTGCCCTGCACATGTGAGGCATTGGGTTCAATCCTCAGCACCACATATAAATAAACAAAGGTATTGTGTCCATCTACAACTTAAAAAAAATTTTAAACTGCATATAGTTGTAATTATTACATTGAGTTAATTAACAAAATTAAGCATTTTGTTGAAAAATTCAATGGAATTTAGTAATACATTCACAGTGTTGTGCAGCTATTTCTTCTGTCTAGTTTCTAAATATTTCTGTTACTCCAAAATAAAACCCTGTACTCATCCCTTATTTGCCACATCCTACCCAGACTTTGGTAACCACCAATATTCTTATTGCTTATATGGATATGTCTGTTTGATATATTTCATTTAAGAGGGATCATGCTGTATGTGACCTTTTGTGTTTCAATCCTTTAATTGGACAATGTTTTCCAGAGTTATCTACATTGTAGAATGCATATTATTTTATTTCTTATGGCTGAATATTATCCATTTGGATGTATATCCCATAATACTTTTCTATTCATCCTTTGTTGGAAACTTAGGTTTTTCTCACATTTTTACAATTGTGAATTAACACAGCCATAAACATACATGTTAAAATTTTTGTTTGTGTGCCTGTTTTCAATTTTGAAAGGTATATTTTAGTACATAAAATTGTTAGATGCTACAGTTATTCCATGTTTACCTTTCTGAGGAAGATCAAATTGCTTTTCATACCTGAGCAATTCTATCACCAATGTTCAAATGTTCAGAATTCTCAACACCTAAAGCAAATGTTAGGTAGGATTCAATATGACCTACACAAAGTGATCACAGCTCCTACCACTTTGCAAAAGAACAAGAAATAGAAATGAAAATGATAAGACTGAAATGAAAATTATGTAATGGCTACCATGGCTATGATAAATAAGATTCTGAGAAAACCTGAAAACTTAAAAATTGAAAAGTAATATATTATGTATGTCTAACAATGACAAAATCAAGACATGGAGAGATTAAAAAATAAAATAAAATCATCAATGGTGATGTTTGGTTCAGGATCCATTTAAAATTAGAACCACATTTTTAGTCTGGGCTTTCCTATTACTATATATTTTTAGATACCTATAAAAATGAAATGATAGCATTTATACACAATGGAATATTACTCAGCACTAAAAAATAACAAATCATGGCATTTACAGGGAAATGGATGGCATTAGAGCAGATTATGCTAAGTGAAGCTAGCCAATCCCTAAAAAACAAATGCTGAATGTCTTCTTTGATATAAGAGGGGCGATTCAAAACAGCAGGGAGGAAGAGCATGAGAAGAAGATTACCATTAAATAGGGACTAGAGGTGGGAGGGAATGGGAGAGAGAAGGGGAATTGCACGGAAGATGGAAGGAGACCCTCACTGTTATGCAAAATTACATATAAGGTGGTGTGAGGGGGAAGAAAAAAAAAGAGAGAGAGAGAAATGTGTCACAGTAGATTGGGTAGAGAGAGGTGATGGGAGGGGAGGGGAGGGGAGGGAGGAGGATAGGAAGGGTAGCAGAATACAACAGACACTAGTATGGCTGTATGTATAAACGTGGCTGTATAACCAATGTGATCCTGAAATCTATACACGTGGAAATATAAGAATTCATACCTCATTTAAATCAAATGTATGATATGTCAAGATCACTGTAATGTTTTGAGCAACTAATAAAAAATTAAAAGAGAAAAAAATGAAATGATGAGAGAAAACATCTATAACTAGAATGTGGTAATAAAAACATTAAAATAAATAAAAATTTAAAAATGAAATAATGACAAATCTAAAAAACGATTTTTTAAATTTTAGGATTGAGCAAATTTTCCATTCAAATGTAATTATAGAATTGAAAATTCTAATTATTTGTAAAATATAAGATATTTCAAAGGATAGGGGAATCTTACATGATAAAATATTGTGTATATTTCTATGAACCAATAAAGAAATATTTTAATCTGATTCTATTTATGTTTTCTGACAGAAGAAATGTAAAAAGCAGAAAAATCATTCTGGGAAACACAATGATACATTTATCCATTGTTGAGGGTAAAAATACAAAGTGAATTTGAATGATGCCTCTGCTCTGACCCAATATCCCATTTCCAAGGAGTACCTTGTTTTACGACTGAGCTTGAACCAGAGTATCTGTGAGACTAAGATACTTCCTATTCACTTTTAGTAATGAAAATTCTGTCCCCTTCTGCAACCTGTACATTTGGAAAAATGAGAGTTCATACTCCATTTGATTCAAATGTATGATATGTCAAGATCATTGTATTGTCATGAACAACTAATAAAAAAATCCAATACCCATGTTTAATCATAAAGCACTTGCTTCCAAATATTGCTGATGCTAACTGGGCTTCTACATGGGCTAAATGCAATGCTTTGGTCAAAAGAATAGACATCCTAAAAGCACACATCATAAAAAGCAACATTAATGAATTGATGATATCAACTTTGAATCATATGTACAATATTTTTTCAGTTATATGTTTAAAAAAATAACACAGACCTGAATTAAAATGTTACATCTATGTAAGAAAAGATAAGTACTCAAAATGTAAGAATGGTCTACTAATTAAATGAAAATAGATGATCTGATAAAGAGAAAGGATTATAAATAATTAGGGAGGAAAAAATGCAAATGGTCATAAATTTGAAGAAGTGCTCAAACTTGCCAGTAATTATAAAATGCAAATTAAAGCAAGATACTATTTGTACTGATCAAATTAGCAAAAAGTCTTAATGAAATCTAGTATCAGTTAGAATGAAATGAAATTTATATTCTGGTGAAATATAAATACCAACGTTGAAGTATAATTCACAATATCCAACAAAATTGAAAGTATGAAGGATTAAATATGTGATTCTCAATCATAGGCAGTTTTATCCCCCAGGACACTTTGGGAAACTGCTACAGATATTTTTAATTTTCACAACTATGAAGGTGCTACTGGCATCTAAAGGTAGAAGCCAGGGATGCTGCCAATCATAAAACACACAAGATGGCATCTCACAAAAAATAACTATCTGACACAAAATGTCAACGGCACCAAAGTGAAAAACTCTAGTTTAATGTATAGAATTTCTACCTCTTTCTCTGTCCTCTGTGCAAAAACTTACTTAGCCATAAGGCGATATGTAGAAGAGTTTTTTAAACATCTATATTGAGATATAATTTACATGTCATAAATTCACCCATTTAAAGTGTACAATTCAATATTTTAGTATATTAATAGATGTGTAGCCATCTAAGTTTGGAGCTTTTTTGTCACCCCCAAAAGAAATGCCATATGCTTTAGCAATTGCTGTCTGTTTCTCTAGCTTCCTGGCTGTAGGCAAACTTTAATTTACTTTCCATTCTCTATGAATTTACCTACTCTGGACACTTCATACAAATGGAGTCACACAATTTGTAGTCTTTTGTGACTGCCTTCTTTTAATTAATACATTGTTTATAAGGTTGATGACACATCAGTTCTTAATTATTTATCTTGTGCAGTGCTGGAGACTGAACCCAGGGGCACTTTGCCAATGAGCTATATTTCCAGTCCTCTTTTTGGGTCTGTTTTTGTTTGTTTGTTTGTTTGTTTGTTTTGAGATAGGGTATGGCTAAGTTGCTGAGGCTGACCTGGAATTTGTGATGCTCTTGCCTCAGTCTTTGGAGTTGCTGGAATTGAAGGTGTGTATAACTGAGTCCATCCTTTATTTATTTTTCATTCTGGATATTTTGTTGTATAGAATATCACATTTTGTTTATCTACTCATCAATTGATCATCATTTTGGTTGTTTGAACCTTTGGGCTGTCATAAAATGCTGTTATTCATTCAAGGATCCTTAATGTAGTATCATAATATAGTAGAAATCTATTGAAAACTTATTAGATTATTTCTATTATGTTACTTTGTTTCTGAAAATATGGGTCTTATATATGTAGAAGCATTAAAAAGCAAAATTAGAAAATAACCAAAACTAAATAAAATATTCTACATTCATCTATTAAAACAGAGAATTTTAACAAAATAAGCAAAACTATCAGGCATCAACATTATCATTAACTACATTATGAAAGAGAAAAATAAAGCAATTGGAGGGGTTAGTGCTGCTCAGTGCATTTGTAGGTGAATTTTTTTTCCCTAATTCACAAAATAGTGGAGGAAATAGATGCCACCTTGAATAAAACTTTTATCAAAGTTCATTGGTAACTATTACATAAAATTTTTTGTTCTACCTCTTATAATAGGTATAAAAATATTATTTACTAAAAACATGCTTTTGCTAGGGAACTTTAATGGGAATTTTAAGCCCTAGAGTGCCTTTGACTTTTCTGTTATTTCCATTTATAGTGGCAACTGCATATCTGATTTTAATTCTGATATTACCAAACTAGGATATACAACCAAATCCTTAAAATAACCATAAGGCGATATGTATGAAGGTTTTTTAACACACAAAAATATTTTTTTCTAAAAAGAGTTGGACATTTTATACATTTATTTATAACATTTAGGTAAAATGCAACTAAACAGTAAAAATATAATAAGTGATACAATTTATTTGCTCATAAAGCAAATGCTTTTATTTCAGTAAGATTTCCTATCATTACTTTTATATGTCTCTTAAGAAAAGTCATTAAATCAGTTAAATATCATGGTTCCATAGTAATCAAATGCAAAATATATTTTTCTCTTATTTATGATCACTTTAAAAAATTCATTTGTTATTTTAGGAATAAAAATTGTGTTTCTCTTTCATACTTAATTTTCAATTTTGCAACAAAGGGTAGCAATAAAAATCAAAACCTATTGATGGTAATAACAAACCTTGATTTGGTTTGAATGAGCTATTCAGGAGAAATCTATTGAAAATTTTTCAGATTACTTCTATTATATGTTACTTTGTTTCTGAAAATATGAGTCTTATATATGTAGAAGCATTAAAAAGAAGGGAATAGAGAAGCCCAAAGGCAAATAACACAGGTAATAATTATTCATCCATTTGTCTATATGCTTAGAAAAGGAGAGCTAATGTGAATATTCATAATTTTAATGAATTTATATATTCTTTAATTCATAAAACACTCTTCTGCCTGCTACTGAAGTAACCATTTTTTTTCTTGAAATTTCTTTACTTTCTAAGAGTACAATTAAATAAACCTAAGGTAGTAAAAAAAATTGTTTACAAAGTAAGTTGTTTTTTTGTTTTGTTTTTGTTTTAAATTGCCATGTCCCTAGATAACTCACTTGCAGAAATGTTCTGGATCATAGCATATGATTTCTAGAAGCTGGGGATCAAGATTTAAGAAGTAATTAGGTGCTTGTATACTCTAATCATTTTCTTCCTTGGTGCTGAAATGAATATGCCCTATTTAGTTTTTCTATTGCAAAAATAAAGACAAGAGGAAGGGTAGGGAGAGAGGGCAGAAGAAAGAAAATCATAAATATATAGCTTCAGAGACATGGAAGAGAAGAGTTAAACCTCTATTTTCCTCTTTCTAGAGAGGCTTTTGATGGATAAATTCTCAAATAAATAAGGCTATCAAACTTTTGAAGGCATATATAATCAAAGAATTTAGAAAAAAGCATTAGACAGAATTCAACATTGCTTTGTGATTAAAAACTCTCAACAAATTAGATATAAAAGTAATGTACCTCAACATAAAAAAGTCTCACATGAGAAATTCACAGCTAACATTATACTTAGTGGGGAAAAGTTAAAAACTTTCTTTTAGGTCATAAACAAGACAAGAATTGCCACTCACAACACTTCTATTTAATAATATAGCATAAAAAATCCTAACCAGAGCAATTAGTCAAGAAAAATATAACAAATAAAAGGTATCCAAACCAGAAAAAAAGCTAAATTGTCTCTATTTGTGGATGAAATGATTTTATGTGTAGAAAACCCTTAGTCTCCAAGGTCGGGGGGTGAGGTGGTGATTCAGGGGGAGATCTCATGAAAATCTAAAAGATACCAGAATGGAGAAAAGGGGCCAGGGGGAGGGAGGAGACGAGGGAAAAAGGAAACACTGGTAATTAAGATTGTCCAAATATATTGTTATATTATGTGCACATATGAATATGTAATGATGAATCTCATCATGTATAATTATAATGCACCAAAAATATGGAAAACACTCCTTAGTGTCCATAAGGAAAAATTGTTATTTCTTAAAAATTTAGTAAAACAGTGGAAGAAAAAAAAGATACAAAATCTGTTGCATTTCTACATGTTAACAATGAACTATCTGAAAAAGAAGTTTAAAATAATAATCTCATTTACTGTTTTATCACATAAAAGTAAAATTAAAATACCAAGAAGATTAAAGATCTGTACTCCAAGAACTCTAATAATATTGATATAAAAAAATTGAAGAGATGAAAATAAGTAGAAAGTTACCCTGTATTCATGGATTTAAATAATTAATATTATTAACATATCTACATTACTCAAATTTAAGTACAAATTCAATATAACCTGTCAAAATTCCAATAGTATTTTTAACAGAGTAAATGTTCTAAAATTCATGTATAATCATGAAAGTCTCTAAAATGCCAAAGTTATCTTGATCAAGAAGAATGAAGCTGAATGTATCATGCTACCTGATTTCAAAATCTACTACAAAGATAAAGTAATCAAAATAGCATAGTTCTTGGATGATAACAGATAAACCTTTTTAACAGAGTAAAGAGCCCAGAATGGAATCCACTTTTACTGACAAAATGATCAAAAACCCACAAAAGGGAAAGGACAATGTCTTCAATGGATAGTGTTGGAAAAACTGGATATCTACATACAAAAGAATAAAATTGAATCCTAATGACATACCATTTTCAGAGATAAACCCCAATGTACTAGAAACTGAAATGTAAGATCTGAATCAGTAAAACTAGTAGGAAAAAAAACCCCACAGGGAATAGTTTCCTGATATTGGTATAGGCAATAATTTCTTAATCTGACACCAAATATATCAACAAAAGTAAAAATGATAAAAGGGATTGCATCAAACTAAAAAGCTTCTGAAGCAAGTAAAAGAATATTCTGTTGGGGGTGGCAAAATGGGCAAAAGACCTAGTAGACATTTCTCAAAAGAAGAAATGCAAATAACCACAGATATATGAAAAAATGTTCCACATCACATCATGAGATACAAATTGAAACCACCATGAGATTTCACCTTATATTTGTAAGAATGACTTATTAAAAAGCAACATACAAGTGTTGGCAATGATGTGGATGAAAGGGACTCTAATGCAGTTTTTGTGGTAATGTGAACTGATATAGCCATTATGAAAAATATTGTATAAAAATATAAATATATTATAATATAAAAATATATTATAATATTATGAAAAATATTCCTCAGAAAATTTAAAATAAAAATACTCTATGACTCAGCAATATCACTCACGGTTATACATTCAGAGAATTAAAATTAAGATGCCAAAGAGGTATCCATCCCATGTTCATTGCAGCATTGCTCACAATAACCAAGATATGGAATCAACATAAGCATTCATTGATGGATGAATGGAAAAAGAAAGTATGCTACACACACACACACACACACACACACAATGGAATATTATTCAGCCTTTAAAAGAAAGAAATCCTGTCATTTGTGACTGCATGGATAAACCTGAAGGACATTATGCTAAGTGAAGTAAGCTAGGCACAGAAAAACAACTATTATATGATCTCACTTATATGTGGAATCTAAAAGTTGAATTCCTACAAGCATAGAATAGAATGGTAGTTGGTAGGGGTTAGGAGGTAAGGGCTAGAAGAAATGGGGCAATGTTGATAAAAGGGCACAAAATTTTAGTTATTCATGATGAATAACTGCTAGAGATTTAATGTATAGCCCATGACTACAGTCAATAAAACTAGTCTGTATATTTGGAATTTGCTAAGAAAATAGATCTTAAATATTCTTATTTCAAATGTAATATTGTCTTTATGTATACCAAAACATCATATCATACACTATAAATATATGGAGTTTAAAGTTTCACTAATATCAACAAAGTTGGGAAAAAAAATCCTTATAAGAAATGAAAGTGTATCAGGTAATCATAAATCAAAGGGTTATTTGAAAGAAAACAAGTAAACCTCTAAACAGAAAAAAATGTTCTTTATGCTTCGGTGGGGGGCATTCCAGGAATTGAACTCAGGGGCACTCAACCACTGAGCCACATTCCTAGCCCTATTTAGTATTTTATTAGAGATAGAGTCTCACTGAGTTGCTTAGCGCCTTCGGTAAATTGCTGAGGCTAGCTGTGAACAGAAGCAATCCTCCTTGCCTCCGCCTCCCTAACCTCTGGTATTACAGGTCTGAGTGTGCCACAGAGCCTGGCCATCTTTATGCTTTTTAAGAGAAATATTTTTTTAATAATAAATTTTTTCTACTATGTGGAACATGTTATGTAACTGTAGATTCTCCTTGATTTCTTTAATTCTAATCATCTCAGAACCGAAATTTATCTTTGCCAGTATATGATGTTATTATTTTAGTTCTACATAAGATAAATGGTTATTTTAAGCAGCAAACATAAAAAAATTGTAATGAATAAAGGTAAAATAGTTTCTATCCTAATTGCTTGTATTACCTAGAATTTGGAAATCAAAATGATAATTTTTCTACCTATTGTACAGTTTTTCTTTAATACAAAAAAAGTAGATTATAAGTTGACTTTTAAAAGAGATCACAGATAGTGTTGATTTTTACAGCTAAAAGGAAAATCAATACAAAGCTCAAAATTACTAGGATTTTTTTTATATTACATTTTCTGTTTTCTGAAAATAAGGCAAATTGGAATCCAAGCAAAAGCATCCTTAAGCATTAGTTTCTTTTTTAAATGGAATAAAATCACAAAAAGTAAATAGTGACAGAGAAAGGGTTTACTAAGGATGATTTTTCTTGATTCATAATCTTCTGCAATTAGTATGACCTAATTAGGACAATTCTTGCAAAATCATTATAAACATATATACTGTGGAAATTCATAACTGCCTGAAACTATAAAAAAGGAAATTCTTTAGTTCTAAGTCAGACAAAGCTTGGTTTCAACTTCTCCCTGCAGGTGATCTCACATACCATCCAGTACAGACAAATCTACAGTTAAGTCTGTAAAGCTAACCTTCCTCAGGACAAAGAATTTTAAGAACACAAGTCCCTACTCACCAGAGTAAATATCAAACCAGTTTTGCTGCTTCTCTTGACTCTGACTTTGTTTTTCAGTGTTGCCTTTTTTCCAAGCTAACTTCCATATTATCCCAGTTCACTAGATGTCTACTTCATTTCTTATGTCTTAGCCTTATATTTTAGTACCTACCTGACCCTCTGCTTTACTGTCACTCACTCTTTCCTTGGAAATGAGATTTTCCCCCAGGCCCTGGTGAAACACTATTGCCCTTCATCTTCCAGAAGACTGTGAGATACTGCATATGTAGTTGGTTTTTCTTTCCTTCTTTTGGAAATATCTCACTGGTATCAAGCTCATGAGATAAGGAAATGGAAGGCATCAGCAGGTGGAAAATGGACATTTTCTCTGTGTTCGAGAACCCAAAGAGAATGTATAAAATAAGAAATACTGTTGAAAATAAAAAATCTAAGGGTTTCCTTCTTCTATCTTTACTTGAATCATCTTTAAGGGAAAGGGAAAGAAACAGAATGTACTAAGTAAGATAAAGAATGATGAAGAAAAGTTGAAGCCCACATACAGTAAGGAGACAGACATGAAATCTTGCTGGAATCAAACTCAATGTCAGAAACAGAATCAGTAACACAGGATACAAAATCTAAAAATGATAGCCAGGACTTACAGTGGTTTGGATCTTAAATGTGTACCAGAGGGACATGTGTTTAAGGCTTAACCCCCAGCTTGGTGCTATTGGGAGGTGATGGCATCTAAAGAAGTGGGGCCTAGAGGAAAGTTTTAGGTCATTGAGGGTATGATCTCAGAGAAGATGGGAGACCCAGGTCTCTTTCTTTCTTTTCACTTCCCCTCCATGTTTATTTCACCACACACTGTATGTTATAATGTGCTTTAGCACAGGACCAAGTGCAATTGAGCAGCCAACTGACTCTGTCTGAATCCCTAAAACTGTGAGACAAAAATAAACCTTGTTTTCTTTGTAAGTCCATTCATCTCAGGTAGTTATAGTAATGGAAAGCCAACACAAGGTCCCTCGGCATCAGACTTATAATAAGCTGCTCCTCAGCAAGGTAACAAAGGAGCCTCACTGAAACACAATAAACTAAAAAACAAACAAATAAATCAATAAATTCATAGAGCTTCAGACTGTAGTAACTTGACCTTAAGAAATAATACCTTAGAGTCGACAGCTCAGGCCAACAGAACATAGCAGGAAGTGCAGGACAAAGAGATGCATGGCCAGCAGATAAAGAAACTTAAAAAATAAAGAAAAATCGATTTAGGAAAACCTGTGGTTTACACAGGAAAGCTGATTTTAACCGGCACAGACCTGGTAGGGAAAGCATCTCAGTGAAAAACAAATCCAAAGCGTCCTGCTGGGGGCCAGCGTTCTGTAGTACAGGCAGCCCTCCGTGGGCAGCCTTCCACTAGTGCATCAGGGAAAGCCCTCCCCCATGATGGTGCAGCGTGGAAAGTCTTCCGAGAATGTGGAACGCAGTAGTACATAAGGAAAATGATCCCATGTGCTGAAGGCTGTCCTCACACAGCTTGCACAGCTGTGAACAGAGACAGGAGACTAGAAACTCATAAAGGAAGTTACCAGCAGCTGATAAAAATATTCCCAGAGGGTGCCTGAACCAGAGAGGCTGAATTATGCACAAAGAACATTTTATCTGGACTATTCAGCCTCTGTATACCAAGGGAGAAAAATCGCATGATTGATGGCACCCCCTAAAAGTTATTGTGAAGATGCTCACTGAGGCCACACAGTGCTCTAGGGTGGATGCTGGCAATTCACATCCATAGTGTTGAAGATGAAACCTGTGGAGGCTCATTCCCTATGCCTTAAAGTGGATTTTTCCAGAAGCCCCAGAGAAGAGATCCAAAAGCCCAACAGAGATAAGAAGCTCCACACCACTAAGGGAAGTGGACCAGATCCCAAATACACACCCAAAGAATTCCAAATCCCAGTTAAGTCCAACTGGAAATAGCAACCTAAAATTCTGTGTCACCTACCTTACAGGATTACACAATTCATCAGCACTCCCCAGTCTATCCCCCCAATACTGGGAGATTGGAAGCTGAGTGCCTCTACAACCAGCTGTCAGCTAGGTGAGGAACACAAGGACAGGGGCCAGAAGTATAAAGCCAAAAATAAATATAAAGATTTAAAATCCCTCCCTCCCAACAGATTTGACCACTACAGCAGGAAAAACCCCTCTATCTTCATTAAGATGTGTTTTTTTTTCTTTTTTTGTCTTTTGTCTTGTTCTTTCTTTCCTTCATATTCCCATTTTTTTACTCTTTTTAAATTTTAATATTTTCTTCAATATTATTTCATCATTGTATTATTCTAACTTTTGTTTCATTATGCATAATTTTTCTGTGTTTGTGGTTGTGTATGTTCTCACTGTGTGGATAGATTTGAATATATATATATATATATATATATATATATATATATATATATATGTAATATATATATAATACTTTATACATATATTTATAAATAAGTAAATATAAGTGTATATATATATATATATAGAGAGAGAGAGAGAGAGAGAGAGAGAATTGTAAATTTGGGGGGGAGATTTGTTTGCCTGTTTTTTCTTGTTTTCAGAGGTTTTGAACTTGCACATCAACTGAGATGGTTTCTTCTTTCTCTTTTTAACACACGTGCTTTTGTTTGCAGTTATATTTTTTGTTCTGGGACTTCTCTTTCTTTTTGAGATGTAAGTAGATGTCAAGGATAGGACCTGATGTCCCTATCTGATTGTTCTTCCTTGCATCCTTGTTGTTGGTTTGGGTTTTTTCTCCTCAATTTTTTGAGTTAGAGTAATATTAAAGGTAGATGGGGCTAGATTTTGTGTGGGGTGAGATTCACTGTTCCTTGCTTAAGATGTGAGTATTTCTTAGGAGCAGGAGAGCTGCTATGTAAACTTGAAATGTCCCAATCTTTCCAACCCTCTATCATGAAGGGGAGCCAGGAATAGCACTAATATCAGCAGTAGATGAAGAGCCTTAAGATAAATGTTTGAGACCTATTTTGATACCTAATAACACTTATTGTCACCTGTATAGGAATAATGGCAACATTAAATAGCAGTAGTAACATTAAAAAACTGAACTAGATTAGGCATTCAACAGCAGGTATCTACTATGTGGATTAATATCCAGAACACACAAAGAAATAAAAAAATTAACACCAAAAAACCAAGTAACCCAAATCAATAAATAAGGAAAGAAAAAACTAAACAGAAATTTATCAAAAGAAGAAACACAAAAGGCCAATAAATACATGAAAAATTGTTCATCTCTAGTAATCAGAGAAATACAAATTGAAACTCCACTAATATTTCATCTTACTCCAATCAGAATGGCAATGATCAAGAACACAAATAATAATAAATGTTGGCAAAGCTGTTGGGGAATAGGTGTACTTTATTGTTGGTGGAATTACAGTCTAGTCCAACCACTCTGGAAAACAGTATGGACATTCTTCAGAAAACTAGGAATGAAACCACCACACGATGCATCTATCCCACTCCCTGGTATTTTCCCAAAATATCTAAAATCAGCATACTATAGTTATACAGCTATCTCATTTATAGCAGCCCCATTCACAATAGCTAAATCATGGAATCAAACCAGGTGCCCATCAATAGGTGAATGGATTAAGAAATCATTATATATATATATATATATATATATATATATATATATATATATATATAGAGAGAGAGAGAGAGAGAGAGAGAGAGAGAGAGAGAGAGATACTCAGCCATAAAAACGAATAAAATTATGGCACTTGCTGGTAAATGGATGCAAATGAAGACTGTCATACTGAGTGAAATAAGCCAAACTCAGAAACTCAAAGGTCAAATGTTTTCTCTCATATAAGGAAGCTAAATAAACTAAAGGAAAGGAGGAGGGAAGGATAGGACATCACCAAGATGTAGGGAAGTTCAGTAGTGTAGAAGAAAATTGAGAAACAGAAAGGAGGAATGGGAAAGGGATAGCCATGCAGAATAATTTTTTTAAAAAATCATGTTATGTGCATATAAAAATATGCCACAGGATATTTTACCTTTATGTGTAAGTAAAAAGAATAAACTAAATATAAATAAATACATTAGCAAAAGGAAGTCTAGAAGAGCAGAGGAAGGAGAATGAGGGCAGGGAGGGAGCAAGTGAGGGAAAAGGGGTAGTAAGCTGAAATCCAATTCCATTCATGTATGAGTTTGTTGGAATGAACCCAACTATTAATAAAATTAAATAAATGAAAGAGTGAATAAAACACAAATAAAAAATTATTGTTTGCTTGGTTTTTATTTTGTTTATTTCAGTGGTGCTCACCAACTACTCAGAAAAAACATCCAAAACAACAACTAAATTAGTTTTTCCTAACCAGAACAATGGGTATGGTTTGAATTACAGGACCTGGATTTGGGTATATATTTCATTTATGTTTACTTTTTTAAAAAGTGTCTTTTAATTATATTTTAATAAAATAGAATAAAATTATTTTTATTATATTTTATTCTCTTTTGAAGTGACTGATTCAGCTACTTAAGAATTCTGTGACCTTGAATGAGTTCTTTTATGTCTTTAAGCTTCAGTTTCTTCTATAAAACAGTCATAATAACAGTCAGTACTAGAGAATGCTGACAAGATGAAGTAATGCCTACAAAGTAGTTAGCTCAGTGTCTGGCACACCACTAATAATTACTTGATCATAATCATTAGTGTAACTAATAACTATTGTTATTTAAAATTGAAATGAATATAATCTCCCATTCATTTCTAAATAGATCAAAGTACATTTCTTACATCCTCACAAATACAATATATTCTTTTATTTTAGAAACATTTTGAAAGGAGTCTAATTTTTTAAGAAAATTCAAAAGGAGGCCTTTTAAAGAAGTAATTTGATTTGTGCAAAAGTGGCTTAGAAAAGTCATGCCTTTTCTTGGGTATTAATCAGGTAAAAGGAGAGACAGCACTAGGGCTTTCATCTCCTTAACCTGGAGTTTTCCAAAGACTTCCCAAAAGGCAAAAGTGATTCCTGTCAGCTCTAGTCAATTTGAAAGACAGTTCAAATTTCTGAAAGCAGAGCAGGGCATAATGAACAATTTCTCTGTGATTGCTTAAGTGCTCTACTAAAAAAGAACAACTTGGATGAGGTTTCCTTTCATCATGTATAATATCTGTGGAATCCAAGTTAAGAACATGTGAGGATACTGATTTCTCTCAAATCCCTTTTTGATAAATTTTAATATAATCACAGGATCAGGAGACAGCTTTTAGTTTAAGTTTTCACTAAAAATAAGTAGTGAAAGATTCAGTAAGAGATGGCCTGCATTATCAGCCTGGGTGTCAAGGAAATCCACTGTTATAAACACTAGGCTTCAAAATGAGATGAATAGAAGCATCAAACCAGCAGCCATGTGATGACCAGATCATAACACAAAATAAACAGAATCAAATGGAAAATAAATGATGCTAGAACTTGGAGGAGAAATTGAGCTAATTGCCAACTCCACCTTCATCCTCAAGCCATCCTTCCTTTATTTTTTTTTTAATTTTTATTGTTGGTTGTTCAAAACATTACATAGTTCTTGACATATCATATTTCACACATTAGATTCAAGTGGGTTATGAACTCCCATTTTTACCCCGTATACAGATTGCAGAATCACATCCTTCCTTTATATTGAAAAAAAATCTTCACTTTATCTCATTTTGCTTTTGAAGCCATTCTTTTTCTCCAAGTAAAACATAAATTCATATGACTATCTTTCTGTACCATTCTCTCCATTATTTATCACCATCATATCAGTTGTCAGAATTCCCTACCTTTTTAAAGCTGAATAATTCATGTGTGTGTGTGTGTGTGTGTGTGCATGAGTGCACGAGTGTCACATTTTGTTTATCTCTTTGTCTATCAATGGACATTTGGGCTATTTTCACATTTGACTATTGTAGATAATGCTACAATAACACAAGTACAAAGGATCTGTTCAAGTCCTAGCTTTCAATTATTTGGGGTATATACTAAGAAGTAGATTCACTAAGTCATGTAATAATTCTAATTAAGAGAATGTAAGAAATTTGCTCCAGGTCACACAGTTAATAAGTAGTAAAAATGGCATGTTAACTTAGATGCTATTATTTCCAGATTCTAAATTCCTTACTTCAAGTTATTAAAATAAAAAGCAATATTTTAATATCTATTAATTTTAAATATTAATGAGATTCAGTGTGGTATTTCAAAACATGAATACAGCATGCACTGCACAAATCCAACCTCCTTTTATCCCACTTTCCTCCTTCCTAACTTCTAGTAATCACTATGCTATATTCTGATCAATATTATTAAGCTTCCACATAGGTGACAGAACATGTGCTATTTGTCTTTCTGTTCCTGGCTTATTTCACTCATATCCTTCAGTTTCATTTAACTGCAAATAACGGGATTTTCTTCTTTTTTCTCCACATCCTTGCCAGCATTTGCTATTCTTTAAAACAGCAGTTCTAACTGGGGTGAGATTATACCTCCTTGTAGTTTTCATATGAATTTCTCTGATGGCTAGTGCTTTTGAACATTTTTCACATTGTGTGTGTGTTTGTGTGTGTGTGTTTGTGTGTGTGTGTGTGTGTGTGTGTGTGTGTGGTGAAAAAGGGCATCCCTGTCTTCCCTGTCTTGTTTCAGTTTTTAGAGGGAATGCTTCCAATTTTTCTCCATTTAGAATGATGTTGGCCTTCGGTTTAGCATAGATAGTTTTTACAATGTTGAGATAAGTTTGTACTATACCTAGTTTTTCTAGTGTTTTGAACATGAAAGGGTGGTCTATTTTGTCAAACACTTTCTCTGCATTAATTGATATAATCATATGATTTTTATCTTTAAGTCTATTGATGTGATGAATTATATTTACTGATTTCCGTATGTTGAACCAAACTTGTATCCCTGTTCTGAACCCCACTTGACCATGGTGCACCATTTTTAATGTGTTTTTATATGCAATTTGCCAGCATTTTATTGAGAATTTTTGCATCAAAGTTCATCAGGGATATTGGTCTGAGATTTTCTTTCCTTGATATGTTTCTGCCTGGTTTTGGTATCAGGATGATACTAGCTTTGTAGAATGAGTTTAGAAGGGTTCCTTCCTTTTCTATTTCATGGAATAACTTAAGGAGTATTGGCATTAATTCTTCTTTGTAGGTTTTGTAGATCTCAACTGTGAATCCATCTGATCCTGGGCTTTTCTTGGATGGTAGGCTTTTGATGGCATCTTCCATTTTCTTGCTTGGAATTGATCTGTTTAAATGGTGTATGTTCTCTTAACTCAGTTTGGGTTGATCATACGTCTCTAGAAATTTGTTGGTGCCTTTGAGGTTTTCTATTTTACTGGCATAAAAATCTTCAAAATAGTTTCTAATTGTCTTCTGTATTTCAATAGTGTCTGTTGTGACATTTCCTTTTTCATCACAAATTTTAGTAATTTGAGAAAAGATAGCGTCTTCAACAAATGGTACTGGGAAAACTGGAAATCCATATGCAGCAAAATGAAAATAAACCCCTATCTCTCACCACACACAAAACTCAACTCAAAGTGGATCAAGGACCTAGGAATTAGTCCAGAGACCCTGAGCTAATAGAGGAAAATGTAGGCTCAAATCTTCATCTTGTTGAATGAGGCCCCAACATCCTTAACAAGACTCCTAAAGCACAAGAAATAAAATCAAGATTTAATAAATGGGATGGACTCAAACTAAAAAGCTTCTTCTCAGCAAAAGAATCTAGAGCAGATTATGCTAAATGAAGTTAGCCAATCCCTAAAAAACAAATGCAGAATGTCTTCTCTGATATAAGGGGGGTGACTCAAAATGAGATAGGGAGGAAGAGCATGAGAAGAAGATTACCACTAAATAGGGAAGAGAGGTGGGAGGGAAAAGGAGGGAGAAGGGGAATTGCACGGAAGATGGAAGGAGACCCTCATCGTTATACAGAATACATATATGATGTTGTGAGGAGAAAAAAAAAAAAAACTGTGTCACATTAGATTGGGTAGAGAGATGTGATGGGATGGGAGGGGAGGGGAAGGGGGAGCAGAATAAAATAGACATTATTATTGCTGTATGTATATAGGTGACTGTATGACCAATGTGATTCTGCAACCTGTACAATCAGAAAAATGAGAAATTATACCCTATTTGATTCAAATATATAAATTGTCAATATCATTGTACTGTCATGTGTAACTAATAAAAAAAAGAATCAATGTGGTGAACAGAGAGCTTACATTTTGGGAGCAAATTTTGCCACACACACACATATCAGATAGAGAACTAATCTACAGGGTATATAAAGAACTCAAAAACTTAACATTAAAAAAACAATCCAATCAATAAATTGGCTAAGGAGCTGAACAGATACTTCTCACAAGTAGATATACATTTAATCAACAAAATATTCAACATCTCTAGTAATTATAGATATGCAAATCAGAACTACTCTAATATTTCATCTCACACCAGTCACAGTCACAATGGTAGTTATCAAGAAAACAGACAACAATATATGTTGGCAAGGATATGGGGGAAAAGGCACCCTCATACACTGGTGGAACTGCAAATTGGTATAACCACTCTGGAAAGCAGTATGGAGATTTCTTAGAAAACTTGGAATGGGACCACCATTTGACCTGCCATTTGACTCTACTCCTTGGTATATACCCAAAGGACTTAAATCAGCATACTATAGCAAGACAGCCATATCAATGTTCATAACATATCAATTCACAATAGATAAACTGTGGTACCAACCTAGATGCCCTTCAATAGATGAATGGATAAAGAAACCATGGTGTGTGTGTGTGTGTGTGTGTGTGTGTGTGTGTGTGTGTGTATAAAATGTTATATTACTCAGCATTAAAAGAGAATAAAATCATGGCATTTGCAGGCAAATTGGTGGAGTTGGAGCATATCATGCTAAGCGAAGTAAGCCAATCCCAAAAAAATAAAGGCCAAATGTTCTCTCTGATAAGTGGGAGGTTGATCCATAATGTGAAGGGGGGAGGCTGTGAAAAATAGAGGAACTTTGATTGAGCAAAGGGGAGGGAAGGGAGAGAGGGTGCATGGGGGAAGGAAAGATGGTGGAATGAGATGGACATCATTACCCTAGGTACATGTATGTCTGCACATATGTGTGATGCTACATCGTGTATAACCATAAAAAAGTAAAATTGTGCTGCAATTTTGTACAATGAATCAAAATGCATTCTGCTGTCATGTACATCTAATTAAAATAAATTAATTTAAAAAAGAATTTAGTTCATATAGTTTCAAAGTTATTATTGATGAATAAAGACTCCTGTCATCTCATTAATTTTCTTCAGTGTGCTCTGAGTAGCCCTTATTCTTTTCTTCTATTGTTGTTCATCTTTATGGTTTGATATTTATTGTACAGATAAGATTTTATTTGTTTCTGTGTCTTACTTTTATATCTGTTTTACTAGTGACTGTTATACTTTCGCATTTTCTCATGAAGGAAGTTATTTTTCTTCACCTTTTGGATGTAGGACTCTGTTAAACATCTTTTGTAACATCAATCTTCAGTTTTGGCTGGTCTTGGAATATTCTTATTTCTCTTCCTTTTCTGAAAGATAGCTTTGCTGGGGTATACTATTTTTAGTTATACTTTATTTTCCTTCAGGAACTTAAGATGTTTCCATTTCTTGCTAACCTGTAAGTTTTCTGCCGAGAGATCTTCTTTTAGTCTTAAATATGACTTGGCACTTTACCCCTGTTATGTTTAAGAATTCTCTCTGTACTTTTCGCAGTTTGACATTAATATAACATACAGAAGATCTCATATTTTCATGTCTATTTGTGATTCAAGTAGGCCTCTTATTTATAATATATGTGTACATATCTTTCCTAAATTGAGGACATTTTAAACTTTTTTTAAATTTATTTTTTTATTTATATATAACAGCAGAATGCATTACAATTCCTACTACAAAAAGAGCACAACTTTTCATATCTCTGGTTATATACAAAGTATATTCACATCAATTTGTGTCTTCATACCTGTACTTTGGATAATAATGATCATTGCATTCCACCATTATTAATAACCCGATATCCCCTCCCTTTTCCTCCAACCCCTCTGCCCTATCTAGAGTTCAACTATTCCTACCATGCTTTCTCTCCCTACCCCACTATGAATCAGCCTCCTTATATCAAAGAAAACATTCAGCATTTGTTTTTGGGGGAGATTGGCTAACTTCACTTAGCATTATCTTCTCCAGTGCCATCCATTTACCTGCAAATGCCATGATTTTATTCTTTTTTATTGCAGAGTAAAATTCCATTGTGTATATATGCCACATTTTTTTTATCCATTTATCCACATAAGGGCATCTAGGTTGGCACCACTGTTTAGCTATTGTGAATTTGTGCTGCTATAAACATTGATATAGCTGTGTCCCTGTCCTATGTTGTTCCTTTAGGTATAGTATGAGAAAAGGGATAGATGGGTCAAGTGGTGGTTTCATTCAAGATTTCTAAAGAATCTCCATACTGCTTTCCATATTGGCTGCACCAATTTGCAGTCCCACCAGCAATGTATGAGTGTACCTTTTTCCCCACATCCTCACCAACACTTGTTTGTCTTCATAATAGCTGCCATTCTGACTAGAATGAGATGATATTTTAGAGTAGTTTTTATTTGCATTTCTCTGATTGCTAGAGATGATGGGCATTTTTTCATATATTTCTATGCTTAGCTTTTTGAGTTTTTCATATACCCTAGAGATTAGTGCTCTATCTGATGTGGGAGGGGTAAAACTTTGCTTCCAGGATGTAGGCTCTCTGTTCATCTCACAGATTGTTTATTTTGCTGAGAAGAAACTTTTTAGTTGGATTCCATCTCATTTATTGATTCTTGATTTTAATTCTTGTGCTATAGGAGTCTTATTAAGGAAGTTGGGGTTTAATCCCACATGATGAAGATTAGGGCCTACTTTTTCTTCTATTAGACGCAGAGTCTCTGGTTTCATTTCTAGGTCCTTGATCCATTTTCAGTTAAGTTTTGTGCATGGTGAGAAATATGGGTTTAATTTCATTTTGTTGCATATGGATTTCCTGTTTTCCCCACACCATTTGTTGAAGATGCTATCTTTTCTCCACTGCATGTTTTTGGCACCTTTGTCTTATATAAGATAATTGATGTGTCTTTGCCTAGTTTTGGAATCAGAGTGATATTGGCCTCATAGAATGAGTTTGGAAGTTCTGCCTCTTCTACTATTTACTGAAATAAATTGGAGAGTATTGGTATTAGTTCTTCTTTAAAAGTCTTGTAGAACTTGGCTGTGTATCTGTCTGGTCCTGGGCTTTCTTGGTTGGTAGGCTTTTGATGGTGTCTGCTATATTGTCACTTGAAATTGATCTGTTTAAATTGTGTATATCATCCTGATACAATTTGGGCAAATTATATGACTCTAGGAATTTGTTGATGCCTTTGATATTTTCTATTTTATTGGAACACAAGTTTTCAAAATAATTTCTAATTATCTTCTGTATTTCTGTAGTGTCTGTTGTGATAGTTCCTTTTTCATCACATGTGTTAGTGATTTGAGTTTTCTCTCTCCTTCTCTTCATTAGAATGGCTAAGGGTCTGTCAATTTTATTTATTTTTTTCAAAGAACCAACTTTTTGTTCTGTCAATTTTTTCAATTGTTTATTTGGTTTCAATTTCATTGATTTTAGCTCTGATTTTAATTATTTCCTGTCTTCTGCTGCTTTTGGTATTGGTTTGTACTTCTTTTCTAGGGTGCAGTGTTAAGTCAATTATTTGTTGACTTCTTCTTTTCAGGAATGAACTCCATGCAATGAACTTTCCTCTTAGAACTGCTTTCATAGTGTCCCAGAGATTTTGATATGTTGTATCTGTGTTCTCACTCACCTCTAAATTTTTTTAATCTCCTCCTTGATGTCTTCTGAAACCCATTGTTCATTCAGTAGCATATTATTTAGTCTCAAGGTGTTGGAGTGGATTTTATTTCTTATTTCATCATTGATTTCTAATTTCATTCCATTGTGATCTGATAGAATGCAGGGTAGTATCTCTATTTTTTTAAATATTTGCTAAGAGTTGCTTTGTGGCATAGTATATGGTCTATTTTAGAGAAGGATCCATGTGCTGATGAGAATAAAGTATAATCTCTCATTGAAGGATGGAATATTCTATATATGTCAGTTAAGTCTAAGTTATTGATTGTATTATTGAGTTCTATAGTTTCTTTTTCAGCTTTTGTTTGAAAGATCTATCTAATGATGAAAGAAGTATGTTAAAGTCATCCAAAATTATTGTGTTGTGGTCAATTTGACTCTTGAACTTGAGAACAGTTTGTTTGATGAACATAGTTGCTCCATTGTTTGGGGTATATATATTTATAATTGTTAAGTCCTGTTGGTATATGGTTCCCTTGAGCAGTATGTAGTATCCTTCTTTATCTTTTTTGATTGACTTTAGTTTGAAGTCTGCTTTATTTGAAATGAGGATGGAAACCCCTGCTTGCTTCCAAAGTCCATGTGAATGGTATGATTTTTCCCAACCCTTCATCTTCAGTCTGTGGATGTCTTTTTTCTATGAGATGAGTCTTTTTTTGGATCCAATCTGTTAGTCTACATCTTTGGATTGGTGAGTTTAGGCCATTAACATTCAGGGTTACTCTTGAGAGATGATTGTATTCACAGTCATTTTCATTGATTTTTTGGTATTTAATGTGACTTGGTTTCTCCTCTGATTAGATTTTCCTTTAGCGTAATCCTTCCCTCTGCTGATTTTCATCATTGTTTTTCGTTTCCTCTTCTTGGAATATTTTGCTGAGGATGTTCTGTTGTGCAGGCTTTCTAGCTGTGAATTTGAGAGTCTGGGTTGAAAAATCTGCTGAGATATGAATTGGTCTCTCCCTATATGTGATCTGATTCCTCTTTCTTGCAGCTTTTAAGATTCTATCCTTATTCTGTATACTAAATATTTTCATTATAATGTGCCTTGGTGTAGATCTATTGTAATTTTGTACATTCGGTGTCCTGTAAGCCTCTTGTATTTGGTTTTCCAATTTGTTCTTCATGCTTGGGAAATTTTGTGATATTATCTCATTGAGGAGAGTGTGCATTCCTTTGGTTTGAAACTCTGTGCCTTCTTCTATCCCAATAACTCTTAGATTTGGTCTTTTGATGCTGTCCCATAATTCTTGGATGTTCTGTTCTTGGTTTCTAACTTTCTTCATTGTGTGATCCACTTTATTTTCCAGGTTGTATACTTTGTCTTCATTATCTGATGTTCTTTCTTCCTAGTGATGTAGGCCTTTTGTTATTCTTTCTATTGAGTCTTTTATTTGACTTTATTGTATCCTTCATTTCAAGGATTTCTATTTTTTTTTTCAGAGTCTCTCTCTCTTTCTCTCTTGAAGTAATCTTTTGCTATCTGTATTTGCTCTCGTATCTCATTGTTGGAGTGATCTTTTTTTTTTTTTTTGCCTGTATTTACTCATTTAGATCATTCTTTAATTCACAGATCATTTTGATTATGAACCTTCTGAACTCCTTCTCTGACACTTCATCAACTTCACTGTCCATGGGTTCTGTTATTATAGTGTCCTGGTTTGTTTGGGGCACTTTCCTCCGTTGTTTTTTCATGTTGTCTATGAGTCTTGCTTTCTTGCAGTGTGGATCTGAGGTATTACCACTTCTTCCCTATATTCCTGTAGTACCTGTGCAGATTATCTGTACCTCACCTTGATGTTGGGCTTCCAGACCCTGCTGGTGTCTCTCAATGAATGCTACTTCATCCTGGATCTGGGTCCTGCACAAGTTGGTGTTGGTGGATCTGGGCCACTGGGCTTGACCTCCCGAGGTAGTCTGATGGTCATAAGGAGCAGTCCTGCGCCAGAGGCGAGGCTCTGGTGGGTGTCTTCCCTGTTGGGGGAGGGGTGAACTGGGCCTACTAAGAGTGTGGTGTGAGTGGTCTTGTCTGGATCTCCCATTTTAAGCCATTTTAATAACTTTTCTATGCCTCTCTCCATTTTCTCCTCTTCAGATACTGTAAAAATGTGAATATCTGTTCTTTTAGTGGTATCACAGAGGTTTCTAAGACTATCTTCATTTTTTAAATTTTTATTTTATATTTTTTGAACTGGGATATTTCAAAAGACCTGTCTTCAGATTTGGATATCCTTTAGCCTCCATGATTTAGTCTGTTGTGGAGGTTTTCAACTATATTTTTATTTAACAATCTTCATTTCCAAGATTTCTACTTGATTCTTCTTTAAGGTCTCTGTATCTTTATATTTATTTCTCATTCATATCATGAGTTGTTTTCCTAATTTTATTGGATTCTGTGTTTGAATTTCACTCAGTTTTCTTATAACTATTATTTTAAGCTATTTATGAGGCATTCCATTAATATTCTTTTCTTTGGGGCCTATTGCTAGGAAATTATAGTTTCCTTTGGAGGTGTCATATTATCTTGCTTTTTCCAATTTCTTGTGACCATGTATTGAGATTTTTAGATATTGTGGATTAGTTGCTTCTACTAGTTTTATAAAGTGGCTTTGATAATAAATGATTCTCTTCTAAGAATGTGTCTTAGTGTGTCATTTTGGTAAGCTGTGTTATCCTTATTTCCACTTACTATATTATAATCTCCATATAGCTTCCTCAGCTGTAATCACTGGGTTTGGGTGTGGTATGAATGGTGCCATGGGTTGAAAAGCCCCAGGGTTAGAGTAGGATATCTGGTACTCTAGTGGCCTGAGCAGTTCTACATACAACAGTAGGGTTGGGACCCCAACTATGTGGTCACTCCAGTGATGGAAATGGTGATGTTAGAATTGTGGACTATAGTAAGTAGTTCCTTTGCAGGTACAGCATATTTTCATATCTACATATTCAGCACTAGCTCAGGTGACTAGAGGCCATCCTGAATAAGAGTAGTGATAGTGTGAAGTAAAGAACTGTGCCTGGGAACAGCGAAAACTAGGACCAACTAAGATATTCAGATTGATTAGGTTGACAACCCAGATGACCAGCAGCAGACAAAAGTGGAAGAGCCTCAATTTTTTTTTGTTTATAATTCAGAAACCTGGAATATCAAAATACTGTTATTTGTTTTCTGTTTCTTCTTTGTGGAGGAGGCAGTGAGCAGTGGGTACCTCTATTGGGCCATCTTGCCATTTCAACCAGTAAGTTCTTAATCTAGAATCACCTCAATTTATATTTTATTATTTCCCATTTTAACAACTAAATGCAAAGTTGAGATTTTTTCTGAATATGCAAATATAAAAAATATTTAAAAGTAATTCAGATATGAAGTATCTGAACATGTCACATTTACTGTAAATAAAAAGCGACCACGAATGTTTTATTAGGGCTTATATTTAAAAGCAAAAAGCTAATTCTTATATTATTTAGGTACAGCAGTATCTCAAACTTAAGGTACTCTCTTCTTTGTAAAATTAGACAGATGGTTAGTCCAAGCCGCTGTATTTGAGTATTGTATCTATTCTCCAGTGTAAGAGAATAAACATAATGTACATTGGAACAGAAACCCTATTTCTTTCAACTCATTGCATAACTGAGTCAGCAAATTTTTTTCCAAGTCTGACATTTTCAATACTGTTATAGTTGTTGTGGTCCTGAGGGATTTAGCTACAGCAGAAGGTACTCAAATGGGAGGTCAGGCCTGAGCAGTACTGTTGAATGTTCCCAAGTATGTAGGTTGTGGTTAGAGTTGGGTCAGAGACCCAAGCAGCCAGTGACCTTTTTAAAAAAGCAGAGAAAGCTAGTAAGGAAAATCCAAGACAAATTCCTCAAAGGAGATATGAGGAGAGATACAAAGCCAAAAGAGTGCAGATGTCAAAGTTGATTCTTTCATGACTTTCTAACATAAAACTGGTGTCTTACAAAATTCCTAAGAAAGTGACTCAATCTTATAAAAATGTACAATTTGAGCCAATTGAAATAAAAATATGCTTGTATTTTATCAACCACCTCTCTTGATTTAACATATGAAGTCCTAGTAGATTTCTTTTCATTCTGACATATAATATAGAGTTTGAGTGTTAACATGAGGCTCAGAATTTCTCTCCAGACTTTGAGCCTATGAAAGTGGACTAAAGCATTGTCAACAGTGATTTGTCTTTTTTAGCCAAAATCCTGCTCCAACATATTTCCTGTTGGTAAGAAAATAACAAAAATACAGACTTTCTGAAGTATTGGGCTAATTCACTTTCAATTATTTGACTAACTTAAAATCTGCTAAATGTAAGGATGAAGGGAATTCAGAAAGTGAAAAATTACATATTTCTTATAAACTTTCAAAACTAGGAAAGGAACAATAAGATTCTTTTAGAATATTTACTAAAGAATTTGAAAGACATTGTTAAAAATGTAGAGGTTTTACAAAGAAATATCTGTTTTACACAATTTTCATGGCTTAATCCATATATCGCTAATTATTAAAATCATTAGGTAAAATATAATCTACAATTAAAGAGTAAAATGTCTACTAATCTGTATTTAATAAGTTGAATCAATTTTTTGGTGCTCTTTGATGGGCAAGATGATTATTATATATTTCAAAATAGAGTAAAAGTGATAATTAGATAAGACATTAACTATTACTGCCAGATTCAAATTGTTCTAAATGTTAGATGAGAAAATTCAATGGTAGAATTTTGAACATTTCACAAGCACGTACTATATCTAATCCTTTATTTCCTGTCTACCTAAAAGTGGTAGAGAATGATAAATAAAGATGAATCTAAATAGTATGAAAAGGGAAAATTTCCAGCAAAACTCTGAATGACAGACAGGCCTGGCAGCACTGTAAAGGTAAGAAAACTAGCAATGGCTGTGCTAGGCGATGGACTTTGGTCTAGACACTGTTAAACTCAAGTTGGCAATATTAAATTTGACTTGAGACTTAGCTGAGAATCCTGACGTGGGTGGTTCTGAAAATAAAACTCCACTTCAACCATCTGGACTTTTAACAATGCAAAATATAAAACAATTTGCCTGGCTTCTTCTTTCCATCATTCCTAATCTGATGATTTGCATTGCTAGGTTCTACTTTTGGCATTTTTATATCAGGGGAAATGGTTTTGCATACTAAATCCTTCTTTATCAGCAGACTTTGATAGGAAAACTTTTCAAGGTATAATACATAGATAGCCGCAGATAAATTAACTTTAGGAGAAAATATATATATATATATATACAATACACACACTCATGACATTACACCAAATAGTTTCATACTTCTTTTTACGATCACATAGTTCTACTTTTTAAATGAAGTTATATATGGAAACAACTTACATAGTGCTCCAATGGCTGTATTTTAAGGTTTTATAAGCTATCACACCATTATGTAACCTATTCAAATAATAAATCTTTTAAAAATGGAAAAGAGCCAATCATAAAGTAACAATATAAACCAAGACAATGAATTCAGGTAACATTCATATTTAATGCATGGAAACCTCAATGGATGTGGTACAGAATGCTAAATCTAGTTAATCTAATTTAGTAGACAATCTCCTTTAAAGCAACCCAACCTTTCTGAGAAAATTAAATAAATATTACACACCAATTTTTGGAATTCAGTTTTCTTTTGTTAAATGCATTTAGAAAAACACACAAATAAGGATTAACAATATAATGAAGCAAAATGAAATGTGTTGTTTTGGATTTAGCCTTTTTCATTTTAGTCACATTGCTTATTTGTTCTAGCAATGGTCTTTTGACTCATAAATATAAAAATATCTAATATTAATAATAATCAAACATTTGCATATTTTAATCAGAACACTTAAAACTACCAACTTAAAATTATAAAGGACATCAGGTACTCAGTATTGCCAAGATGATGAGGAAATATGTATACTTGAACACTGTCAAGAGTGCAATGTAGTGGGAAATTTGAAGGCATTTGATAATACAAAAAATATTTTAAATACACTTACTCTTTAACCCAGATATTCTATATATAGCAGCTTATTCTGGTCATATAATTGAATCAGTATGAAAAAAGAGATCAACAGATAGCAAAAAAAGGTAATATAGCAAAAAAAGGTAATCTGTTGTATATGTGTATATGTTCACACATTTTATATATACATGTATATGTGTATCATGGCGGTGTTATTTCAAAATAAGTAAAATGGAATAAGCATAAATAACAAATAAATCCAAAGAATAGATTGGTATGAAGACAGAAAAAATAATTATTTAAATTGATTTTTATTAACTCGTCAAGGTTTCAATAATACCAGTATTAAGAGAACATTTACAGTGTTTCTGAGAAGTGTGACTGTTTTTCTGCTTCTTAAATGTGTTTGGCTGTGGTTGGTTGTGTGTGTGTGTGTGTGTGTGTGTGTGTGTGTAAGTGATAACTGTGGTCCAGTTACAGGAAAAAGAGAAATGGTAGAATGTTGAAGCTAAGTGATGTATACAAACATCAGATTTTACTAACCTAATTTTGTTCATGTTTGAAAATTTTCACAGTGATATTTTTAAGCACAGAACTATAAACCCTTTTATAGAAATATTTTGCATGTTGGAATTGTGGGTGTTTCTCTTCTGCTTTTGCTTATAAGTAAATACTTACTCCTTGGTAATTTTTTAAAATATAAAAGTGAACAAAAATTAAACCTACAAAAAAGCATATTTGGTTCCTTGTTTCCCTAAGCCTGAACTCCATTTACATGTTGTGGATAACACCACCTTCTCTCTGCTTGCCCTCCAAAGCTTATTCTTTCCTAGAGGAAAATGGACATGAAACATTATACCTCAGAAAAACTTTGGTTCAGCATCAGACCCTTTGCTGCTTCTGAAATCTTCATTTAGTCTATTATCCATCTCGAACTATTTTAATTCTTACTATAATCCAGAACTGGAATGTCAGTCCTGGCAATTTTCCTGGGCTGAATTCTTTTTCTGTCATGTTTGAAAAACAACATTTTGGTTTATATTTATGCACATAGGACATACACATCTGCTTGCTCTTCCTCAAGTTAGTCAAGCTCCATACTCTCAAATCTTTCCTCACACCTGCCTTTGAACACTTCCTGCTCTGGCCATTGTCCTTGGTCTCCCTAGACATCTGGTATCACTGGGTTTTTCTGTAGTTGATTATCTTCATTCATCTGATTTACATGGCAAATTGTTCACGTCTATTCTAGCTCCTGCCTGAACCAATTATCTCAGGGGACTGCATGCCTGAGTACAATGAGATCAATCTTAGCAAAGAAAGTAAAACCAAGATATATCAATTGTAACTGTCGGATGTAGAACCTTTTGACCTCTCTATTCTCAAAAATATAGCACATGACTGGAAGCAAACCCCAATTCTGAAACTAGAACACCTGGACTGAAATTCTGGATCTGCAACTCGGTAGCTAATCTCAAACACATGAAACACCTCGGTTACCTTTATAGTAACTTTTGTATGTGTGTGTGTGTGGTGCTGGGGATTGAACTCAGGGGCACTTGACCACTGTGCCACATCCGCAGCCCTATTTTGTATTTTATTTAGAGACAGGGTCTCACTGAGTTAATTGCTTAGCACCTCACTTTTGCTGAGACTGGCTTTGAACTTGTGATCCTCCTACCTCAGCCTCCAGAGTCACTGGGATTACAGGTGTGTGCCACCATGCTGGGCAAATGAGAACAATTCTAGCCACAAAAAAATAAATGCACTGGTTTGTATTTTAATTATCAGTGCATTTATTTTTTCACAGGTAATTATCATTGGTAAAATAAAATAAATGCACTAATATACATGAAGTCCTTACTTAGAGCAATACCTGACACACGGGAATACTAAATTAGTTATGGTTCTTAATGCTAACTTTTATTTTTAATTCCTTTGAACATAGTAATTGCTTTAAAACTACTTGTGGGGAAAATTTACAATAAATGTTAAATAACAGAATAACAAAATAAAGAAAACTATGTCTTGGATGAATGTATGAATTCATTCAGTTCTTCATGAATATTGAATTTCTTTATGTAACAGCCTCTGTGCAAAATACAGGGTACTTGACTGGGAACAAGTAAATGTGTCCTTGCCCTATGGCACTTATATTATAATAGTGTTTAAATTTGACTTGATTAATACAGACATTAATTGCTTTGTGAATGCCAAAGAATATGGTTCTAACCTTTACTCTGAAGTGACTTTCTCTTTGTCAGATAAGTAAAGCCATCTCTGATTGTGTTCAATTTTTGAAAATTCTCTGTTCTTTGTGATGTTAAAAGGTAATTCATTGTTGTATGTTTACTAATCATGTTGAAGGTTGCACTTAAATTTTATAAGATCCACTTTCTTTTTAAGGAGAGAGAGAGAGAGAGAGAGAGAGAGAGAGAATTTTTAATATTTTACTTTTAATAACAGAAGGAGTTTAATAAATCCCCATATGTGATGCCCCACGCTAACATAGCAAATAACATATTAACCCTGATGAAATACTCAGCCTTTTTTGGTTTTGCTTTCATTTTTCTACAGGAAAAACATAGCTTTATTATTTTTTTCATATACTTTTACAATACATATTTATTGACAATATTCCAACATTACACAAAAAAATGAAGTAAAACATTAATGAAAATCTCATCCTTTCAGATGAACACTCTTAATATTTTGTGATGGTCTGTTTGTGAATCTCCTTAAACACTCATATGCATACATTTTCATAATTAAGATAAATTTTCATAAATTATATAAGAAATTTTAAACAGGAATACCTTTTAGTCCTTTATCCTCTTCTTTTGATTTTTGCTTCTATAAGCAATTTTGCAGCAAACACATCTAAACATGAATGCCTTATATGGTACTTTTACTTACATAGGCTAAATTCCAAAAGTAGGATTTCCAGGCCAAAGTGTACCCATACCTCCAATTGTTTTGATACTATCCAATTGCTTTCCAGAATAGTCATATCAACTTGTCATCTAAAGCAGTTTATGCATGTTCTCATTGTTCCCATTTTATCAACACTTGTTACATTCAAGCTTCTTAAAGTTTTTAAACAATTTAATGGATGTGACATGATTTATGATTTCACTTTGATTTAGATTTATATTTCCCCTGATTCAATCTGAACTATCTATTCATTTAGTGTGGTGAGGGTGGGGGGTGCAGATTTCACTGTATTTTCTAGAGAGGACCACTTTTTGTCTTTTATAAAATGTAAGGAATTTCTACCTCTCTCGCATCTCTTCTAATGCTGCTTTTATTTTATTCTCCCTATTCTTTTTTTTGCTTGGGATGGTATTCATTCAGTCTTCTAAGTCACTTAAACTCTCTGTTCCTCAGTTGTTTATTTGTTCATTTGTTTATTTTCAGGATAGAACCAAACTGAGAGCCTGAGCGTGCTAGGAAAGTATTCTGCCATGGAGTTAAATCCCCAACCCCTTAACCTGTCTTATATATTTGCCTTTTGTTGTCTGTGATGTTTCTAAGTGGTCTCTTCTGATCTTAATATACTAATTGTTTCTTCAGTTGTACCTAAGCAAGAAAATGCTTTCTACTAAGTTTCACCCTCTAGACTTTTCTAATACATTTACTTGATTTGTTTTATTTTTCCCACATTTTTATTGGTACATTGTATATGTACATAACAATGGGATTTGTTGTTACATATTCACATATGTTCACAATATAGCAATATAATTGACCAATACCACTCTTAGCATTTCCCCTCTCCTTCCCCACCTTCCACAGTGCCTCTCATCCTCTGATCCCTTTCCTTTCCTGATCTCTTTGATTTTCATGAGATCCTTTCAACTTTATCTTTTTCCTCTCTTGCTTCTGCCTATGGGAGAAGACATGATCTTTGACTTTATGTGTTTGACTTAGTTAGCTTAATAGGATGGTCTCTAGTTCTATCAATTTTCCTGCAAATGACAATTCCATTTTTCTTTATAGCTGAATAAAACTCCATTGTGTATATATACACCACATTTTCTTTTTTTTTAACAACTCATCTAGCATATACTCATTTTTAAGCAAACTATCCTAAATTTTGTGGGCAAATTTCTCTCAATTGTAAACATCAGCTCAATTCTTTCATTTCTCCCCCATTGGAACCTTCTTGGAGGATCTATCTATTTAATCTAGAAATGATCAAAGCCTTTTTAGTTTTACATGCAGACAAAAAAAAAAATCAGTCTGATGGAGTGCCTTTCAAATAACATCATGTGAAATAAGTATTGATAGATCTCAAATTCCTTAGGCCTTCATTTAACTCAATTTTCTCATGAGGAGGTTCTCTTCAAATTGAGACAGACCCATATCAAAGCAAAGAAACACCCAAACACCAAATGTGTCAGACACTTTCATGTCCCTGACTAAAACTAGCTTTACTCTAAAATCTATTTCAAATTCCACTTACCAAGAACCTACCCTATACATTCTCACACAGTACCTATCATTGTTATGAGATGCCACTTGAACACACATATAACCAGTTCCAAGTACACCTCCAAAGTATTTTTTCACAAACGACATTCCATGAAACATGTCACAGGAGTGCCACACACTTTTCTTTACATTTCAAACAATCATAGAATGATAATTAACACACATAGTAATTCAAGATTTTGTATTTTCTTGGCCAATATTTCAAGGCTGTCTTCATCTTATTAAATGAATGCCTATGTTAGCTGCCCTATTATGTAAGAATCAAAATTAGTGACATAAGTATATTTTTAAAACTACTTTTAAACACAATTTTAATGATAATAAGTAATATTGGATATACTCTTTTGTGATATGATTTTAAATTTCATTTTGCATTTTATTTTTTTGAGGCATAATATCATTTAATTTTTATTTATTTTTTTAATCATACATGACAGAAGAATGCATTTTGATATATAATACATACATGGAATGTACATACATCAATCATATTGTCTATTCTATTCTGCTGCCCTTCCTATCCTCCCTACTCCTCCCCTCCTCTCCCATCCTTTCTCTCTATCCAATCTAATGTGACACACTTTTTTTTCCTTTTTCTCATTACAACATCATATATGTATTCTGTATAACAATGAGGTTCTCCTTCCATCTTCCATGCAACTCCCCTTCTCCCTCCTTCTTTATCTTCTTTATCTTTATCTTTATCTATTCTTCCATTGATGAACACCTAGGCTGGTTCCATAGTTTGGCTGTTATGAACTGCTGAAAACATGGGTATTCATGTATCACTATAATATGGTAACTTTGATTTTTTAGGATAAGTACCAAGGAATAGTAAAACCGGGTCATATGGTATTATATACCTAGTCTTTTGAGGGGCCTCCATACTGATTTCCATAGTGGTTGTACTAATTTACCATTTCATCAACAGTGTACTAGTGTTCCTTTTCTTCACATCCTCTCCATCATTTATTATTGTTTGTATCCTTGATAGCTTCCATTCTGACTGTGTGAGATAAAATCTCAGTGTGACTTTGATTTGCATTTTTCTAATTGCGAATGAAGTTGAACATTTTTCTTCATATATTTGCTGGTCACTTGCATTTCTTCTTTTGAAAACTGTCTGTTCTTTTGCCCATTTATTAATTGGGATATTGGCTTTTTAGTGTAAAGTTTGTTGAGTTCTTTCAGTATCCTAGACATTAATACTCAGAAGAGTATCTAGCAAAGACTTTCTCTTGACATTGCTATTTTTTCCTTTGCTGTGCAAAAGCCATTTAATTTGATTCCATCCCATTTATTAATTATTTTTGGGGGGTGTGGGTACCAGGGATTGAACTCAGGCACTCGACCTGAGCCACATCCTCAGCCCTCTTTTGTATTTTATTTAGAGACAGGGTCTCACTAATTTGCTTAGTGCATTTGAACTTGCAATCCTTCTGTCTCAGCCTCTTGAGTGCCTGGGATTACAGTCATGCACTCCTGTGCCTGGCTCCATTTATTAACCCTTGGTATAATTTCCTGAGCTTTTAGGGGTCCTATTGAGAAAGTCATTGGCTGTGCCAAAATCTGGAGTGTTGGACCTACATTTTCTTCTAGGAGTCTAATTCTGAGGTCTTTGAGCCATCTCAAGTTGGCTTTTATGCAGGATGAGAGATAAGGGTCTACTTTCATTCTTCTACATATGGATAATCAGTTTTCCAACACCATTTATTCAAAAGGCGTCTTTTCTCCAATGTATGTTTTTGGCACCTTGTCAAGGATCCAATGACTGAAGGTGACACAGTATTAAAAGGAATGAAAATCTCAACACAACCAGTTCTTAGGATCGAGTGGGCAGTGCCAACTCCCAAGCCTCCCATGCTGTCACATTTCTTTTTTTTTCTTTACTTTTCTTTGTTTTTTTAAATTTATATATGACAACACAATGCATTATAATTTTTTACACATATAGAGCACAATTTTTCATATCTCTGGTTGTATACACAGTATATTAACACCAATTCATGTCTTCATACCTGTACTTTGGATAATAACTTGATTGTTTTAGACCAACTCATTAATTTTAATTTTTTAAAATTTTTCCTATTACTTTTATTCTACTAAACACATTAGGCGTACTTATTTTATGTTCTGTATATGTTTTGCAGTCTCTGTGCTTCAGACTTCATGGAGATATTTGCGATTTTAATTGTAGTATTTTTTTAAAGTGCTATTGTAAGAGTGGAGTCTTGAGTATTCTAGATATGTGTTTATATCATTAACAAGTAGAGATAATTTAATTTTTTCCCCATATTTATATAGGTTATTCATGTTTCCTCCCTAAATAAATTTACTAGTTGCTTCTAAACAATTTTGAATGTTATTGAAAACAGTAGTACTTCTGTCTTCTTTCAGACAGGTTTTCTATTTAATCATGTTTATGACTCCCTAATTTCAAACTGAAAATGCTGATTGGTAACACATTGTTGGATAAATAGTAAAAATTCATCACAAACTCAAATATCCACCAGAGAAATGAGCAGTCATGCGAAATTGTGTACAGTGAATCAAAATGCATTCTGTAGTCATGTATATCTAATTAAAATAAATTAATAAAAAAATTTAAAAATTCACAAAATGCAAACAAAACTTACATTTGTAATTAATAATTATTTTCAAGGAATTGTATGTGCAAAGCATTATTTGGTATTGTTCTTGCCCTAAGACCCACAAAAAAAGACAAGGAAGATGATGTAAGTCACAAAGGAGATAGTGTACAAGGATAAAGATAATATGAGAAGGCAGTGATTAGAACAGAAGCAAGTGGACAGTTGATATTTTCCTTACTAAGGCTGCTTAACACAATATCACACACTGGGGGACTTAAAACAATACCTATTGATATTTTTCCAGTTCTTGATGTCAGAACGCAAAATGCTTTAACTGTATTAAACAAAGGTGCTGGCAGGTCCACAGTGGTTGGGCACATTCTGTGGCATGACCCCTCTCCTTCCCTTTCCTAGGTTCTAGGTGGCCCTTTGTGTTCAGAGCTACCATCTTCAAAGCATCTTCAAAGCTGGCTGTCTAGCTTTGATCAAGATATTTTGTCAAAAAATTTTAGCAAGGCTCAGGAATGGAAGATAGGAACCGGGTACCTCTATAATAGGCAGTAGTGGGTGGGGTAGAATTCAGAATTGACTAGATTCTAAAGAAGGTCCACTGCCCTCCCCTTATGTAATAGACTCAAGGACTGTGTGCATTGCTAAGGGCAAGTACACCAAGTGGAAAGTAATGCAATTTATTAACAAAACATTGAAACCCGTCACTTTTCCAACTTGGCACTAAAAAGACTTCGATAGGCTGATTTCATCTCATGCAGCAGAACTGATGAGTGTTTTTTGTGGAAATTACTGGGATAATAGGAGAACAGCAGACATTGAGATCACAGATCTTCCCATAAAATCAAATTAAGCACCATAGTAAATTCTACCAGAAAATAAGGCCCACATAGTCACAAATACCTTGAAATCAGATCTTCATTATTTCTTTCTTAAATCTTCATGGAAATTCTTATATATAATCAGGCATATAAGAAAGTCTCTAAATTTATTTGTATTAGACTTTCCTTTTTTAAAAGATTTTTTTAGAACTTCAGAATATGAGTTATTATACTCATAAAGTGGGAGAAGATCATACATTTTATTATATTATTCCAGAAACTTGCAACTGAAAATTTAGAATTCCAGAAAGATAAGCAAAGAAAAAATTATCAGGAAAATGTTTAAATTTTTTCCAAGTTGAAGGATATAAATTTTCCCTTTGAGAAAAATCATAAGACCCACACAAGTGTATAGCCTTGTGAAATTCCAGGACACTGGTTACAAAGTGATTTAGAAACTTCCCAAGAGCAGTGAAAAAGAGTGTGTATTTTCAGGAATCAGAATGACAGACATCCCAATAGAAGCAATGGAAGGTAGAAAACATTTAAACAGCACCTTCAAAAATGTCAGGAAATCTGATTTCCAGCTAAGAATTGCATATCCGGCCAAACTGTTAAATCAAGTAGAATAGTTCAAATTAATACATGCAAATTTTCAGTAATTTTACCACCTATGCATTCTATCTCAGGAAACTGCAATAAAGAGGTTAACCACAGAAGAGTGAAGCAGGGGACTCAGCAGCAAAAGATCCATATAAAGATTCTTTAGATGAAAGAAATGATAAGAATTTCCAGAAATGTGGTGATAAGAACTCCCAGAAGAGTTTTTCCTCAATTGAGGGTGATGGTATCTCCCAGGGGACATATGACAATGTCTGCAGTTTTGTCATCATAAGTGGAGGAATAGGGGAGAAGGCTACTGTCATCTGTTGGGTAGAGGTCAGGGAGGCTGCTCAGTATCCTGCAATGAACATGATAATCCCCTACAATAATAATTGTCTAGCCCATAGTGCCAAGTTGGTGGAGAAGCCCAGTTTGAGGCAAGTGCAATTCAAAGGAAGACAATTTGGCCATGGCCAGTTTAGAACTACTGACTAATGAAAGCTAAGTCTCAGAAAGTACCATTAAGTAGACATAAAATTATAATACAGGGCGATTAATGTATTTACAGAGCCAGTCAGAAAGTATATGGGACATAATCAAGCCATATTCCTTGGTTTTGGTTGCTACATTATTATTATTTTCCCAGCATGAAAGATTATTTACAACCACACACTAGCCTTCTCTCATGTCAATTCCCCCATTACACAATTTGTATATTACTAAACACACATAGATTTAATTTTCCTTTCATGGGGTATAGTTCTTTTCTCCTAAATTTCTCTGTATAACTTGTCCTCATGAACAATTCATTGTCATTCCCAAACTAAGCTCCAAAAGCTAATAAAGTAGAAATCAATTAAAAGCAAATAAAATGCTCCCAAATAATAATGCATCTTTATTAATTTTGAACAATATATATTCATCAGGTAAATGATTGTTATATGCATTAGTTAAGGTAATGCCACCTACAGAATTCAATAACTGCCCAAATATACAACAGTTCAAGCATAATAGACATTTTTGGCTCACTCGCAAAAATCCATATCCTTGGTAAATATAAGCTTTTTCCTCAGTAGTGGTTCAAAATATCAGGTACCTTTCACTTTATAGTTCTACCCTTTTGACTTCTAATATTAATTTTTCCATTAATATTGAGTAGGAAGATGGGTAAAGGCATACAAAATAATATGCAAGAGATTTTTATAGTCCAGGTTTATACATGGCACATGGCACTTCCATTCATGCTACATTTGATAAAACTCAACCATTCAGCACACATAACTGCAAGGAAAATATTATTTACCTGTATGTCTAAGAACAAGAGAAAATGACTGCTGAAAATATGAGTTATAAAACTTTTCTAATAATGTTCAGGAGTAAACAAACCAAAAGTGCCAAGAGATTTGTTTTGTTTTGTCAAGCAAATATGAAATAGTTGATTATCACATAGTTATTGTAACCATAGGACAAAAATGACAGTGAGTGGAAATGTTAAGGGTAGAAACATTAAGAAAAATAGAGAAAATTCTAAATGGTAAAGTACTAAATAAAGGAAGATGGCATGATGTGCAGCAAACAGTGTCAATTTCATACAAGGGGATGCTGTCACAAATGGTGGCAAGCAGTGAACCAAAATTGCCATAAGATAAAAGGAGGGTGCTAATGGTTCTCCTGGAAGTCAAGAAAAAAAACAATTTTGTCAAGTTGTTACCTAACAAAAAAGATAACTTAAAAAATATAGGAAAAAGTCAAAGAGGATGTTTTTCTTAAATATTTGATGTGTGATGCTGAGTTGGGCAGGTTGAATGGTATTTCAAAGGCCTAGCCTAGGGCAGGTGAACATTCTGGGTCTGAATGTTCTTAATGCTCTTAAAAAGATAATCATTTGCTTCATAGTGTTGGAAGCAATAACAAAAGGCAGAGCCCAGGCAATTTAAATGTATTTGGATGGTTCGATCGAGCAACATTCATGGTGGCCTTACTTTGCCGCAGTCTGGCTGGGCACAAATCACGAGCCACTGAAGAAGGAACAAACTTTATTTCTGAACTCCACCAGCACACTCCACACACGCTCCCCGGGAATTCTCCCGCAGGCCACCCGGCTGGTCCAGGAAGCAGCAGCCAGAAATATCCCTCCTCTGGCACTTCCCCCAACCAATGGGAACTCTCCAGGAATCCCCATGAGAGCTCAACTGGAACTCAACGGGAACTCCGCGCGAGAACTCACTGGCGTCACCTCTCAACCACTACTTCTGGCAAAAATGCCATGCGTCATCCCGACTCGGCTGTGGCCCTCAACATTACTTCACGCCAGGCATTATGCCAATCATCCAGACCTTACAACCACACATTGAAGTGGGAACTGCTATCCTGTGTCTTCCAGAGAGCAGATCAGTTGCTACATGTCATGTGAGAAGACAAGATGTTGAGCTGAAATTAGAATACTGGTCCACTTGCCTCTAAGATTTCTTAAATATTTACTCTACCAAATTGCTTTTGATTTTTGTTACTATTTATCTGTTTTGTTGTTGTTGTTTAAAAAAGCCTACAAAGCTACATACAGTAAATGGTAAAAGAATGTTTGATATATAAAGAATATTTTAATGTTTAAAAGAATACTATACAATTTCTTATTTTTCAGTATACATTAAAATGGTGACCATAAATCTGGTGGCTGAAAACATTGCAGAGATCTTTTGTAGTAATTTTAAAGAAGAAAATAGGACTATTAAATAAAACATAAGTTAAATGGCTCATTGGAAATTTCTAACTCTAGTATCCTATTTTTAAACTTAAGATTTATAAGTAGAATTATATATTTAAAATAGTAGTGGTTGCCTACCATACAATTTGTGAATTTAAAAACTCCACTGGAGGTAGAAAATACTGCAAACCTTAACTGTGTAAAGAGTTACATAAATTGTCATTTGGACTTACATTTCCAAAAATGAATTTTTACAAAGCAATTAATTTGGGAAAGTGTCACAATTAACATTAAATTGCTACAACATAACTAGGAATTTTAGCTTTTTTCTCTTTTTACAAATCATGTTAGCAAAATGTCACTAGAGAAATACATATTAAGAAATTATACAGTCTAATTAAGAGAACTAGAATTTAAGTGAGTTACCCAAGCCTCTCATATTTAGAATATCCTTCTACCTTGACAACTTTAAAAATAAATCAAACTCATAGACACAGAAAATAGAAAAGCGGGTGCCAGAAACAGGAAGTCAGGAGAGCAATGAGGAAATAGTCAAAGGGTATGAAGTTTCAACTCAGATGGATTTATTCTGGACCCTACTGTATAGCATGATAACCATAAATAACAATATTGTATATACAAAATTTGCTGATGAAGTAGAGCTTAAGTGTTCTTCACAAATACACACACACACACACACACACACACACACAAAATTAAAATGGTTCCATTTCAGGTTTTCTACGGAATCTCCATAGCGCTTTCAGTAGCTGCACCAGTTGGCTGTTTCACCAGCAATATAAGTGTGTACCTTTTTCCCATATCCTGACCAACACCTATTGTTCCTTGTATTCTTGATAATTGCCATTCTGACTGGTGTGAGATGAAATCTTAGCGTCATTTTGATTTGAATTTCTCTAATTGCTAGAGATGCTGAACATTTTTTTCATACATTTGTTGATCGAATGTATACCTTTACAATTGTATGTAATGATGGATATGTTATATAATGAATGTTAAGTAGATTTTGGAAATAAATATTTTGTTTCTTTTACTTATTGGCATTATTTATTTATCAAATATTTTTAATAGCTCACAGGAAACTCATTTGGCTTTGGAATTTTCCTTAAGGAACATTTTGACCTGCTAACTTCATTTTTTTATTAGAGTATTATAGACAAAATCATATTTGCATGGATTTTGATTTCAATTCCTGTTCCCCCAACCCATGTTCTCTTCTGTCCTCTCTAACCCTTTCACCTCCCTCTAATTTTTTGATCTTCCTTTGCTCCTTTATTTATTTTAAATTGATACTTTCCACATATATGTAGAGATGAAATGCCCTGTGATACATTTTTATATCCATATAACATGAGTTTGTTAAATTCATTCCATATTTGCTTCCATTTCCCATCCTTCCTCTCTTCCTCTTATTCCCCTACTTCTACTCCATTAGATCTTCCCTATGTATTTATAATATTAATCCCTGCCTCTTTTCCTTACTTTTTTCTAGCTTCCACATATGAGAGAGAACATTTGATCCTTGATTTTCCAAGACTGGATCATTTCACTTAGGATGATATTCTCCTTTGCTATTCATTTACTGACAAATGTCATAATTTCATTCTTCTTCATGGCTGAGTAAATCTCCATTGATATATGCCACATTTTCTTGATCTACTAATGCACATCAGGGCTGATTCCATAATTTGGCTATTATGAATTATACTGCTATAAACATTGAAGTGGCTGTATCACTATCATATGCTGATTTAAATTCTTTTGGATACATTCTGAGGAGTGGGATAGATTGGTTATGTGTTGATTCCATTACTAGATTTTGAGGAATCTCCATACTGCTTTTCAGAGTGGTTGTACTAATTTGCAGCCCCACCAACAATGTATCAGTGTACTATTTCCCTCACATCCTTGTCAACATTTATGATTTGTGTTCTTGATAATTGCTATTCTGATGAGTGAGATGAAATCTTAGTGTAGTTTTTATTTATATTTCCTGGATTGTTCGAAATGTTGAACTTTTTTTTTTCATATATTTGTTGGCCATATGTTTCTTCTTTTGAGAAAAGTCTGTTTAGTTCTTTTGCCAATTTATTGACTGGGTTATTAGTTTATTGTTGTATTAAGTTTTTTGATAAATTCTGAGGAGTTTTTTTTATGTATTCTGGATATTAACCCCCGTCAGAGGAGCAGATGACAATGATTTTCTCCCACTGTATAGGCTCTCTCTTCATTCTCTTAATCTTTTCCTTTGCTATGCAGAAGCTTTTCAATTCTATGGTACACCCCTTATTGATTCTTGGTTTTATTTCTTTAGACTTAGGGGTCTTATTGAGGAAGTCGGTGCCTGCAACTATAGGATGGAGTATTGACCCTATGTACTCTTCTAGCTGTTGCAAAGTTTCTGGTCTAATTCCTAAGTCCACTACATCCTGATTTGACTTTTCTGCAGGATGAGAGATAGCAATATAGTTTCATTGTTCTACATATAGATGTCCAGATTTCCCAGCATCATTTGTTGAAAAAGTTATCGTTTTTTCTAACATATGTTTTAGTCACCTTTGTCAAGTATCAGATGTCTGTAAGTGTGGGGTTTTATGTGTCTTATATTCCATTCCACTAGTCTTTGTGTCTATTTTGATGCCACTATCATGCTGCTTTTCTTATTATAGTTCTGTAGTATAATTTGAGATTGGGTATTTGATGTCTCCTGCATCACTTTTTTTTTTTTTTTTTTTTTTTTACTCAGGATTACTTCAGCTATTCTGGGTCTCCTATTCTTCCAAAGAATTTGAGGACTGTTTTTTTTCTAGTTCTGTAAAGTATGTCATTGATATTTTGGGATGGGGATTGTTTTGAATCTATATTATCCTTTTGGTAGTATGGCCATTTTGACAATTTTAATTCTGCCTATCCAAGATTATGGGAGGTCTTTTCATGTTCTAAGGTCTGCTTCAATTTCTTCCTTCAGTGGTATGTAATTTTTATTGAAGAGATCTTGCACCTCCATGGTTAAATTAATTGCCAAGTGTTTTATTTATTTATTTATTTGAGGTAATTTTGTAAAGGATGGTTTTAGGAATCAGGGTGATGTTGGCCTCGTAGAGAGATTTGGAAGTTCTCCCTCAGTTTCTATTTCCTGAAATAGCTTGAAAAGTATTGGTGTTAGTTCCTCTTTAAAGGTATTGTAAAACTCTGCTGTATACCCATCCGGTCCTGGGCTTTTCTTAGTTGGTAGTCTTTGATGGTTTCTTCTATTTCCTCAATTGATATTGGTCTGTTTAGGTTGTCTATATCCTCCTGACTCAATCTGGGCAGATCATATGACTTAAGAAATTTATCAATGCCTTCACTATCTTCTATTTTATTGGAGTATAAGGATTCAAAATAATTTCTGATTATCTTCTGTATTTCTGAAGTGTCTGTTGTGATATTGCCTTTTTCATCCCGTATGCTAGTAATTTGAGTTCTCTCTCTTCTTCTCTTCGTTAGCATGGCTAAGAGTCTGTCGATTTTATTTATTTTTTCTTTTTTTTATTTATTTTTTATTGGTTGTTCAAAACATTATAAAGCTATTGACATATCATATTTCATACAATAGATTCAAGTTGGTTATGAACTCCCAATTTTACCCCAAATACAGATTGCAGAATCACATCGGTTACACATCCACATTTTTACATAATGCCCTATTAGTAACTGTTGTATTCTGCTACCTTTCCTATCCTCTACTATCCCCCCTCCCTCCCCTCCCATCTTCTCTCACTACCCCATCCACTGTAATTCATTTCTCTCCTTGTTTATTTTCTCATTCCCCTCACAACCTCTTATATGTAATTTTGTATAACAATGAGGGTCTCCCTCCATTACCATGCAATTTCCCTTTCTCTCCCTTTCCATCCCACCTCATGTATCTGTTTAATGTTAATCTTTTCTTCCTGCTCTTCCTCCCTGCTCTGTTCTTAGTTGCTCTCATTATATCAAAGAAGACATTTGGTATTTGTTTTTTAGGGATTGGCTAGCTTCACTAAGCATAATCTGCTCTAGTGCCATCCATTTCCCTGCAAATTCTATGATTTTGTCATTTTTTAGTGCTGCGTAATACTCCATGGTGTATAAATGCCACATTTTTTTTATCCATTCATCTATTGAAGGGCATCTGGGTTGGTTCCACAGTCTAGCAATTGTGAATTGTGCTGCTATGAACATCGGTGTAGCAGTATCCCTGTAGTACGCTCTTTTAAGGTCTTCAGGGAAAAGTCCAAGAAGGGCAATAGCTGGGTCAAATGGTGGTTCCATTCCCAGCTTTCCCAGGAATCTCCATACTGCTTTCCAGATTGGCCGCACCAGTTTGCAGTCCCACCAGCAATGTACAAGAGTACCCTTTTCCCCACATCCTCTCCAGCACTTGTTGTTGTTTGACTTCATAATGGCTGCCAATCTTACTGGAGTGAGATGGTATCTTAGGGTGGTTTTGATTTGCATTTCTCTGACTGCTAGAGATGGTGAGCATTTTTTCATGTACTTGTTGATTGATTGTATGTCCTCCTCTGAGAAGTGTCTGTTCAGGTCTTTGGCCCATTTGTTGATTGGGTTATTTGTTTTCTTATTGTTTAATTTTTTGAGTTCTTTGTATACTCTGGATATTAGGGCTCTATCTGAAGTGTGTGAGGAGTAAAACTTTGTTCCCATGATGTAGGCTCCCTATTTACCTCTTTTATTGTTTCTCTTGCTGAGAGAAAACTTTTCAGTTTAAGTAAGTCCCATTTGTTGATTCTTGTTATCAACTTTTGTGCTATGGGTGTCCTATTAAGGAATTTAGAGCCCGACCCTACAATATGTAGATCGGCGCCAACTTTTTCTTCTATCAGACGCAGAGTCTCTGATTTGATATCTAGGTCCTTGATCCATTTTGAGTTAACTTTTGTGCATGGCGAGAGGAGGGGATTCAGTTTCATTTTGTTGCATATGGATTTCCAGTTTTCCCAGCACCATTTGTTGAAGATGCTATCCTCCCTCCATTGCATGCTTTTAGCTCCTTTATCAAATATAAGATAGTTGTAGCTTTGTGGATTAGTCTCTGTGTCCTCTATTCTGTACCATTGGTCCACCCTCCTGTTTTGGTACCAGTACCATGCTGTTTTTGTTACTATTGCTCTGTAATATAGTTTTAAGTCTGGTATCGCTATACCGCCTGATTCGCACTTCCTGCTTAGAATTGCTTTTGCTATTCTGGGTCTTTTATTTTTCCATATGACTTTCATGATTGCTTTTTCTATTTCTACAAGAAATGCCGTTGGGATTTTGATTGGCATTGCATTAAACCTATAGAGAACTTTTGGTAATATCGCCATTTTTATGATGTTAGTTCTGCCTATCCATGAACAGGGTATATTTTACCATCTTCTAAGATCTTCTTCTACTTCTCTTTTAGGGTTTTGTAGTTTTCATTGTATAAATCTTTCATCTCTTTTGTTAGGTTGATTCCCAAGTATTTTAATTTTTTTGAGGATATTGTGAATGGAGTGTTTTTCCTCATTTCCGTTTCAGAGGTTTTGTCGCTGATATACAGAAATTCCTTTGATTTATGCGTGTTGATTTTATATCCTGCCACTTTGCTGAATTCATTTATTAGTTCTAGTAGTTTTTTTGTAGACCCTTTTGGGTCTTCTAGGTATAGAATCATGTCATCTGCAAATAGTGATAATTTAAGTTCTTCCTTTCCTATTTTTATGCCTTTAATGTCTTTCGTCTGTCTAATTGCTCTGGCCAGTGTTTCGAGAACTATATTGAATAGAAGTGGTGATAGAGGGCATCCCTGTCTTGTTCCAGATTTTAGGGGGAATGCCTTCAATTTTTCTCCATTGAGAATGATGCTAGCCTGAGGCTTATCATAGATAGCTTTTACAATGTCAAGGTAAGTTCCTGTTATCCCTAGTTTTTCTAATGTTTTGAACATAAAGGGATGCTGTACTTTGTTGAATGCTTTTTCTGCGTCTATTGAGATGATCATATGGTTCTTATTTTTAAGTCTATTGATGTGGTGAATAACATTTATTGATTTCCGTATATTGAACCATCCTTGCATCCCAGGGATGAATCCTACTTGATCATGGTGCACAATTTTTTTGATGTGCCTTTGTATCCGATTCGCCAGAATTTTATTGAGGATTTTTGCATCTAGGTTCATCAGAGATATTGGTCTGTAGTTTTCTTTCTTTGAGGTGTCTTTGTCTGGTTTCGGAATCAGGGTGATGTTGGCCTCATAGAATGAATTTGGCAAAGCTCCTTCTTTTTCTATTTCCTGAAATAACTTGAAAAGTATTGGTGTTAATTCTTCCTTAAAGGTTTTGAAAACTCCACTGTATACCCATCAGGTCCTGGGCTTTTCTTGGTTGGAAGTCTTTTGATTGCTTCTTCTATTTCATCTATTGTTATTGGTCTGTTTAAGTTGTGAGTATCCTCCTGACTCAGTCTGGGCAAATCATATGACTTAAGGAATTTATCAATGTCTTCACTATCTTCTATTTTATTGGAATATAGGTTTTCAAAATAATTTCTAATTGTCTTCTGTATTTCTGTAGCGTCTGTTGTGATATTGCCTTTTTCATCCCGTATGTTAGTAATTTGAGTTCTCTCTCTTCTTCTCTTCGTTAGCATGGCTAAGGGTCTGTCGATCTTATTTATTTTTTCAAAGAACCAACTTTTAGTTTTGTTAATTTTTTCAATGGTTTCTTTTGTTTCAATTTCGTTGATTTCCACTCTGATTTTAATTATTTCTTGCCTTCTGCTACATTTGCTGTTGTTTTGCTCTTCCTTTTCTAGGGCTTTGAGATGAAGTGTGAGCTCATTTATTTGTTGGTTTTTCCTTTTTTTGAGGAATGACCTCCAAGCGATGAATTTCCCTCTTAAAACTGCTTTCATTGAGTCCCATAGATTCCGATATGTTGTGGCTGTATTTTCATTTATCTCTAAGAATTTTTTGATTTCCTCCTTTATGTCTTCTGTAACCCATTGATCATTCAGTAACATATTTTTCATTTTCCATGTGATGTAGGATTTTTCCTTCCTTCTTTTATCATTGATTTCCAGTTTCATTCCATTATGATCAGATAAAATGCATGGTATTATCTCCACCCTGTATATTTACTGAGGGTTGCCCTATGGCATAATATATGGTCTATTTTTGAGAAGGATCCATGTGCTGCTGAGAAAAAACTATATCCACTTGATGATGGTTGATATATTCTATATATGTCAGTTAAGTCTAGGTTGTTGATTGTGATATTGAGTTCTTTAATTTCTTTATTCAGATTTTGTTTGGAGGATCTGTCCAATTGTGAGAGAGGTGTGTTGAAGTCACCCATAATTATTGTGTTGTGGTCTGTTTGATTCTTGAACTTGAGGAGAATTTGTTTTATGAACGTCGCAGCACCATTATTTGGTGCATAAATATTGATAATTGTTATGTCTTGTTGGTGAATGGTTCCTTTTAACAGTATATAATGTCCTTCCTTATCCCTTTTGATTAACTTAGTCTTGAAGTCGATTTTATTCGATATGAGGATGGCCACCCCTGCTTGCTTACGAGGACCGTGTGCGTGGTATATTTATTCCCAACCTTTCACCTTCAGCCTGTGTATGTCTTTTCCAATCAGATGTGTCTCCTGGAGGCAGCATATTGTTGGATTTGTTTTTTTAATCCATGTTACCAGCCTATGTCGCTTTATTGGAGAGTTTAAGCCATTAACGTTTAGAGTTACTATTGATATATGGTTTGTACTTCCAGCCATGTTTGATTATTTATCTTCTTTTTTTTTTAATTTTAGTTTGTTTCTCCATGGTTAGCTTTCCCCCCACCCTCTGTCTTTATAGAGGCACTCCCCACTGTTGGTTTTGGTTATTGTTTTTCATTTCTTCCTCGTGTAGTGTTTTGCTCAAGATGTTTGCAATGCTGGTTTTCTGGCTGCAAATTCTTTTAGCTTTTGTTTATCATGAAAGATTTTTATTTCGTTGTCATACCTGAAGCTTAATTTTGCTGGATACAGAATTCTTGGTTGGCATCCATTGTCTTTCAGTGTTTGAAATACGTTGTTCCAGGATCTTCTCGCTTTCAGCGTCTGATGAAAAATCCGTTGTTAACCTTATTGGTTTACCCCTGAATGTAATCTGCCTCCTTTCTCTTGTAGCTTTTAATATTTTCTCTTTGTTCTGTATATTGGATATCTTCATAACAATGTGTCTTGGTGTTGGTCTACTGTGATTTTGTGTGCTCGGTGTCCTGTATGCATCTACAATTTGTATATCCGTTCCCTTTTTTATTTCTGGAAAGTTTTCTGTAATTATTTCATTCAGCAGGCTACTCATTCCCTTGGTTTGAATCTCTGTACCTTCTTCTATCCTGATGACTCGTAGGTTTGGTTTTTTTATGTTATCCCATATCTCTTTGATGTTTTTCTCGTGGTTTTTAACCAGCCTTTCTGAGTTGGCTAGGCTCTTTTCAAGATGATATATTTTGTCTTCATTATCTGATGTTCTGGCTTCTACTTGCTCCACTCTGTTGGTGATACTCTCAATTGAGTTTTTAATTTGGTTTATCATTTCCTTCATTTCTAGAATTATTGTTTGGGTTTTTTTTTTTATAATCTCTATCTCCTGATAAAGATGCTTAACTTCTTCTTTTATCTGTTTATGTAATTGATTTTCAAAGTGTTCTTTCACTGTTTGGATTTGCTGTCTCGTATCTTCTTTAAGGTTCCATTCCATTTGTCTAAGGTATTCCTTGAGTTCTTTATATGACCATTTTTCTGCTGACTCTAGGTCCTCCTGAATATTTAGGCTGTCCTTCATTGTTTGTACTCCTTTTCTTCCTTGCTTTTTTATGCTGCTCATGTTACTTCTTGTTCTGTTTGACTGCTGAGTTTCTGTTTACTTATAGATTTATTTGATGCTTGGGAGGAAAGATATTAGAAGGGAAGGGAAGAAGTCACTAAAGAGAATGAGAGTAGGCAGGTAGAATTCAAGGAAGGGGGAATAAGAAAATTGAAAAGAAATGAAAAGACAAAAGAAACAAAAATAACAAAGATTAGATAATAAAGAAAGAAAGAAAAGATGAGAAAAAAATTTTTAACAAAAATAATAATGATAATAAAAAAATGAAAATTAAAATTTAAAAAAAATAATAATAAAATAAAAAAATTAAAAAAAATTAGAAACATTGAAAAAAAGTTAAAGAACAACAACAAATAAAAATTGAAAATGAAAGAAAATGAAGAAAAAAAAAGAAAAAGAAAAAGAAAAAAAATGATAATAATAATAATAATAAATGCAGTCCTAGAGTTCTATTAACTTCTCTTCCAGTAGGTGGAGCTGTGCCCACTGGGCCAAGCTTCTCCTCTCAATAGGTGGGAACCATTCACTGTGCAGCAGCTCTTTCTCCTAGACTGGGCGGATCTCCAATCCTGAGTGTCTAGGGCCTTGTCTTGTGTTTCCTCAAGCCAGGCCGTGCTCACCTGTGGTGCTCACCACAATACTGGCTACACGCCAGGTCTGCTGCTCCTGGGAGCCCTGTTTTCATGAACACCTGGGCTCACTCTCCCTGTTTGCCTCTCTCAGACCCTAAGTTTGTAGAGCTTGGGGCTAAGATCCCCCAGCGAATTTGCTTGCCCTCCTGTAGCCACGCCCCCAGTACCTGGTGCAAGAGCCCTCAGTTGTCAGCACTGGTGGGAGCGGTAGCCGGGAGTTCCGTGCCACTCCTGATTCCCTCGGTCTGGCTATGGAGCTCACAGGAGAGCTGGGAGTGGCCCTTAAGGTTTCCCCGCTGTGTGGAGAAAGATGATTAGGGGATTACACACCTGTCACGCTGGTTTCAATGCAGTTATCTCCTCCACCCGTGACGCCATTTCTCTGCCATGGTGGTTTCCCATGCAAATGGTGACCCTTCGTTCCCTTTGCCGGGTGACCAATGCAACGGGTGGGTCCTGACTGTCTCTCCCAATCCCCGTTTCAGTCCTGTGGCCACTGCCTATGAAGGCTCGGTTGACTTTTACCTCTGTAAGTTCCTAAGGGCCGACCAATTATTTCAGTGGGATCGTTAGTGCTGAGTCACACGAAGCAGGCGAACCGGAGCTTAATTGCCTCCGATTCGGGCTCTGTGTGTGTGTTCTGAAGGGCCCAGCCTGTACACCCCAGATCCACGTCAGCTCAGCATTGCCTAGTGATCCTGAGCAAACAGCATTTAGACAGTTTACTGCTCCCTATGCCCGCGCAGTTGAAGATGTCAGAGACTTGATCTCTCTGCGCCTGCCACCATGTTAGATCTCCTCAGTGATATTCATGTTGCCCTTACAGCTTCCTGGCATAAGCAAGTTCTTGGAATTATACAAACTGCTGCTTCTGTTTCCAGTCCAGATTTCTAGAAATGAAACCCTGCCACCATCGCCTCCGTCTCTGGGCCGCGCTCACGGGCGCTGCGCTCGTCTGCAACCGTAGCAGAGCTGCCCTGGCCTCCGCAGCTCTTCAGCCCGGTGCCCGGCCCCTGGGGCCCAAGCGGCTGCCACCGCGGCTCTCCATCCCCCTCCTCCGGAGCACGGGTCCCCCGGCAGGGGGGTGCAGAACGACCCCAGAGCAGGCTCTGCCCGAAGGTGCAGCGGCGAACAGGCCACCGAGGCGTTCGAGGCTGCAGTCCAGCCTTCGGAGGACAGGGCTCGGCATGCAGCCCAGCTCCAACCTCTAGGTGCAGCTGCCGGACAATGTATACAGAGCTATCAAGACAGCAAGCAGAAAGCAAATGGCGGCTCCCGCGGAGTGGATTTTCGGCACAGAAACCACAGCCCCGCCAACAATCCCAATCCACAAACTCTCCCTGTATAAAAAATATTCAAAAAAAAAAAAAAAAAAAGGCGGGGCGCACTGAGCTTTCTTTGCCTCTGGTACTTACAATCCACTGCTGATTACACACTCAGCTTCTCTGTTATTTATTTTTTCAAAGAACCCACTTTTAGTTTTGTCAATTTTTTCAATTGTTTCTTTTGTTTCGATTTTATTAATTTCAGCTCTGATTTTAATTATTTCTTGCCTTCCACTTCTTTTGCTGTTGTTTTGCTCTTTTTTTTCTAGGATTTTAAGATGAAGTATGAGATCATTTATTTTTTGGTTTTTTCTTTTTTTAAGGAATGAACTCCAAGCAATGAATTTTCCTCTTAGAACTGCTTTCAATGTGTCCCATAGATTCCAATATGTTGTGTCTGTGTTTTCATTTATCTCTAAGAATTTTTTAATTTCCTCCTTGATGTCTTCTATAACCCATTGATCATTCAGTAACCTATTGTTCATTCTCCAAGTGATGCATGATTTTTCCTTCCTTCTTTTATCGTTGATTTTCAGTTTCATTCCATTATGATCAGATAAGATGCATGGTATTATCTCTACTCCTTTATATTGTCTAAGAGTTGCCCTGTGATATAATATATGATCTATTTTTGAGAAGGATCCATGTGCTGCTGAGAAAAAAGTGTAACTGCTTGATGTTGGGTAGTATATTCTATATATGTCAATTAAGTCTAGGTTATTAATTGTGTTATTGAGTTCTATAGTTTCCTTATTCAACTTTTGTTTGGAAGATCTGTCCAGTGGTGAGAGAGGTGTGTTGAAGTCTCCCATGATTATTGTATGGTGGTCTATTAGACTCTTGAACTTGAGAAGAGTTTGTTTGATGAACATAGCTGCACCATTGTTTGGGGCATATATATTTATGATTGTTATGTCTTGTTGGTGTATGGTTCCCTTGAGCAGTATGTAGTGTCCCTCTTTATCCCTTTTGATTAACTTTGGCTTGAAATCTATTTTATTTGATATGAGTATGGACACTTCTGCTTGTTTCCGAAGTCCATATGAGTGATATGATTTTTCCCAACCTTTCACCTTCAGTCTATGTATGTCTTTTCCTATCAAATGCGTCTCCTGTAGGCAGCATATTGTTGGGTCTTGTTTTGTGATTCCTAAACCAGACAAAGACACTTCAAAGAAATGAAACTACAGACCAATATCTCTAATGAACCTAGATGCAAAAATCCTCAATAAAATTCTGGCGAATCAGATACAAAAATATATCAAAAAAATTGTGCACCATGATCAAGTAGGATTCATCCCTGGGATGCAAGGCTGGTTCAATATACGGAAATCAATAAATGTTATTCACCACATCAATAGACTTAAAAATAAGAACCATATGATCATCTTGATAGATGCGGAAAAAGCATTCGACAAAGTACAGCATCCCTTTATGTTCAAAACTCTAGAAAAACTAGGGATAACAGGAACATACCTCAATATTGTAAAAGCAATCTATGCTAAGCCTCAGGCTAGCATCATTCTGAATAGAGAAAAATTGAAGGCATTCCCTCTAAAATCTGGAACAAGACAGGGATACCCTCTCTCACCACTTCTGTTCAACAAAGTTCTCGAAACACTGGCCAGAGCAATTAGACAGACGAAAGAAATTAAAGGCACAAAAACAGGAAAAGAAGAACTTAAATTATCACTATTTGCAGGTGACATGATTCTATACCTAGCAGACCCAAAAGGGTCTACAAAGAAACTATTAGAGCTAATAAATGAATTCAGCAAAGTGGTAGGATATAAAATCAACACGCATAAATCAAAGGCATTCCTATATATCAGTGACAAATCCTCTGAAATGGAAATGAGGACAACCACTCCATTCACAATATCCTCAAAAAAAAAAATACTTGGGAATCAACCTAACAAAAGAGGTGAAAGACTTATACAATGAAAACTACAGAACCCTAAAGAGAGAAATAGAAGAAGATCTTAGAAGAGGGAAAAATATACCCTGTTCATGGATAGACAGAACTAACATCATCAAAATGGCGATATTACCAAAAGTTCTCTATAGGTTTAATGCAATGCCAATCAAAATCCCAACGGCATTTCTTGTAGAAATAGAGAAAGCAATTATGAAATTCATATGGAAAAATAAAAGACCCAGAATAGCAAAAACAATGCTAAGCAGGAAGTGTGAATCAGGCGGTATAGCGATACCAGACTTCAAACTATACTACAGAGCAATAGTAACAAAAACAGCATGGTATTGGTACCAAAACAGGCGGGTGGATCAATGGTACAGAATAGAGGACACAGAAACCAATCCACAAAACTACAACTATCTTATATTTGATAAAGGGGCTAAAAGCATGCAATGGAGGAAGGATAGCATCTTCAACAAATGGTGCTGGGAAAACTGGAAATCCATATGCAACAAAATGAAACTGAATTCCTTTCTCTCGCCATGCACAAAAGTTAACTCAAAATGGATCAAGGAGCTTGATATCAAATCAGAGACACAGCGTCTGATAGAAGAAAAAGTTGGCTACGATCTACATACTGTGGGGTCGGGCTCCAAATTCCTCAATAGGACACCCATAGCACAAGAGTTAATAACTAGAATCAACAAATGGGACTTACTCAAACTAAAAAGTTTTTTCTCAGCAAAAGAAACAATAAGAGAGGTAAATAGGGAGCCTACATCCTGGGAACAAATCTTTACTCCTCACACTTCAGATAGAGCCCTAATATCCAGAGTATACAAAGAACTCAAAAAATTAGACAATAAGATAACAAATAACCCAATCAACAAATGGGCCAAAGACCTGAACAGACACTTCTCAGAGGAGGACATACAATCAATCAACAAGTACATGAAAAAATGCTCACCATCTCTAGCAGTCAGAGAAATGCAAATCAAAACCAAATTCCTTAATAGGACACCCATAGCACAAAAGTTGATAACAAAAATCAACAAATGGGACTTACTTAAACTGAAAAGTTTTCTCTCAGCAAGAGAAACAATAAAAGAGGTAAATAGGGAGCCTACATCATGGAAACAAATTTTTACTCCTCACACTTCAGATAGAGCCCTAATATCCAGAGTATACAAAGAACTCAAAAAATTAAACAATAAGAAAACAAATAACCCAATCAACAAATGGGCCAAAGACCTGAACAGACACTTCTCAGAGGAGGACATACAATCAATCAACAAGTACATGAAAAAATGCTCACCATCTCTAGCAGTCAGAGAAATGCAAATCAAAACCACCCTAAGATACCATCTCACTCCAGTAAGATTGGCAGCCATTATGAAGTCAAACAACAACAAGTGCTGGCGAGGATGTGGGGAAAAGGGTACACTTGTACATTGCTGGTGGGACTGCAAACTGGTGTGGCCAATCTGGAAAGCAGTATGGAGATTCCTGGGAAAGCTGGGAATGGAACTACCATTTGACCCAGCTATTGCCCTTCTTGGACTTTTCCCTGAAGACCTTAAAAGAGCGTACCACAGGGATACTGCTACATTGATGTTCATAGCAGCACAATTCACAATTGCTAGACTGTGGAACCAACCCAGATGCCCTTCAATAGATGAATGGATAAAAAAAAATGTGGCATTTATACACCATGGAGTATTACGCAGCACTGAAAAATGACAAAATCATAGAATTTGCAGGGAAATGGATGGCACTAGAGCAGATTATGCTTAGTGAAGCTAGCCAATCCCTAAAAAACAAATACCAAATGTCTTCTTTGATATAATGAGAGCAACTAAGAACAGAGCAGGGAGGAAGAGCAGGAAGAAAAGATTAACATTAAACAGATACATGAGGTGGGATGGAAAGGGAGAGAAAGGGAAATTGCATGGTAATGGAGGGAGACCCTCATTGTTATACAAAATTACATATAAGAGGTTGTGAGGGGAATGGGAAAATAAACAAGGAGAGATATGAATTACAGTGGATGGGGTAGTGAGAGAAGATGGGAGGGGAGGGAGGGGGGATGGTAGAGGATAGGAAAGGTAGCAGAATACAACAGTTACTAATAGGGCATTATGTAAAAATGTGGATGTGTAACCGATGTTATTCTGCAATCTGTATTTGGGGTAAAATTGGGAGTTCATAACCAACTTGAATCTAATGTATGAAATATGATATGTCAAGAGCTTTATAATGTTTTGAACAACCAATAAAAAAAAAAAAACCACCCTAAGATACCATCTCACTCCAGTAAGATTGGCAGCCATTATGAAGTCAAACAACAACAAGTGCTGGCGAGGATGTGGGGAAAAGGGTACACTTGCACATTGCTGGTGGGACTGCAAATTGGTGCAGCCAATTTGGAAAGCAGTATGGAGATTCCTGGGAAAGCTGGGAATGGAACCACCATTTGACCCAGCCATTCCCCTTCTTGGTCTATTCCCTAAAGACCTAAAAAGAGCATGCTACAGGGACACTGCTACATCGATGTTCATAGCAGCACAATTCACAATAGCAAGACTGTGGAACCAACCTAGATGCCCTTCAATAGACAAATGGATAAAAAAAAATGTGGCATTTATACACAATGGAGTATTACTCTGCATTAAAAAATGACAAAATCATAGAATTTGCAGGGAAATGGATGGCATTAGAGCAGATTATGCTAAGTGAAGCTAGCCAATCCCTAAAAAACAAATGCCAAATGTCTTCTTTGATATAAGGAGAGTAACTAAGAACAGAGTAGGGTCGAAGAGCATGAGAAGAAGATTAACATTAAACAGGGATGAGAGGTGGGAGGGAAAGGGAGAGAGAAGGGAAATTGCATGGAAATGGAAGGAGACCCTCAGGGTTATACAAAAGTACATACAAGAGGAAGTGAGGGGAAAGGGAAAAATAATACAAGGGGGAGAAATGAATGACAGTAGAGGGGGTAGAGAGAGAAGAGGGGAGGGGAGGGGAGGGGAGGGGGGGATAGCAGAGGATAGAAAAGGCAGCAGATTACAACAGACACTAGTATGGCAATATGTAAATCAATGGATGTGTAACTGATGTGATTCTGCAATCTGTATACGGGGTAAAAATGGGAGTTCATAACCCACTTGAAACAAAGTGTGAAATATGATATTTCAAGAACTATGTAATGTTTTGAACAACCAACAATAAAAATTAAAAAAAAATAACCTGGGAGCGAGCAGATATTTAAAAAAAAAAGAAAAGAAAAGGATGGTTTTCCTGATTTCCTTTTCAGTTGAATTGCTGTTGGAAATCTATTGATTTATGAGTGTTCATCTTATATCCTACTACTTTGCTGAATTCATTTATCAAATCTGGAAGTCTTCTGGTAGAGTTTTTTGGATCTTCTAGATATAGGATCTTGTTATATGCAAACAGAGATAATTTGAACTCCTGTTTTCCTATTTATATTCCTTTAATTTTCTTCTCTTGTCCAATTGCTCTGCACTTAAAAGATGTTTCCAGCACCATGTAGTGACCAGATTCCATGCCCAGGGAAGCTTCTCACCTCTGGGGCAAGGTATTTTGGGGTTTGCCTTTACTGAACTGATTCCCCTACCAACTTCGTATCCATTAAAATCAGCCTTATCTAATCCATAGGTTTCTCCCAGCCGATTTTTCTTTATATTTTGATTTCTTTATCTTCTGGCCATGCTATCTACCTGCACTCCCCCTCCCCTCAGCTGCTGCTACTACTCTGCTCTCATTCTGGTGGACAAACTGGCACATCTCTAATATATTTTTTTCTTATGTTATGCTCCAGTTTCTGACTTTCTGTGTCTGTATGGTTTCTTTCACAGTCCAGTATTAAGTTTCAGTGAATTCCCTTCTCACCTACCCCACCGAGGAGTCTTCCTGCTTTGTAAGTCTAGTGCTGAGAAAATGCTAAGAAGTGACTCCTTCCTCTAATCGGCCCATCTTCTCTCTCCCTCGTTTTTAATACTTATAAAACTATTCGATTTATTTATTTTTTTCAGAAACCGAATTTAGTAAGATACTTTTTTGTTCACTTCATTTATAGCTTAAGTTATTCACACTCTCTTTCCAATCAATGACCATCATTTTATACATACATAAAATTGTGACCATAAACTATATTTTGTAAGATTTCTGAAGTCTATCAAGATTTGTATTGTGGCTCAAATGTTCTCTGTTAGAAAAGATTGCTTGTTCTGCATTTGTTTGGGACTGGTGACTACATATGCCACTAGGTTAAATTTGTTTATTGTTTATCTAAAAGTTTTTTTTATGCATGCTAACTTCATGCTTGAATTAAAGTTTTTTATTCACACTAAATTACATTCATGATAACTTGTTTCATTATTCCCAAGGCAGTCTTTTTAATCTCCCACTGTGATTGTGGATTTATCTATTTCTCTTTGAATAAGAATTTTGAGACCCTGTATGTTGGTGTGCATGCATATTTATTAACTTTATAAATGTTAAGGATGTGTTATTAGGTTTCTGAACATGTGAAAACTTTAAATGTTCCTGTTGATGTGAAACTCTTCATTGTGAGGTAGCTTTCATCATCTGTGTCAGATATTTTCAGTTGAGTTTTTGCATTGTACATATTTTTCCCGCTTTTACTTTCAACTTTACATATGTTTATATACATTACATATATTATATAGGTTATATACGTTTTTCTTGTAAGCAGTATATAGTTGGATTTTAAGATCTATTCTGATGGTGTTTAAGTTGGAGTAAATAATCTATCCATATTGTATATGTTTACTGATACATGATTTGTGGTTTTACCTATTTATCCCATGTCATTTCTGTTTAATTAATTATATTATAAGAGGTGTAGCCTAATAAGTAAATATGGATTAGCTGTTTGGTAACTGTGGGCAGGTGTGGTGAGAGAAGATGGGTCACTAAGAGTGTGCCTTTGTCGTTTACATTTGTCCCTAGTGGACAGAGCCCTCTGCTTCCTGGTTGACTTGTCCTAAGCTGTTTTCCTCAACCATGCCCTTCTACCATGATGTCCTGCCTCACCTGGGTCCAGAGCTATGGAGTCGGCTGGCCCATGGACTAATCCTCTGAAACCATGAGCCAAAATAAACTTTTCCTCCTTTAATTGTTCTTGTTGGGTTTCTTGGTAACAGTAATGCAAAAGTTGATTAAAACATTTTCTTGTTTGTCTCCTACTGGACTGATTGAATATTTTTAAAATTTTCAGTATTTTCTACCTTACTGGTCTGGAGGTATTCTCTTTTCTATTAATGGGTACCATAGAAATTAAAAGATAATTACTTACTTGTCAAGGTTTAAGTTCAATGAATTTATTCTTCATCCAAATAATAGGTGGAAATGAGATTATTTTATTCCTTTTAATTCAGCAGTTTCTACATTTTTGCTTTATTTTAATTATAAAGACCAGAAGACATTAATAATACTATTATAATTGATATTTATTTATAATTCATCAATAAGCATTGCAATGTTTGCTCTTTATTCATTCTTTCTCTCATATTTTTCTACTGGAATCATTTTAATTCTGCTTAAAGTATATTCTTAAAATTCCCTTTAAGGAGACTCTGTTTATGATGAATTCTCTGAATTATTTTTATTTTTCTGTTTTTTCATTTTATATAAAAATGTTTTCTACCCCTTATTCTGACAATCCATTTTGGCTGGATAAATAATTCTAAGTTACTATCTTTCAAGGCATATCAGATATTTCATTAAATTTTGCTTCTGGGTTTTTTGTTTGTTTGTTTTTGTTTTTGCTGCAGAGAAGCTAGCTATAAATTTAATAGCTATTCTTTTTTACTTTGGCTACTTTAAAATTTTTTTCTGTCTTATTTGGTATGTAAAATTTTACTATGATGTCTCTAATTGTAGGTTATATTTGTTTGCTTGTCACTTATTGGGATTCTTGATTTTATAAATTGGTGTTATTAACTGTTAGCACTCAAGGATTTTTAGACATCTTTTCAAAGCCCCACTCAAAATGAAAGATTCTCTTTTCTGAAACTATTAACTATAGTGTGTACTTTCTCAGTTTACATCGTATTTCTCATATTTTCCTGTGTAATTTCCAATATTTTGTCTCAGTGCTATACATTTATTTATTTTTGTTGACCTGTTTATGATTTTTCTAATAATCTCCTCAGATATGACCATTTTGCTATTTAAATGATTCCTTATTTTAGTTACTGTAATTTCATTTCTAAAATTCTATCTGGTAAAAAAATCTATGAATTTACAAATTGATATAGTATTTTTTTAGATTATGTTATTTGCAGATATTTTCAACATTGTCTGTTACTTAATCATGCATGCATGTTTTTCCTATAATTAATATCTTGTATCTAAATCTGAATCTTGCAATTAATTAGAATCTTTGTGGGTCTCTTCTTATTGATAGTGATGTATATCTTCATGTGTTATTTTTTGACTATTTGCTCTTTATCCTTTATGGAGAAAATGTTTTTAATAGGTGTGCATCTATTGGCACATTATTTTTGTACTTTTTGCTTTTATATAAGAATGTTTTTATATAAAACATTTTAGGTATATAAAACATGTAGGTTAAATGTGTGTACTTCCAAAAATGACTTAAAATTGCTTTTGCTGAGTGTCTTGGGTCAACTCCAGGTAGATTCACTTTAAAGTAAGTGTGGAGCCTGAAATTCCTGAACTGCCTGAACAATGTGAACACATGATACAAACTCACCCGTCTTATTTTTCTCTCTTTCAATAGTCTATCAAATGTGTCACAGAGTAGGTGTTCACATGTGCAGTATAAACAAATGAAGCAGTTTAACAAACTGACATGATTTAGTCACAGGAATTTTGATGGAAACAGGAAGTATCATCTCTGAAACCCTCAATTGTGTAAACAGAACTTAACATTAGATACTTACTCATTTTTCTGGACTATGATAGTAGGAGGGGAAAATCTCTGGGAATTTAATTTGGACAGAGTTCTAGAAAGGAAGAGTAAACACAGAATCATTCTGTACTCCATTATTCCTATGTGGGTAAAGGCAAAGGTATTTTTAGTGTTGATGGGAGAGTAAGGGTCAAGTTATCAAATTATACAAATCTGGACTGAAATCTCAGTTCTATCATTCTCTGTTACATTCATATTAGGCAAGTTTTGTAGTCTCTTGTAAGAAGACAATAGTAATATTTTCTTCATCACTTAGGATTGACAGGCAAATGAAATATTGGAGATAACACAAATTTCACATTACAGAATAGATGCTTAATAAATATTAGTGATTATTACTATTCTGTTCTGAAGAAAGTCACAGCACAGCACAATTTCTCACTATTAATTAAGCATATAGAAAAGGGATAACAGAAGCTTTTAATATCAATTACCCATTCTGATAGATAGCTATTGGCTGTTTAGGACACAATGTTGAGAAAGATTGTAAGGAAAGTATATGATAACTTATTATCAGAATCTTCCATGAACACAGGTACATACAAGAATTGGATGTGCATCATTGACTTTTGTTTGTTCTTTGGTCCCAGGGGTTGAACCTAGGGGTGCTTAACCACTGAGTCACATCCCCAGCATTTTTTATTATTTATTAGAGATAAGGTCTCACTGAGTTGCTTAGGGCCTCGCTCAGTTGCTGAGCCTGGCTTTGAACTCGTGAACCTCCTGCCTCAGCCTCCAGAGTCTCTGGGTGCACAGTTGACTTTTATCTGCTATTAACTAACATAGATTATTGGAGGGAAATAGACAAATATATTTAATACATTGTTAAAAATAATATTTTCAGTCCTTGCCCAGATTTACTTGCCAGTTTTTGCTCAGATAATGTTTTTGTATATATAAACTTTGAGAACACCCCTTCTTATTCCACATTCACCAAATCATTTGCTCATAAAACAAAAATAATCTTCAAAGTCCAGAGAGTTCTGCATATTGTCCCAATTTAATCAGATTAGCACAAATCAACACTATCTAGGACAGTCACCTAGCCCTGTTTATAGTGGCCCTTTCTCTGCTTTCTTATCCAGTTGAAATCACCAATTCAAATCATCTTCTGTGTTGATATTCATTACTTAAGTTCTTCTATTTGGTTATGTATTTGACTATGTTTGCGTAATTGCATCCTTGACTAGTTTCTTATTATAATATGTGGTTTTTAATTAATAAACCACAACACACTTCAAAATAAGACTTTCCATTTTGCTTTATTCATTTGTTGGCAATTTAAATAAGGCATAACTTGATCTGAATCATTCTCCAATCCACTAGTCAATGTTTTAGAAGAAAAGAAGCTAAAAGTTTCAAAAAAGTAGAGCCAGAGAAGGCTCTACATTTGTTTGCATTAATGCAAAGGGCATGAGAATCTGACATCTTGATCCATCTGGTCAGACATAAATGACCTTATAACGATCCTTTGGAAAGTTACTTTTCAATTCCCATTTGGTTGCACTATATAATGAGAGTGGCACCAAGAGTAGGATCGTCTGTATCACATCCCCAATCCCCAGAGATGAATCTTCCTTTGAAGCATTTGAAAATTTAAAAATAGATTCTTGAGTAGAAATCTCATTTTAACAAAGACTGTCAGTGTTGATGCAGAATGTTGGTAGGTCTTTTATTCTTATTTTTCTGGACTAATTTGAGAATGGAAGTGCCTTTGCAGATATTAGAAAAAACACTACCCACTCAATGAGCAAAACAAAACAAAAACAATTCTTCCTCCCACTGAATGAATATTTATTTCCTGAAAACCCAATATTATTCATTGCTACCTTTAGCAGTAACCCACCAGTGGGGTAACATTATATCATTTGCTGTTTCCAATCAGCTCTTGAACGCATGTTGAAGAAGGAACAGAAATGGAGGATGGAGGGATTGAAGGCACGAAGGGAGGAAGAGAGGAAGAGATAAAGAATGTGCTCCTGTTATCATCTTCTTGAGCTGTGCTGTCTCTATAGTTAAAGATGTCAGTTTATTCCCTCTACAAATCAATCTGACGCCTCTGAAGTCTGGTGCATTCACTTGCCTATTCAATTATTTCTTCAGAAACCAAACTCAAAAGACAAGCACTTTTGGAGAAAACAGCTAAACAAATCCATCGCCCACATTACATCAAACTTTCTCATACAGAAAATGCAGTCAACAGAGATCAACCTACTGAGCTGCAGATGTCTCAAATGTCACTTCTACTGGATATTTCCCTCCAGGAGAGATTTTGCTTTTCCAGAGGAAAATGTTTGCCCAAATACCTTTTTCAGCTTAAGCAGTCTATAGGCATTTTAAAATCAAGACAATATCAGTCGTGGCCCCCTTTTGCCAAGAGAACATAGAAGTAAGAGTTCTGACTATTCCACTGTACAGAGAGAAATCTTAGGCTGGAATGACTTTTTCTCTCCTGCTGTGCCAAAGTGTGCATTGTTTCATTGAATTGTTTCCAATAATAAAGCTAATACTTCAAATCAGCATGATGCTGTCTCATCAACTGTATTAATTTTCCAAACCTCATATGGCTCAGAAGCTAATCCTTGCCCTTAAAATGTAGCAAGGGTGTTTGTTTGACAAAGGGCAACATAGATATAGCTACTAACAATGAAACTATTTTGCAATCAAACCACAATACATTAAAGAAAAACAGATAACCTAATGTTTTTTTTTTTTTTTTTTTGGGGGGGGGGCGGTGGAGTTGTTTTGCATTTGGAGTCATTAGGACACAAATCAGAGTTAAATTCCTTACTCATTGACTTTGTGTATTGTAACTTCAGGAATTCTATTTAACATCTTTGGGTTTCAATGTCTTCATGTTAAAAGGAAATGATATGTCATTTCAAGGGTAATGAAAGACATAAAGAGGCAATATGTGCAATGCATTTTCAGGACATCTGACATATATAGAGCACTCAAAAACACTAGGCTTCTTCTTTTCCTCCATTGTGTAGAGATTATGATTCATATTCAAAAGAGCTCCTTAGTGGGCAGGAGATAACTGAAGTCATTGACTGTTTTTAATGGTACTGCTTAGTTTGTCTCTAGTGGTTTTTTCTTGGTTTTACTATTGTGCCAGTCTGGTAGATTAAAATAGAATGATGCCTAGGCTATTATTCTTATGGTGACATTTCCATACAGTTCTCTCCAAATATTTGAAGAAATAGGAGGATCATGAGAAATAATTTGCTATTTTATTGATTTCAATAAACTTTTATTTCTTAAGAAGCCATTATAATATACAACACTATAAGCTGGGAAGGTCTGGTTTACTGTGTGCAGTCTTTTAGAATTTACAAGTCATTTCAAAGAAAGTTGTTTTCTCATTGGATTCTCATAATAAGAAGTTTATTCAGGGCTTTTTTCCCCCCTAAATTAATAGTAAACTCAGGGTCTTGTTGAGATCTTATGAGACACTTTTTAAGGAACAAACAGAGTTATAATGGCAACATTATTAACTTGGGCCTTCTATATTGAAAAACAAAATTTGGGGAGTGGGAAGGGAAACTCATAAGCACACAAACTATCCTCCCATGTAACTGGGCCACCATGAGCAGGATGCATTATCTTTCTATATATCATGGAGGATAATTACAATTATAAGACAATGTATATGAAAGATTGAGAAATGCTTAAAAGAATTATCATCATCATTATTCAGTAAACAACTGGAAAGAATTTTCCATATGATTTTGTAACATTCTAAATGATATATATGTGACATGTTTGTGTTTTTTGTGTGTGTGTGTGTACATGCATGCTAATGTTATATGTGTGTGTATCACAGAGAGGAACATAGTAGCTATTTTCTAAAACAAAATTCTTCCTATGAATTATATCCATGATAATGAAAAAAAATGTAGCCATGTTAGAAAAACAGTCATAGTTCATACCTCTAGATCATAAACTTACAGAAGATGCCTATGATGTTTAACAACTTACCTGAAAAATTAGTGATTTGAAACAACAAATTATTTCCCCTACAATTATGTGAGTCAATGGAATTCTGTCAGATGAGGTTTAACTGAGATCAGCTGCATTCACATGATACAGACCTCACTTGGGACATGTAGGGTGGCTGGGGTTTCTCTCCACATGGTCTTGTCATTTTCAGAAAGCCAGTAAAATTGTTCATATAGTGAATCAGTGGTCCCCTAAAGAAAACGTCCCCAAGCCTCAGTGCACAATCACTTTTCAATCATCTTCTTTCACTATATAAACTCTTTCTTATCTAATTTGCCAAAATTAGTCACATGGATAAGACCAGAACCAAGTCAGGTCTGAGATTGACAGGGTATGGACACTCAATTTGTCATAAATTTTTTGACTTTGTGTATAGATTTTTTTCCTTCCAGATTTTAATTTTATTTTTGCAGTGCTGGGGATCAAACCTGGGGTCCCTTATATGCTAGCAAACTCTATATCACCAAATTACATCCCAGCCCCATTTTTTTTTGGTTTATTTTTAATGCAGCACAGATATCAGTCTATTTCTCTATCACATTTGAGTTTCATTCCAAAGATAAAAAGTATTTCTTCATAACCATGTTGTAAAATAATTCATCATTTTTATTTGTATTGCTTGCATTTTTTTCTTTGTCTTTTATATTCAGCATTCTAATCGACTTGGACTCTATTGTGGTATATTATGAGATGTAGATTCAATTATCTTTTTCTCTTATTGTCCTAATATCCCTTAATATTAAAGGCTGTATTTTCCTCAGAGTTTTCAGATGAGAATGTTATCATATAAAATTTCAGTATATGGTTGAGTCTATTTCACAACTTACTTTTCTATTTTTCTGTTAGAAGTGATATTGGTCAACCAATATTTTAATGATAGAAGCCTTAGAATATTTTCAATATCTCTCAAGGCTAGGTTTTATAGGCCCTCATTGATGTCCTTTCACATTGGTTTTACTGCTAGATATCTCCATGATTTTCCTAACTATTTTTTCCATGTTTACTTTTTCAAATGTACTTTAAAATCTGGAAAAAAAGTGATTGATGTTTTGATGGACATGGTTGTGGTATTGAGGCTTTCCAGTCAACAACAAGGAATAATGTGTTTCCATTAGTGAAAATCTACTCCTGTGTCTTTCAGGCATGTTTCAAGGTTTTATCACATTTTCCAAATTCCTTAAGTTTCTCCCTAATTTATTTTTAATGTTATTATAAATGGATTTTTCATACATCATAATGTCTAAGACATTATTTTCTCTATATGTAAAGTCTTCTATTTTTGTATGCTGATTTAATATTGTGCTACCTTAATAGATTCTTTTCTTGTACTATTTGTGTGAAGTTTCATGTGGATTTGTTTGATTTTATTTCTGTAGTAGAAAGAATCATGGTCCCAAGAATTTCAAATCCCCAAAATAAATAAATGTGTTACCTTTCATGGCAAAAACAATTTTGCAGGTGTGATTAAATTAGGGTTCTTGAAATGAGATTATACTCTACTGCATCAGTAGGTTCAATGTAATTACGAGAGTTCTCATAAAAGGAAGATAAGAGAACCAGAGTCAGAGAGGAAGAGTGACAACAGAAACAGAGGTTGAGGTGATCCACTCTGAAGATGAAAGGAAGGGTCACAAGCCAAGGAATGCAGGTAGCCTCTAGAAGCTGGAAAAGGCAAGGAAATATCTTATCCTCTAGAGCCTCTTGAAAGAGCATGCCAAACCAACTCAGAAATGCTAGCCTAATGTGACCTGTGCCAGATTTCTGATCTTGAAAACTACGAGTTAATAAAGCTGTTTTTCCAAACCACTAATTTTTTGATTAATTATAACCACCATAATGAAAATTGGTTAACTTTCCTCTTTTTTTTAAATTTTGTATTTCATTTCTTCTTATCCAACTGCATTGGATAAAACCACTAGTAAACTGTTAAGCAGTTATGAAGACAAGGAAGCTTATCTTGTTCCTTGAACTACTGGGTGTGGGGCGTGCCACTAAGGGCCACCACTCATTTTGGAGAAATGTAACATTATTATATATACATTTCATATATATAGTATGTGTCTAGCTTCAGAAAAAAATTTAGTTAGTGACACCCTTTTACAACCTTAGAATGTTGAGCCACCCCAACATGGGATAAATGCTTACCCAACTGAACATCCTCTACTGAATGATGATGCCTGGCTGAGCTAGTCTAATTGTCTCTCTTGGGAAAATTTACTTCAAAATGCAAATAAAATCAGCATATAACAGAGAAGAAGAGAGTGAAGAAAAGTAGACAATAGCTGTAGTAAGCACAGGACATGCAAGTGTTAGGTGCTGTGCAAAGGAGAAAACTGAGTAGGTTTTTGATTACATGAGGTGTGAAGATGGCCCTGATCTAGGATCAACATATCTCTCCATAATTTACATTGATGTGCTTCAGAAATTTAAGAATCTGTTATCCTAGGTGTTCTAATTCTTTCTGAATCTGCTATTCTGAAATTTAAACAGTGAACATTAATTACAGTAGCAAATTAAAATGTCAATATACATAAAATTTATTGTAAAAACTGAAAAAAAATTGCACAAGGAAGAATAAGGTTGAGGTTCCCAGTTGAGAGCTTCCTTTGCAGAGAGATTTCTAAATATATATGCTATAATCTCAATATTTGAAATTAAAAAAACATGGTTTCAAACACAGAAGGAAAGAAAAAGCCTAGATTGCTTTAGACTAACTCCTAAGGGAATATTGTATAACGTGCATTCTGAAACAGATGGTAAAAAGCTGTTAGGGATAACTGAACACATGGGTTCAGATTTTGAAGCAAAATTGTAGAAAACTAGTGGTCACTGATTCACCCAAACTCTACAAAACCCATTGCTTTCCTTTTATTCTTTTGTCTTCTTTGAATTGTGCATTTACTGCATATCTCACACTGTCCTGTTTTATTTCTAGTTAGTTCAAAATGGCAAAAATCAAGGTATAATCTTCTCTCTCTCTCTCTCTCTCTCTCTCCTAGAATAAAAAGTAAAGATACGTACCTCTTTCAAGGCATTTAAAATTCTGGCATTTCCCAGTTCTTGATGATGAAGGAAAAGTGAGGGTGAACTGTGGAAAGGGTACTAAAACACTCTCAAGTATTACTGACCTCTGAAGTGCTGTGTTTAAACTGACTCTCCATTTTTTCTTAGGACTCCACTGGAATTTCACTTGATATCCTTAATTGTAGTTTTCATATCTTGGAACTATTAAGGCCATTAATTAGGGTAAATTATATCATGATTCATAAACTGAACACTTAAAGAATTATGATATTAATTTACATGTGTTTATATGTTAACTCATATATTGTTTAAAGTGATATACCTCATATATATCAATCATATAAACATTTACATTACACATATATTATCTAAACATTTATACAGTATTTAGAATTCAATATACTTTTAAAGTGTCTTACAATATAAAAAGTCATTTAATATGATTTAACTTATTTGCACAAATATAAGAGCCATTGAAAATTTTAAGTGAACACATTGATCCACGTTATATACCAGTTTAAAATTCCAAGGGAGAGTCTTGAGTACTGCATTGGGAAAGAATTAGGAAAGTCATGGAAACAACATATGGCATCTTTCATGGACTTTCCTTTTATAGTCTTTCCCCTATGCTCAAGACAAGCTAAGAGCTATGATCAAACATATTACTTTAAAACCAAATATTTTTTTAAATAAGCAGCCGCTTTCATTGACTTGTATTACATTTGTTTTTTTCTGATGGTCATTAGATGTATGCTGAGTTTCAAGTTTTTAAAACATTTTTCTCTTTACTCCTAAGGTGAAAATGTTACATGTATTTTATTCTTTATAACTCAAAAATATAGACATCCATTCATCTAAGATTTAAATAACATTTGTACTTTAAAATAAGCTTAGGCAGTTAAATTCATAAGAAAGCTTGGGGGAAAGAAAATAATCATGAGAGATAACTGTAGTTGGGTAGAAAATGAGAATGTGCACAACACATTCCTTTTTAGGGCCCCAAATTGTGAAGAAGCAAATATCGCTCTCAGTTGTTGAATTTATCTCTCATTATATGCAAGTAAAGAAGAACCCCACTGCCCACCCCCCTTTTTTGTATTAACAAAGAAAAATCCTGAAGACCTTAGATTTGCTTAGGAACCAGAAACAGGCACAGTTGGTGGGAGGTTCCAGTCATTTCCCTCAGAGCAGAATTTGGCAAGCAACCCCCAACTCCTCAGCATGCTCATTCGGGGGAGGGGGCAGATTATGAGGCTTCAAGCAGAATTATATATGTAGGAGTCAAATGCAATGGCTTTTAAAAAAGGCAGTTTGGTAATTCTATAGGAGGGATTTTATTGTACACCGGCTGGATGGAGAGGGTATTGTGGAGAATTTGTCTAAACTCTGAGGAAGTTACTGAAGCTGGAAGTTGGTGAGCTACAATGAGGCATCAAATAAGCAAAAGATACTAAGACTAATAATAATGAGCCCCAAACTGAAGGAAGCACCATTTTCCAAATGAGGGCCCTCTTGTCAAGTTCTGGACCAAGAGTAGTTCCTGCATAACTGAGCTAGCTTTAATGTTATGGAAATTATTCTGAGGAACTCTGAATTATCATCATCATTTTTAACATTGAAAAATGTTTTCTGTTTTGAATAGATGATTTGCTTGTTAAATTTTAGCCTTATAGCAAGCGTTCAGTAAATCTGCAAGGGTCTGAACTGTGACAGTTATTCCAAACGTTTTAAATTATTTATTGTTTTTTTATATATCATCAAAACATGATGGCAAATTTCAGGGATTTTAATGAGAATGAGGTTTTCAGGGTGCTTCATTAAAAACTCTAACACATGAGAAAGTGAAGCCTGAAGCACAATACAGCTGCCCTGCTGTAGAAACAGTTGTTTAAAGATTGTCTGAAGTGAGGGACCCAAAGAAAGATGTGTGTTGAGATGAACTAACGGGAATCAAATGGTAGAACATAGATAAGACTAAGAAGGAAGGCTGAGTAAACACTGGGATTAATATCCACATAGCAGATCAATTGCTGAGACCTTTAGGATGAAAAATAAACAAAATGCCATTACTGAGTTTGTTCTATGAGCCAGGCACTCCATTGAGTATTTTAATATGTTATAGTTTAATCATTCTTTTGATCAAAATTTCTTTGAATATCATTGCCGCAGCCCGGCTGCAGCAAACTAACCGGGGGGTGACGAACAACTTGTGTACATTGATACAGTAGGAGTGGGAGCCGTTTATTGTGGGGACAGGAGGGGTATATATACATTCCACACAGCTTATCTTAATTAACATAAACTAGATACATCAGTCAACCAATAAGGAATCTCCACACTTAATGGCTCCCTGGCCTTACTTCACAAACCACTCCCTCTGGCAAAATGCCAGGCGCCATCCTGACTTGTTTACAGACCCTAACATATCATATATGTGTTTCCTAAAACAGATCTTATTTTTTGGAAGAGTTAGATTTATAGAAATCTTGAGAAGGTAGTACAGAGGGTTTTTCCATGTACCCTCTCCTAAGTCTAGTGGGTTTATACTGAAAAACAGCATTTCTTCTTCCAACTTCTACCCAAATTCCCTTTGCAAAGACATTAATAGTCACTGTGTTTGCTGTTTTTTCTAGTACTTTATGACTTTTGAATTCATATCTAAATACTGTGTTTTAATTTTCCAGTTTTAAGTGTTTTTTATTGGCTGCCTAGAATGAAGCAAGAGGATTTAGCAATATTATTCTTCTGTCTACTTCAGAAAACATTTACCTGATTCACTTATTCACTTTCCCTGGCAGTATTCACCAAATCTATACCTTTGTTAAAAAAAAAAAAAAAAACTTAATATTCAGTTTTTAGTATTACTGTAACTTTATAGATAATATTTACAAGTGAGCCAAGTATTATAAAAATTCTACTGAATTCTTTAAAAACCATTTTTGCTGTTTTGAAGTTTAAAAAGTTACTTATTGTTTTTGTTTTGCCTCCTAGAGGGAAAATAGAGGAATTTTCAGACTGAAAAAGCTAGAGAACTATTTGCCAGCACATATGCACTATGGAAAAAAGTAGAAGTCTTTAGACTGAAGAAAAATAATCTCACAGAGTAGGAGGGAAATGTAGGAAGGAATGAATAGGGCCATAAAAAGTAAAATATAGGCAAATATAACTAAATATAATTGTTTAAAATGCCAGTATTAATAATAGAAACTAGTTGGGTTTATAAAATTTGTTGAAAAAATATGTAGATTAAAATTGCAAAGGAAAGTGGGGATACTTGGAGTTTAACATGTTAGGGTTCTTGAATGTGCAAGAATTAGCAAAACCACTAGTTTAAGGTTGCATGTAGGAAGTCATAAGTCTTAATACCCAGTGTGGCCACTAACAGATTAATACAATGTATGTAATTAAAAAGCTGATGAAGGAGATAAAATTAAATGACAAATCATGCTTGATTAACTAAAAGAACATAAGCAAGGAGAAATTAAGGGACAAAGAACTTTTTTATTAGAAAGCAAAGAGCATAGGGGTTTATTTAAATACAACTATAATAATATTAAATATAAATTGACTTAATAATCCAATTTATAAACAAAAATATTTAGACACTATTACAGACAAAGCAATACAATTGAAATACAATTTTTACAAGAGACACACTTTAATAGTAAGGACCAAGAAATTAAAATAAACAATGAAAAATGTTTAATATAAATAGTAACTAAAAAGAAGGACTGGAGATATAGCTCAGTGGTAGAGTGCTTGTCTAGCATACACAGGGTCTTAGATTCTATTTACAGCAAATAAATAAATCACTAAAAAATACTAACTAAAAAGATACTGTGGCTTTATACTTATTAGAATAATTTCAAGGTAAGAAAATTTATGAAAGAGAAAAAGGAAGCTTTAAAATTTTTAAATATATGTACAAATTAAGTTGCATTAAACAATATGAGGCAAAAAGTAGATGAAAAATTTGAGGTAGAAAAACACAAATTCACAATTTTAGTTGACAATCACAACTCAGCAACTGGTATAGTACACACACCACAAAAAAAAAAAATCAGTAGGACAATATAAAATTTAAACAACAGAATTAATTTATTTTACCCAATTGAAATATATAAACTTTACACAAAAAATTACAGAGGTGTATATTCCATTCCACAGCACACAGAATAATTATAAAATATATATGGCAGCCACAGAGGTGCCTCTTTCAGATCCTTCAAGAAAAAACTTGCAATTTTGTTGTGATGCAGGAAGTTAACCAATTGTTTTCAGCCTGGCTATTTTTAGGTAGGCCCCAGTTAATGACTGACAATTGGCATATTATGGCCTGTATTCTGCCCATAGAAACCCTCTCATGGCCAATCATTGTTCTGAAATCCCATTTTGGTATATCTGACAATTCTCAGATCTGCATTATAATTTGAAGTCTCTTTCCCCAATCTTGCTTTCTTTTTATTTTCTGTCTTATCACATGTGTAATATTTTGGCATCTCAAATTGGAGCCCAATTCTACTTCTTCCAGTCCAATTCTATTTCTTCCTCCTTTGGTCTTTACCTTTTAAATCCCTTGTGCATTTATCTCAGTGTCTGTTTCATGGAGGATCCAAATGATCTGACACTTGTCACAAGCATATACACACTTTATGATGACCAGGGCAAAATGAAAATACAAATTCACAATTTGTTCTTCTTCAAAAATTATCATTTTATTCAATTGTTACAAATTGAGGTTTTATAATTTTTCCATATGTTCTTGTTTTTCATTGGTCTTTTAAGTTACTGCTTCCTCTGCTTAGCTCCTCCAACATTGACCCCTGTCTTAAACAACAGGCTACCAGTGCTTCAAAAGTTATGAGGATTGATGTATGGAGTGGTGACTAAATTATGGTACTAGAGCTCTCTGGTGACAGAAGCCATGCCCCTTCTTGGAACTTTTGGCATGAGGGTGCAGATTGATTGCCCAGTTGCTATGGTGACACCCTGTTCAAAGAGAGTTTCCATGCTTGCCATGGAATTATCAGTTCTTGACTTTAAGTTCAGATGCCACCTGCCCTGGGGGTAGAGAAGTTTGGTCCCAAGCTGATAATTATAATTGGGCTGCACAGAAGATCATCCTTTATTCTGAATGCTTTGAAGAAACTTTCTCACAATAAATCTTTTTAACGATAAAACCTATATAATAAATGTGCTGAGCTGGCTTGTAGTTATATTCCATCAGAGTGTAAGGCCCCCTGGTCCCCAGCTTTTTCTCTCTTTGTGTGTCTGTTTGTCTTTTCTAATCCCTCATTGACCAACATGTGGTTTCCTGAATTAAGCACAGTGTAGATTGTGGAAGTTTTAACTCTATGTTTTATTGTAAATATCCCTCAGCAAATACAGGCGATTTCCTTTGTTCTCCCCTCTAAGAATTGTTAACATGAGCAATGGTTAATTTTGTCAAAAGTTTTTTCTACATATACCAATAAGATCCTGTAATTTTTTTCTCCTCTAATCTGTTTTTGTGACAAAAATTATAAAATTACATTTTAATATAAAACTAATTTTTTAAAGTAAACCAAATTGTATTCTGGGATAAACCAAACATTTTCATGACATATAGCCATTTCTGTGTATTACTAAATCCTTGGTTTATGAGTTTTGCAAGTGTATTAAAAAATTAAGTTGATCTCTAAGTTGTCCACTACAATTTCACCAGTGGCCCTCTCTCAGATCGTGTGTAAAGTACTGAGACAGAGATTATATCCTCCTGTTCATAGAAGGTCTTTATCTGCTTCATTAAAGTTTCAGCTTGGTTACACTGCATTTAGCACGAGTTGTTTCATGAGTATGTTCTGTTGGGTGTTAGTATGTGGTGACACATGCCAAAAATTGATTAAAAATGGGTCTGCTCCAAGTTTGGTGGCAAGCCAAAATAACAGCAGCTGTATTGCAGCCACACTCAAGGATGATCTAGCAAGATAGTGACAAATGGCATAGATGATCATGTACTTTGTAGGAGAAAATGGACTGAGATGGGACCATTTGTAGACTCACAGGCAACAGAGAATGACATGGCAAGCTGATCAGGATCCTACAAAGAAAATGTCAGAAAGGTTAGAGACAGAGATCTGGAGTAGAGTTTAGGGGTAATCAGATGGGAGCTGGCATGCTTCATCATGCACTAACACCTTCCAGAAGACAGTACACTGCTAAACAAAAATGAGAAGCCATTGTTTTTAGCTCCTACGTTAGCCCCCACAAATCAGAACAAAGCAAAATGAAACAACTCATGCTAAATGCCATATAACTAAGCTGAAATTTTAAAAGGAAGCAGATCCAGCCCCAAACAAACCAGCTTTTTCTTATGAACAGGAACTTGCAGTGTACCTGAGTCAAAGTAATATGGGATCCCTGTTGTCTTCAATTCTTTTTTTTTTTAAATTTTTTAAATTGATTTTTTAAAACTAAGTGACAGCAGAATGCATTAAATTCTTATTACACATATACAGCATAGTTTTTCATATCTCTGGTTGTATATAAAGTATGTTGACATTAATTTGTGTTTTCATACATGTACTTTGGATAATGATGTCCATCACATTCCAACATCCTTGCTAAACCCCTGACCCTTCCCTTTCCCTCCCACCCCTCTACCCTACCTAAGAGTGCATTTATTCTTATTAAAAAGGAAATAAAAATTAAACTGGAAGTAATTGATGTTAATCTATGAACTTTTTAGTCCATTGTTCCTCCATTTTCACACCTTATAAAAACTCTGGCATTGCCCAGTGGGAAGGAACTCTCATCCTGTTTTGAAGAATAGAGGCTGTTCCAATTCATAACTCATGAATAAAAACCAGTTAATCTATAGCTTAATTTGTTGTGATTTTGTCTTTTGACACTACATTCAAGAGTCAAGTGAAAAATGAATTGTCCAATTTCTATTGACTAGCTTGTGTCACTGGCCATTCCCAAATTAAAACACTGTGCAGGCACATGAACAAAGTCATCTTAATGGAAGAGACAGAGGCCTCAAACACTATGAACTGTCACTCAGTGACAACCTCATTTCATACCTTTATTTCTCTGTTGCATTGATTATGAAAGAAACCTTGTGGTAAGATGGCAGAGCCCAAAGATCAAACTCCTAAATAACTGAAATTAGATAATTTGACATCTTGCTTAGTTTCCCAATGCTTTAACATATATAACACAATTCTAATAGCTTAAAACTAATCTATCATCTTACAGATCTGAAGCCAGAAGTCTGAAAGGGATCTTCTGGGCTAAAATCAACAAATTGACACAAGCTGGGAAGTGTTCAAGTGGTGACTCACAATAATACTGAGTTTGTTTCCGTAACAAATTCCCATAAACACAATGGCATAAACAATGAAAATTTTATTATTTCAGTTTTAAGTTAAGAAATCCAAAAATGGTGTTTCTAAGCTACACTCAAAGATGTCAACTGTAGTGCATGTAGATACTCCAGAGGAAAATCCACTTCCTTGACTTTTGCAGCTATTAGAGAATGTTTAGATTCCCTAACTGACAGCTCCCCATCGTGTTTAAAGTCACAGTGCAGCATCCCCTAGTCTTCAGACTGATTTCCTCACCATCCTCTTTGATCTACAGAGAAGCTGTGTGATTACTTTGGGCCACCAAATAATCCAGAATATTCTTCCCATCTCAAGATACATAAAGTATCATATCTTAGGTTCCCAGATTAGCTGGAAGGTAACTGCCCCAAGAGTCACTTAAATCGACAGAAGACTGCATAAAAAATATATATATATATATATATATTGTGTTAATTGAGGTTTCAAGGACATTTGCTACAACATTATTTCATCCTCCTTGTTTACCTAGTTAGGTAGAACATAGGTGTAAACCTTAGAAATTCCATTACTTGTTCTCTGACATATGTGCACCAACAAAAACTAGTGAGCGAAAAATCAGATCCATGTGACTTCATATTAGAATTACAATCATATTTTAAAACTATGTTCACCATATTTAATGATATAAAGGGTGGCATTTTTATCATTAAATGTAATGGATAGAGTTGACATGAAAATATCTGCAGGGAAAAATTATAAGTGAAAATGTAGACTTGAAGAACTAGGAGCAAATATTCTAGAAATAAATATGCAATAGAATAGCCAAAATAAATACAGTAATGAAGATACTTGGCAACACTCTGAACACAAAAGAAAAGAGATTTATGAACTGCAGATACAAAAAAAGAAAGATACAGCAAGAATCAAAAGAATTAAGAGAAGAGTGGATAAAGCAAGAAGATGACCACAGTGGAAGTATTGCAATGAAACTGAAAAATACCAAGGAAAAGAAATTATTAAAAACAACCAGAAACACAGCTGCATTGTTTGCAAAACCACCTGATATCAAACTTATAAAAGCACAATAAAAGTCAAAAGTCAACTCAGTTTTGATTTTAAAATGTTGAAGTATACTAACTCTCAACCTAGAATTACCTATCTTTAAAAATGTGCTAATATTATTACATTTTCAGATGAAAAACATTGAGTAGTCACCAGCAGCACTTACTAACAAAACTTCTATTTATATTATATATAAAAAGGAAGTGCTTCCAGATTAATGTTTTTGGCTGCAAGAAGCAACTAAGAATAGAAAAAGTGGCTTAAAATGTGTACAAAAACAAACATTGATTGTATGAAACAAAAATAATGTATAGTAGCATCTTGAATTTTTATATGTATTATAATAACATGAACACATTCTTTTATTTATCTAAACTAATTATGTGTTTAAACATTAAAATTAAATTAAAAATTTTAAGCCATGTGTTTAAATAACTAATTGAGCAAAGAAAAATTATAATGGAAAATGGAAACTAAAGTATTACAAATTGAATAATGATTCAAATAGCATGCAGTATAAGAAAATTGTCAAAAGAGATTAAGCAAAACTAAGAGGAACAATCATAGCTGTAGGTGCATATCTTGAAAAATGAGATCAAAATTGAAAGACAAAGCATCCATTGTAAGATGCTACTAAAATGAGGATGGAAAAAGCCCAAAGAAATTACAAGGAAGAAATAAAATCAGTAAGAATAGAAATTAATAAAATAAGTGAAAAATAATACTGATATAATAGATGAGCAACAAAGCCAAAAGTTGGTTATAAAACAGCATAAAAATTGGCAAATCTATAGGGTGAATAAATCAAGAAAAAAGTCACAATAACCCATATAAGGAATGAGTGAACAATAGATAGATCAAAAAAGCTATTAGATTAAAAAAAACTCTTCAAATTACTAGGTTAAAATAAGAAGAAATACTAAATATGAACATTTCTATTACCATTTTTTAAACAAAATAATTTAAATATCTTCCCACAAAAAAAACTCCAGGAACATATGGCTTCTCTGACAAGTTCCAATAAACACTCACAGAAGAAATAATTCCGATCTTACACAAATAATTCCAAAGAAAAATAAATAAATAACACATTCCAATTCATTTTATGGAGTTATTTTAAAAAGATAGTAAAAAGGGGGGAGTGGAATTAGAGGTCAACTTTATTTTTTAATACAGTTGCAAAACTCAGAAACCATGGATTCTGTAATAAATAGAAATGATTATATGTCATGAAAATGTTTGGTTTAGCCCAGGACACAATTCAATATATTTTGTCACAAAAATAGTTAAAGGAGAAAAAAAATCATGAGATGGTCTTGGTAGATATAGAGAAAACTTTTGACAAAATTAATCATTATTTGTGTTAACAGCTCTTATAAAACTACAGGGACAAACAGGAATTCTCTTTACTTAATAGGGATATTTACAATTTATTGTAGAGCAAACTTCACACTTATAGAAGCACTGGAGGGCTTCCATAAAAAAGAGGGCTCAGGAAAAGAAGGTCCACTATCTACTGCTCAGTGTTGTGCAGAGTTGCTAGGCAGAGGAAGCAGTGAATTAAAAGACCATGAAAAAATATAAAACTTCAATTCATAAATATTAAATAAAATCTGAATAAATGGGAAATTCACAAATGCATGGATTGAAAAATTCATTATTATAAAGTGGTAGTGCTCTTTAGATTGACCTATAGATTTAATTCCTATTAAAATTCCAAGAGTGATATTTGTGGAATTTGAAAAACTAATTATAAAAAAAATATTAAAAATGCAAAGAACCAACTGTATTCATGACACTCTTAAAGAAGAATCAGGTGAGAAAACATCCTTTAGTAGATAATTCTTTAAAACTATTTAAATAAATCTAGCATGTTACTGTTCCATGTAGAAAAATTAAGTACAGTAAAATAAAATTTAATTTTCAAAGGTCAGAAACAGAGCCATGACTTACATGTGTGCAATTGACTTATAAAAGCAAAATTTGTTGGGATATGGGTATTTAAAAATCTTATGTATACAAAAAAAATAAGTTATATATTATTTTATATATATATATATATCTTGCTACTTATTTCATACTATGTACAAAATAAATTCCAAGAGTACTAAAATATAAGTATGAAACCTAAACTTCTCATAGTTAGAAAAAAAATACACACAAATATCTTTATATCCAAGATAGGGCATAACAAGTACTAATGTGAAAGGAAAAAATGAGTATATTTGGTGATACAGAAATTAAGAACTATATTTAAAAAAAAACATTCTAACAGTTAAAAGAGAAGTCACAAAGTAGAAGATGTGTAATACATTTTCGATAAGTATTAAAATCAAAAACAATGTGTATAAAGAATGCCTGCAAGGTGGTGCATGCCTGTAATCCCAGTAGCTTTGGAGGCTGAGGCAGAAGGATTGCAAGTTCAAAGACAGCCTCAGCAACTTAGCAAGTCCTAACCAACTTAAAAATAAAAAATAAAAAAGGATGGGGATGTAGCACAGTGGTTAAGTGTCTGTGACCAGTGCCCAAAATAAACAAACAAAACAAAAACAAATATTAAAGAACACCTGCAAAGCACTTTACAAAAAGGTATACAATCCCATTAAAAAATCAAGGACTTGAATAGGTATTTTCAATAGAAAGCAAAATGTTTATAACCAGGACAGTCTGATTTATGGCGCTCAGTTTTTCACAGCTAAACATGGACCCTTCTACTCTCAAAAGTATCCTATTATCCTCCACAAATCACGTATTCTTTCAACCTATATTTGTACTTTGAAATCCTGTTTCAGCCCCAACTTCTGAAACAGTTGATGCCTCTGATTCAAGAGCTTCTATCTTTACACAGAATGAACCTTCTTGCTTCTACTGGGCTTTTCCATCTGCAAGCTTCAGCTTTCTGCTTCTTGAGTTTCTATTTCACCAGATATTCTCATCATCTATCTCCTTTCCTCTTTGTCCTTGCAAGTTTATAACACTGTATTTCTTTACTATCATTTCAGAAGAATAGAGATGAATCCAAAATTAGTGATTGGAGTCAAATGCATGCTCAAATCAAAGCACTCATTTGCTGCTATCTGTGCTATCTGTTCAATTAAATGCCTTGTTGCAATCATGTCCACTTCAGAAATCTTTTACAACAAAAGCATTAAAAAATGGTACTTTTTTCTAGGGGAAAAAAAAAGCCTTATCATCTTGAGAAATGCACTTTCCTTTTGGTATATTTAATCCTGTTATCTGTTGACCTTACTGTAGCATTGCTTTTAAAGGAAAATGTTTTCAGAATTACATATATCCACTAGGACTACATGTTATTAATTATACACTGAAAAGGAATTAATGCCTAAAAAGCAAGAACCTGTACCACCCTAACAAAATTGTTAACGAAAATTTCATTTATGGAGTTGGGTGCTATGGTTCACGTCTGTTATCCCAGAGTCTCAGAAGATTAAGGAAGGAAGATTGTAAGTTCAAAGCCAACCTCAGCAATTTAGAGAGGCCCTAAGCAACTTAGTGTGACTCTGTCCCCCCAAATACAAAGAGCTTGGGGATATGACTCAGTGGTTAAGCAGTTAAGCACCCTTGGGTTCAATCACCAATATCATAAAAAAAGGAATTTCATTTATGGGCCTTATTTGTAAACTGAGGTCTCCTTAATTTGTTATAGTCTTTATAGACAAAGATGGTATGTTTGAGATTCACAAGAATGAACTATTTTCTGTCTGTCTCTTCTACCCCTGGTGTTCATAATATCATTAAAGACAGGAGCTTAATTAGTATATTAAAAGCTACTTCCTTTTCAAGGACATCAGATTCTAGGGAAATAATAATTGACTGAACTTGTTTTGCTTTGTTGTCTTATATAGGACATGAGACATGTTTTAATTTTTCTGATCTATAGCCCCCAAGGTTTCCACAAATGGGCTCCATATTTGAATGGATAGTGAGTTTCTATTTACGGTATGCTCTTTGAGTAGACATGCATGTGCTATTTTAACTGAAAGTGATGTAATGATGCTCTTTTATTTTCTTCCTCCAAGTTTTCTTTTCTTGGCAATAAAAGCAAAGGCATGAAATGACTTGTCTGAAAAGAAATGCAGTTGTATCAGCTTGTCACTTAAGTTTGAGTAGAGACGCCTGTCCTCAGAAAGAGTTTTTGTGAACTGATAAGCTTCTTGAGAAGCTGAGACTTCGAAAATAGAAACTTTCCCTTGCGGGAAAAAAAATGATACCTTTACAATTGCTAGATACTTCATTTCTATTTTTACTGACAAAATGAAAGGATGATGGGAAATTGTCATTGTGAAGGAAACAGATAATTGCTTTCTATACACTGACATTCTGTTCTGAGGTTCACAGTCCTGAGTCTTAAACTGCTCAAGAGGAAGATAAACCTGTCTGTAATAATTCTCAGCAGTCTAATCCACAGAAAATTTCTTCACAGAGCCTTCGTGCAGTAGGCCCGGAGTACAATGAGCATATTTATTTGAAATCTGCTGAAACTGAGAACAGAGAGAATTTAAATAACAAGAATAAAATTGCTTTGTCTGTGGTGGGCTAAAATTAGAATGTAGATCTCCTGATTCAAGGTTGAACCACCCTCACTGGGTCTGGGAGAAACCCAAGTGCAATCAGAAAAAAACACAGCTCTTGCCAACTTCACAGTACCTCTAGCAGCTGAGAGCCCAGGTCTTCATTCCACTTCCCAAAGAGAGCTGAATTGAAGAGCACAAATGCCAATTTCCCTTTGGTAATTTCTGTCCCTGTGGAGTGAATGAATGGCAGTGACCTATAAGGTCCCTGGTGGTATGAATCTAGAGACAACAAATAAGTTAGAGAACACACAGATTAGTTTGATTCTGAATGGAAGTAGTGAAAACATAAGGAAGGGTAGCCTAGTCAAACATTCTGAGCATTACACTAACAGCATGTATTTAAAATAAAATAGTAATGAATATGTATTGAATATGCTTGAAAGTTTAAATTTTCTACATGTATCAATTTATTTCATGTACATAATCATAAAGACATATATGTATGTTGCAGATATTATCATTTCTAATTCTGTAAATGAATAAATGGGCTCATGGAGGCTACTTATTCAATATCATCCAACCATAGAGTAGTAAAGAGAGTAAGGATAGTTGTCTCAATCAACACTTCATAATCACATCTTTCCTTTTATTTTTTGCAATAGGAATAGTGTCATTAATTGTGATTTTAGAGCAATGCGGGTGACTTCAAGTGGACTTTAACAGTTCAGTATGTTGTTAATTCTAAGAGGAAATTGCATTTGGTATTGAAACAAGTTGAGTATCAGCATTAAATCTAGTTGAAAACATTATCCTGCTTTGGGCCATTTGTAGTAAAACAGAGAGTACAGAAAACAGCATGGTGCTGGATACTAGATCATCCCATATTTAGAAACATTTTCATTACCAATTGCTCTAATGGCTTCCAATTGGAGACATTTTATCTAAAACTTGTTTAGTAATTGCTTCTTCATGGAAACTTGGCATTCCTTTATTATGCTATGTGCTTCATGTGTGGGTGGGATTGATTGAACCCAGGAACTCTGTACCACTGGGCTACACTCCCAGCTCCTTTACTTTTGTTTTCACACAGGTACTTGCTAAATTGATAAAGTTGCCTCAAACTTAGTATTATAGTTAAATATTAGTTGTCCCCCAAAAGCACATGTGTAAATATTGCAAGAAGGTTTAGAGGTGAGATGATTAGGTTATGAGATCCTTAACCTAACTGGTGCATTAATCTCTTGGTAGGGATTTACCAAGTGGTGACTGAAGGTAGGTCATTAGGGACACTCCTTTGGGGTATACATTTTGTAACTGGCAAGTGGAGTTTCTCTCTCTCTTTCTCCTTCTTGGTGTGATGTCCTAAGTTGCTTTTCTCCTCCACACCCTTCTGCCATGATGTTTTGCCTCACCTTGCACCCCGAGGAATGGAGCTTGCCATGTATGGACTAAGACCTCTGAAACCATGAACCTCAAATAAACTTTCTTCCTCCAATTGTTCTTGTAAGATCTTTTGATTGCAAAAAAGCTGACAGAAACACTTGGGATCCTCCTGCCTCAGCCTCTCCCATCGCTGGGAGTGATGTGCCTTTTTTTTTTTTTAATACATTTGTTGTGCATGTATCAAAATCTTCTTGGTAAAACCAACAACTCCTACACAGTGACTAAAAGTATGTCATCAAGCAGAGAACCATCCAGACTGCCCACAAAACAATCAACTAAAATTAAAAAATGGATCCTGGATGAACACCTACAAACTAAATGAATGAATACTTACACCATAGAACAAAAGTTTTGGATTAAATACCATAATATCTAATATTTTTATAGGACAATATCAGTTTGATAAATTTGAGCCATACAATCCTTTCAGTATTGAAGGATTTAACTCTTCTATTTTTTAATTTTCTAAATATCTGCTTCCTCTGACCCTTGTTAAACATATTTTTTTAATATATGGTTTCCACTCTTTACATTCAAAAAGTGATAATAATAGCTACTATTTTTCAAGCATGGGCAATTTTCTGGATTGCTTTAGAAAAGTTCTTATTGAATCATTGCAAAGTCAGCAAGCTATTATTCTCATTTTACAAACAAGGACACTGAAATCTCAAAGAAGGTAAGTAACTGTATGTAACACAGTAGTACCCAGTAGATTCAGGATTTCAATATAGAATTAAAGTCCATGAGGATGAGTCAGTAGCTTTTGTATCTCTCTCATATTAATACTTTTTTATTTCCTATATCAGTGTGTACACTGGAATCACCTAAAAACTTAAAACACTTTGCTATTTCACATCCCCTGGAGATTCTAATCCAGCTGACCTAGGACATAGGGGCTATCTCTAGTTGTTTGGTACCAAGTCTTGGGCTGAATATGGAAGGTGTATATTGGCCTGAAATTGAGAGCTCAGAAGAGAAGTGCTTACAGGTATGGGCATACATGATAAGCTGCTGAAGATGGGGGCTGCCTAACCTCAGGCCAAGCCTCAAACCTAGGCCGAGAGTGCAACATATGTATACATGTTATAGTTTGCTCTTTAAGGTTTAACTGAAGATTGGTTCAAATTTCCAGTTCACAATTCCTAGCTAGTTAAATCCTTACCAATGTGCATGCAGCAACCAATTACAAGGGGGTGGAGGAGGTCAGGTTTGTCTTCTGCTCATTCTCACCCCCATTTCTAACCCCAAGTTTTGAATTTGTTATTGAATTTATTATCTCAAGCAAAGTTTTGAATTCGTTATTGCCTGTTCTGGTGTTAATCTCAACACTTTGTTTTGGTTTTTATTTTTATTTTTTTTTAAATCTATAAATACATTCAGACACAGACATGCAAAAGCACTTATGAAAGGCCTTGTGTGAGCAGCATACTGTGAAGTCTCAGAGTTTAAACAGTTTAAATTGCTGCAGCAATAACAAGTTAACAGTAATCATCAGATTTAGCCTCACTTTTTCTTATAATTTTCTCCTTCCTGTTTCTGAATTTCCAATGAAGAGGGGCTTTGCTCTCCTTCTGTTTCCTGGACTTCCTCTAATCCACTTCTCATGGTCTCATATTCCACTCAAGGTAATGTATCTGGGTATTTTCCTGTAGAGAGAATGTTCCCACTGTTGCCAGCTATTAATATTAATATTTATTGTCATTCTGATACTGAGACATTTGCCTTCTCGTGGGAAGTCGTCATTTCACTGTAAGATGTCATCTTAAGTCCATGATTTAAATTTCCCACTAATTAGATTTGATTTTGTATTTCCACCCATAATAATTGTTCAGTGATTACCTTCATTTCTACTCAGCAATATCTGCAAATAGAATAGAGTGGTCAGAGAAGGAATATTGGTCTTCCTACTTTCTTTTACCTGTAGATTCCACACTCACTGTAGAATATGTGACTTGAAACAGATTTCACCAAATTTCTACTTCACAATTTACAAGACTAGGAGAAACTAATGACAAACAAAAAAATCAAATACACAATTGTAAGTTCTAATTGGTATAAAATCACTGGTAAAATAAGGAGGGTCAAAAAATAAGCAATAATGTCCCATTTGGCTTGAGTGAGAAAAAAAAAACAAAAAACAGAATCCATTCCTTACCTTTCTTTACTTCGGAGCCTCACAATTTTGAAATTTGTCAGGGCTCAGTTTTCTGCCCTGCTTCACTTTGTCTCCAACACTCCCTACATGACCTCATCCAGTCCTACCAGCCAATGCCTCTCAAAGAAGTCTGCAGCCTCCTCGCTCCCCAGACCTCTACCCACTCGCTGACTCCCCATAGGTGCCTAACACATTTCAAGACAATTTTCTATTCAAAATCCTCTAACAACTTATCATGCTTTGAAAACTGTAGAAATGTGTCATCAATTCCCACAGCTCTACATAATCTGGCTCCTGATTCCCTCTTTTGCCACAACTCTAAAAGTTCAACCCCTCTCTTCCTTGGCTGTGGTATCATTGGGCTTTCTAAAAATCTTTGAATATTCTAAAATGTTCCCATCTAAGAAACCGTATTGATTCTGTCACCCTTGACCTGGAATGAAATTTTCAAATCATTTCTTTTCATCAAAACAGGCATCACCACATGAGTCCTTCCTCTCTCTTATGTTCTCTCTCTCTCTCTCTCTCTCTCTCTCTCTCTCTCTCTCTCTCTCTCCAAGTAGTTATTGTATTTCTTCTACTGGACTGCACACCTCATGATGGCATGAACTTTGTGTTTTTTCTTTCATTTTAAACCCTGTGCCTAGAAAAATGCCTCACACAGATTAAATGTTGAATAAACATTTGTTAAATGAATGCATGGATGACTAAATCTATTTTTCAAATCTTAAATAAACACAGAAGATTAGATGTAGTAAGCAAAAAATAGACAGATAATAGCTAATTCCCAAAATTACTATTCATAAATGACAACTTGCATAACACAACCAAAATAAACAATATTTATTGCACATTTAGTATTTTGTTGCATTGAGCTAAGTGCTTCATGGACAGCATCTCATTTATTTCTCACAACAACCCTCTGAATGCATCCTCTTGGCTTCCTATATTAAGAATGAGCTCTCTGAAGGTCATTGAGGTGAAATGACTCATTGTCCCATTGTCACACAGCTTTTAAATAATGGAATTGGCCCTTGAGCTGATTGAAACTCCAAAGCCAATGTATGCAATAACTGCAATACACAAAAGTAACATGGTAATTTTTCTTTAAAGCTAGCCTTTTTGAATTCATGTCTATGTTACTTAAAAGTTCTGGTAACCTAATCATTCTATAAAAGAATATTCTGGAAAATATATTAATGTACTATAAACAGCATGAAGAAAAGGAATGGGACTGCACAGAATATTAGATTAAGGATCAGAATACTGGATTGTAGTTTTATGTAGGCTGCATTCTAGTTTTATAAACTGCATTGCATTTTTTTTCCATAAAAGAAATTAGACTAAAATCAAAAGTTTAAAAACTGGATAGTTCTTAAGCAAAATTCAGTTAACAGGCATTTTTTTTTTTTTTTTAGATTCTTACTGTACTATTCTTATTGTTTTGGAGGGGGGGTGTCAGAGATTTAACTCGTCCACTGAGCCACATCCCTAGCCCTGTTTTGTATTTTATTGGAGACAAGTTCTCACTGAGTTGCTTAGCGCCTCACTAAATTGCTGAGGCTGGCTTAGAACTCATGATCCTCCTGCCACTGGGATTATATGCATGTGCCACCATGCCCAGCCACTTTTCTTATTATTTTTTAATTAACAGGTATATATTTATTAAGTATACCATACTTAGTAGGTGCACATTGTGAAGTGAAGAAATCTAACTAATTAAGACACAAATTAACTCATGTAGTAATGTATTTTTTGGTGAAAACACTTTACATCCAATTTCTTAGCATTTTTCAAGAATATGATATATCATTACCTATAGTCCCTATGTTGCAAAATAGATATCTTGAAATCAACATCCCCCTTCCCACTCCCCACTTTAAGGTTTGCATCCCTTTGGTAGGCAATTCAGTCCACTCCTTGACTGTCCCAAGGAGTTCCTGTTATCTTCCCACTTATTTAATTAATATTTCCCATTTTGGTCCTCAGTGTATTTGATTTTGTGACATCTGAGCAAGATTTTGTGGTGTTGCATCCTGTTTAATGTCAAAGCTGTTACAAAAAAATTCCATAAGGGGCTAGCAATGGGGGAAAAAAAGAAACTTTAATAATTGCATGATTTTCAATTGTAAATATAAGCATAAGTTAATGTTATTCAAGTCTTGCATAACTGTAAAAAGACAAAAGAATACTCATTTTATGTTTATAATAAATCTACTGATTTTCAAACATCTCTAGAGTTTTAGCTTGACTAATAAGTGAGAGATATATAATTTATTTCATCACTGCTGTTTATAATCTTCTGCATTCTAAAGAATTATGACAAGAAATGAATGTTTCATATAAACAGCCAAGAGAATATGTCTACTAGCAAAGCATCCAGATGCAAAGTGGAAAATACAGTCATGTGATATTTTCTTTACAGAATATCAAACATCTGGAGGTTTGAGGAGAACTTCACAATTACCTAAATATTTGATTTCTTGTCTGGATGTTTACTTTCCTGTATCTATGTTCTAATTTGGGACATTGTCATTAAGGGGCATGGTAGGGGGAGTGTTGGATTCTAGCCAAAGTTGTTTGTTTTCCCCAGAGAACTATGTTAAGATACTGTTGTTTAAATTTTTTCTAAAGAGTTTTGGTCTGATCAAAGACATATTGTGAGTTTGTAACTCATATAGGACAATTCCAAGTCATGAAGCTTTTAGTTTTCCTTGTTTGTTTGTTTGTTTTTTAAATATATTTTTAGTTGTAGTTGGACACAATACCTTTATTTTATTTATTTATTTTTATGTGGTGCTGAGGATAGAACCCAGCCCCTCCTCCCACATGCTAGAGGAGTGCTCTCCCACTGAGCCACAACCCCAGCCCCCTGTTTTGTTTGTTTTTAATAGGGATAAACAGTGCAGAGAAGAGTTATAGTTGGATCGTTTATTCCTAAACTTGCATTAATTTATTATTAATCCAGTTACAATGGTGTATGCAGAATATGTATACAAAAATACTGGGAAAAAATTAACTAAATGTCAGAATTTTTATTAGACTCTTTAGGATTTGGGATGATTTTCTTTTAATCAATCTTCTATACTGGATTAATAGTATTTAGAAAAACGAATACAGTTTAGTTTTTCAGCTGACTGTAAGTATTTGTAGATTTATTATTCAAAAAAAATGTCATCTTTTCAAAGCCATATTCCATCTTAAGTTCCTGATCAATGTGGTTCCTATGAAGAGCTTGCAAGTTCCTGAGAATATGAACAAGTAGGGCCTACTAATATGAAGACTGCACCACTGATATTTTATACTAGGTAAATAGGGTAATGGAGTTTTCCTCACTAATTAGTGGAGGTACCTCAGACTCAAAATAGTACATAGATAAAACACCCGTAATTTTATATTGGAAATATTAAGAAACTAAATGTTTAAGAAAACAAAGAATTTCCATGAGACTAGTCTTTTTATCTTCCTCATAAAAATAAATGTATTAGGAAACTTAAAAAAATATATAACACCTAAAAGGCCTACTATTAGTTCAGATACCTACTCAACAAAATAAGTTTAAAAATCACTTATTGATAAATCATTCTTCTTTTATTCAATTATCCTCAAATCAAAAGGCAACATTAGCTAGCCTAGATAATTTCTTAGAAAAATGAAGTTTCATCTTAAGATGTTGTATATTTTCTATGAAAAAAAAGAAGTTATATTTGTTCACATTCTGGAAAGAGATGCTATTTAATACACTTTAATAGGTTGCAACTCAATGATTCTGTGGTTGTAATAACAATAGCCCAGAAGTAAACTGATGAGACAATACTAGAATACTCCGAACGGATCACTTGTAAATGATTCCTAAATCTTCTACATTAATCAGCAAATCCACTGCATGCAGTGAATTAGCAACTATTATAACAAAGAAAGCTATAAGAAAGTGTGATTAGATGGGCTTGTTCATTAGTCTGCTGGGGTTGCCATAACAAAATACCACAGACTGTGAGTAGCTTGAAGAACACAAATTTATTTCTGTATAGTTGTGGAGGCTAGAAGTCTGAGATTACAGTGCCTCCAAGGTCCAAGTCTCTTCCTTGTTTACAGAGTGCATCTTTCTTGCTGTGCACTCACATGGACTTTTCTCAGTACATGTATGTGTACGTGTGTATGCATGTGTGTTGGGGGACATGTAGGAAAGGATATTTGAGGAAGTGTTCACTGGCCCAGTATTGTTAAATACTTGTAGGAGGACTGTCCTACTACAGAATGTGTAAAAATGTTTCAGTTTTACTAAGGTCTTACAGCACCAATTGGTAAAGTTTTCCATCAATCAGTGGATTAATTTTACTCTATTACTCATGGTATTAATAGCATGGTTTGAACTAATAGCAAAATTAGGTTCAAAGTCAAAGCATGTGTCTATTTCTTGAAATTATCAGAGTCCTAAATCTAAGAGCTAGAACTATAAAGCTTGAAGAAGACAAAGGAGAAAATCTCAGTGTCCCTGAGTTTGCCAACAGTTTCCTTTTTTTCTTTGAATATTTATTTTTTAATTGTAGTTGGACACAATATCTTCATTTTATTTATTTATTTTTATGTGGTGCTGAGAATCAAACCCAGGGCCTCGCACGTGCTAGGCAATAGCTCTACAGCTGAGCCACAATCCGAGCCAATAGTTTCTTAAATACAACATAAAAGGTATGTTTTATTAGAGAGAGAGAGAGAAAGAGAGAGACAGAGAGATAGACAGACAGACAGAGGGACATACCATAAATGAAACATCATCAAATGAACATTCGCTCTTCAAATTACACTCTCAGAAAGGAATGGCAAGCTACAAATAGCAAGAAAATATTCACAAAAATGACATAAAACTAAGAGTCTGTATCTAAAACAGAGAAAGAAATTTCAAGTCTCAATTTTTTTATAAAGAGAGCTGCATATTTGAAACAAGATTTTACCAATGAACAGGTGTATAGCAAAAAAGAAAAGAATCACAAATTAAGTCTCAAAACTATATCTCTATACACACACACCAGAATGGCTAAAATGAAAAAAAAAAAAAAAAAAAAAAAAACCTGGCCATACCAATTGCTGGTGAGGATATGAGGATATGGAGCAACTGGAATACTGGGTGGGGATGTAAATACAAATCTATCCACATTAGAAAAGTTGGGCGATTCCATAAAATGTTAAACATATGTTAAGCACGTGACATAATCACACCACTCCTAGGTATTTACAAGAGAAAAATGAAAGCATGGATTCATGTGCAGAAATGTTTCTAGAACATTTGTAATGGCCAAAAATGTAAACATATCAAATGCTCATCAACTGGTAAAGAGATAAACGAATTATGATATATCCATAAAATGGAACAGTACTCAGCAATAAAAAGAAAAAAGTGAAATGCACAATTATCATGAAAGAATCTTAAAATAATTATGCTAAGTGAATAATCCAGGCTCCATTAAAAAAATTACAAGATGCATATTATGATTCTATTTATCTAAAATTTGAGAAAATACAAAATCAGTAGTAATAAATAACAGGTTAGTTTTTGCTAGAGCATGTGGAAATCACAAAAGTCAGAAAAGTGTAGGAATAGTGGGGATGTTCTTTATCTTAATTTTGTGTTATATATATCAAAAATCATAAAAAGTACATTCTAAACATATATAATAAGTTTAATATGTGCCTATTATACTTCAGTACAGCTGTAAAACATGGGATTAAAAACAAACCTATGGACATAAGGATGGAGGTTACCCTGGCTGGTGCTTCGGTAGTCAGGTGAGAGGGAGCACCTTCTGGGTTTGCAGTAATGCTCTTTCTGGATTTGGATACTGATTTCACATGTGTTCACTTTCTGAAAGTAATTCAGCCAGCACATGGGATATACTTGTCTAAATGTATGTTCTTCTTCTTTAAAACATTTGATATTAAAATATATATATAAATTAAGTTTTGCCTTTTCTGTGATATGTTAGATATGACTAACATGAAGCATACCAAGTAGATTTTTGGAAATGTCAATAACAGATGGAAACAGAGGTAGAGACAAAGAAAAAGCACAGGCAGCTAATATTTAAGTCATCTTTTACTTAAATGTAACACAAAAACTTTGCCCACGTTCTCAATATTGTAGGGACCTTTATCTTATTTTATCACTAGGAGTCTTTTTCAACATCATTCTTTCTTATATTCCTTTCTACCAAGACATTATTTCTAAAAGCGGATTTTTCTAAAGTCTTCAGCAACATGTTAAGGAATTATATGGTGAAAAAGTGTTTCATAGGCAAGGATGTTTGGAAAATTTGTGTTAAAATTAAAGTATCTTTCTCTGAGCAGTATTTATATATGAGACTTTAAAATATTGAAATGTGTAATTATTCACACACAAGGCATATGTGATGTTTTCCAAGCTTATATATCCCCAGAACCTCCAATTTTGAATTGCATTTAGTGAAATAATAATCCAAAGAATATACATTGTGGTTCTAGAAATGCAATGCCAACTATGCTCAATTATTATTACAGTTAAAATATGTGCTTTTAAATTAGAACATCTGGATTTGAATTCTGGTTCTGTTCCTTTATTTATTTTTTTTCTGGTGTGACTCTGAGTGCTGAGTTTCTCTCTTAAAAGGATATTAAAAATTTGGTTGTTATGGGGACAAAATGAATAAACACAGATAAAATACTTAGAACAATGCCTGCTACATAGAGAGTGTTAAATAATTAACTCTTAATATTAAGAAAAGTTGCCTAGGCAAGAATCATAAGGAAGGGGTCATGTTCCATTATCATCTGGATAGACCAGACATTAAAGTCTGTCTCCTGCTCACCAATCCTGCAAAGATCCAGCAATAGAATTACATGGAATGCTGTATTTATAACAACAGCCATTGTTAAATCATAAATTCCTTGAGAGCAGAAACAAAATCTGTCCACCATCCTCTTTTTTGAGTTAGAGTTGAGCTTAATCAGCCTTAGCATCTTAGGAACTTTGGCATGTCCAGTGATTCTATTAGTATGAGGGAATCCAGGCCCTTTGGACTAACTGTGAAGTGGATCCCCAGCCAAGATGGTCAGTGTCCTGTGTCAACAAGACAAAGATGTATCAGCAAAAAGATGGTTGAAGGCTGCTTTTAGAAAGATTTTACTTGGGTGATGTATTTTGAGTTCTTAAGCTGGAATTCTTCTCACCAAACCTCTATGGAAGACGAGAGCAGAAACAAGCCTAGGAATAAGAAACCAGGGACCCTAGAATAGAAGCATCACTGAAGTCTGGAGTCAAAAGCTGCTCTGGTTATTACCTAAGTCTTGTGTTTCCTCAGGCTAATATGTTAAAGACACAATGTCACGTGTTTATCCTCCACTTGCACGTAATGGATATTAATAAATAAGTTCTTTTGAGCATGTAGTATAATCAGAAAATATAGTGATAGTGGAAGAACTGACAGTCTCACTCTCCCACTCTAGCTGTGGAAGGAAAGATTTTAAAAAAAAGAAACAAACAAAGAATGTTAAATGCATTAAACAGAAAAAAAGGTTTATATAAGACAAAGAACAATTTATTTGCAACAAGAATCATGCTTTATATCTCAAAGAATAAAGACATAGTGTGCACCTTCCAGCCCTTCTGCAAGGGTTAATGTGGTGAGCAGAGAGTTCTGCAACCAAGGGTATGCAAACCACTTAGATGCAGAGTCTCACCAGGGCTGCTTGCCCACACTGTGTAGCTGCTATTTTTAGCCCACATTCATGCTGCTCTGGGTCAGAGTTGGGGACATCTGTGGAGAGAGGAATGAATTGCTTGCAGCAAGACAAGTTTTGATGAATAATTACTTGTGCTATAATGTGCAGTTGGGGCCAGCTTCATTCCACATTCTAAAAAAACTCAGCCTTCTAGGAAGTAAACATGGGCACGTCCTCAGTGGCTGCCTATGGCTTCCAGCACTAATGACACTTGGCAGTGCTGCCAGGATAATCAAGAATTAATTGATTTGTTATAAACTCTACTAAAGTTTAGCACCAGGGCTGATATTATATAATGCAACTTCATTTTTAAAGTACTTTTGGTCATTAATTACATTTATCCCAATGTTCAAAGCAAGTAAGTAAAAATATCTTTTCCTTGTGATTTTAATGTTATCTTTTCAACTTCATATTTCTAAGGCCTAGATTGTTGAATAAGTGAAAAGTTTCTTTTGCAAATCCCATGTTCCAAAAGCTAGGCTAAACAAAAATTCTCATTTTAAAACATTTATTTATAACTGATTTTTAAAGCAGGTATCTGCTTTCTTTATTTTTCTACTTTCTTATAACCCAGTGATGCCAGCACCTAACCAGATTTAACCTCTTATAGATATCAGATAAATATCAATAGGCATAAGACGCTGAAGCGCTCAGCCTAAATCCCATTTTAGGGAGTTAAGAGACAAAATTTTGATTCTTTAAAATCAAAATTTTGAACACATTAAATGAGTTTCCAGCAAAGGCTGGAAATATTAGGTAGTATTTATTGAGATTTTAAATTATTAAAATTATATATTTGCTGTGTAAAAATTAGAAAAATATCACTATTCAACATTTGGATATATATCCCTCCTTTTTTGGTACATTCATATTAATATGTCCAATTTTTTGAGCTTGATTTTTTTTCGTTTGATATTTTCTGGGCTTTTCTCTCTGTGTGCAAGCATTGTCAGAAAACATGAATTAATGACTTATTTTTAATACTGAAATATTATGATTTATTTAACCAATATCTTGTTTTGAATTCATAGATATGTTTTTACTTTTTCTAACCTTTTTTGTAATATGCATAATGTAATACATTTAAGTATAGTTCTGTTTTGCCTTAGTATATATATTCAGAATGAAGTTATTATGTCAAAGATCCAGTCATTTTTGTCTATGATATATAATGTTAATTTTTTAAGATCACTTTACATTTTTTACTTGAGGTTGATTCTCTTTCTACCTTAGCTCAAATAATTCATCAATTATTTGTCTTTGGCATTACTTATAGTAAGACAGGTTGATATAATGAGGCTTTAAATTTTTTACGTAGTGAATTCTATATATCTTTTCCATAATAGTTTTGGGTACGCTTCCATCCTTTTTTTTTTTTTTTAATTTATGTTGGGACTAGAAGTGTAATGCTACACAACCCAATGTTAAAACACATACCACTGATTTGGGAACTAGACATAAGCACAGACTCCTACTGAAAACTTGAAGTGCCCCAAAAAAGTAGTAGGACCAACTAGAAAAAGAAGAACCAAGTCATCCTAGGAAGACAATTAGCAAAAATCTTGCTGTAATAGTATGAGATATAGAAAGGGTACTGAATGAACTCATGATTTTGGCTAAGACCTTTTCCAGCCAGATGTGTTGAAAAGGATGCCTATGATGAGACAGAGGAGGAGCAAGGTAAGTGGAATAAAGAAAAATAAACAAAAATAAGAAAGAGCTATTTAACTTTGGAGCAGTTTAGAGAAAACACAAAGGAGCAGAGTTTTGTTTACTCATGAATAAAACGCTTCCGACAGCAAAATACTGCTAAAATAAGAAATGACTTCAGGGCAAAGATTCAAAACTAGAGCACTTCCATTGAACCAACTTCATCTCAAATATGTGACTATAGAGAGAGTCAAGATGGCAGATTAGAGGAAGGCTGCATTTTTAGTTGCACTGTGTCACCGGATTCAAGAAGCCGGAGTACTGCTTCTAAGTGAGGTGGATGAAAGAGAATTCACTGAAAGCCAATAGTGAAGAGTCAGAGTCTCTTAGAGACTCAGAAATTTGGGTGCATTAAACAAAGAACAATAAATTGTACATTGGAGTCAAACTGGTTGCAGCAGCAGTGCTATTTCACTGCAGAGGTGAGGGATAATATATATATATATATATATATATATATATATATATATATATATAGAGAGAGAGAGAGAGAGAGAGAGAGAGAGAGAGAGAGAGAAATGCAATGGAGAAAACTGGCATGGAAAAACCTGTAGATCAGAATACTGAGGCTGGGGGCAAAGGGACATTCAGTGTAGGCAATGACTGATTTGGTTGGAGCAGGAAGATGGGGGTTGGTTGAAAAGGAAAAAATAAATAAAATGCTAATAATTCCAAAGCCCTTCTCCCTCCTCCACCAGTTTCCAAGGTGACCTGCTTCCAAGGAATTGTTCCTCCCTACAAGGAGCTGTTAATGATGAATGCTCCCTGGGCTGCTCCCTTCCTGTTTGTATCCCTGGGTAGCTTCCTTCCTTCCCTCTGTTGGATCACTCCACCTTTTGATTATTAGGCAGAATGGAGGGAGGAGAGAGCATGAGAACAAAGGAAATCTAAAATTATAAATGGGGCAGGACACCCCCACTTCCTTTGACCCCCAACTCTGGGGTCCCTTCTCTTCAGAGAAGTCTGTTTCTGTTCTATCTTTAAAAACAAAAACTTGCTTTCTTACCCTTGCCTCGGCATTTCTTGAGTGTTCAATCTTCAACATCAGGGAATCAAGACTAGGCCCTGATTCTCTTCACTGTTATTAATAGAAGACTGAACTTAGCTCATCTAGAGGCTGCGCAGTGAACTGATGTTTGAAAAGTCCTCTGTTTCTCTACCGGATAGCAGAGAGCTGAGGCAGGAGCTATTTTAAGGAGGTTATGCTGCAGCTTGCTGCTGCAGAGCCCAGGAGATCATAGAAAACATTGCCATACTGTTCCAGAAAGTGTCTATCATATGGCCTAGGGTGTACTTAGCAGAATATGACTGAAAATGGCAAAGAGAAGATTGTGCCCAGGGGGAATTCGAGTCAGAAATATGGAGGGAAGTGCATCTCACTTTCCTTTTGAGTCTGGAGGCAGAAGTGACCAGATGAAGAGGATCTGGAATCTGAGCAAGGCAGTGTGAATACACTCAGAGATTAAGCCTTGGAAGGCTATGTTCATGTGTTCATGAATGGGAGAAGGATTAGCTCCCTAGCTCCGTGAGTTGAATTCTTGAGAGACTCTTGAGATTCAGACTCCCTTGACTTTGTTTTTCTATTTTTTCTCCTCCTCCATATTTATAGCCATTACTCACTACATCTCTTCTGAATTTACTTGGTTCACATGGTGGACATTCTAAACTTTCTTTTACTTCCTTATAACATTTTCTTTTCTTTTACTGAACTCTAGTTTTACCACTTTAAGAACTATTTGATTTATACGACTCCTAGACTGTTTGTGTTGTTGCAGTTATTAGTATTGTGGATGGCATAGTTGACACCTGCTTTTTATATTAATGCAAGATCTATTTATAGTTATATATTGTTTTTGCTGTTGGCAATTGCTGATCCCACTATTCCTGTTTTTGTGGCAATAAATATTGTAGATGTCATAGTAGACAGCAGGTATTTATTTTAATGCTGTATATTGTTTGCTTTGGGTTTTATTGCTTTTCGTTTTCCCCCTTGATATAAGGTGTTAGGAATCTAGGGAGACACTACAAGTTCACAGGATAGAGACTCTGCTATAGAACTAAACTGAGCAAAGAGACATACCTTGCTCTATATACAAAATGACCACAATCAAACTTTACTGATACTTCTTATACAGGAATAGAAAGACAAAAACCCCAAACTAATGACAAGGACCCAGGTATAAATGGGATGGGGGAGGTCCCCAGGTCCCACTCAAGGACATCTACTCCTTCAACAACAACAACAACAACAAAAAACAACACAGAGAATTAACACAACATCTAAGGATACCACATCTATGAAGGAGTCTCAATGTAGCACACTCTAGGATACTTTGACAAGAGAAGGCTGTGCCTTAAAAATATTCACACACAAAGGTGAAAGAGAAAACCATTCCAAAATATACATAAAGCCCAATATAAGAATATAAGAAATATGAAAAAACAAGGTATCATGACACCTAAAATCTGTAATTCACCAAAACCTGACTCCAATAGCATTGAAGTAGATGAAATATCAGATAAAGAATTCAAAAGAATTATTATAAAAATTATCAATGAATTCCAAGATAATACAGAAAAATAACTAAATGAAGTCAGTATGGGATAAAGAGATAGAGATACTGAAAAAGAGCAAAACAAGAATTGTAGAAATGAAAGAAAATAAATCAAATGAAACATTCAGTTGAAAGTATAATAGAGTAGATCATTCTGGAAACATATTAGAGGTGAGACAATCAGAATTACATCTGACTTCTCAGCACAAACTCTAAAACTCCAGATGAGTTTGAAATAATGTGTTCTATGCTCTGAAATTTTTAGCCAAGATTGCTATAAACAACAAAGCTATCCTCCAGAATTGATGGGAATTAAATCCTTTCAAGAAAGAATTCATGGCTACCAAGTTGGCACTACATGAAATATTTAAAGAAATACTTCACACAGAAAAAATAATAAAAAATAACCCCAGAGCTTACAAATGGATAAGTCTCATTTGAAGAGTAGCTAAGCAAACAAGAAACGACATTAAATTAAGCTTTAGAAACAAATTTAATTGGCAGGAATTAATAAACATTTCTCTGAAACAACATTTCTCTGAAATAACATATAAATGGTCTTAACTGTCCAATTAAAATATATAGGCTGATAGAATGAATTAAAAAACAAGACTCAGTTTTATGTTGTTTGCAAGAGACACCTTACAGGCAAAGACAGCCACAGGCTCAAAGTGATATGATGGAAATTGATATATTATACATAGGGAGCCTGAAAACAGTCAGGAATAGCTACTCTCACATCATACACAGAAGACTTTAATTCAAAACTAATCAGAAGAGACAGAGAAGGTAATCTCATACACATAAAGGGAAAAAATCCAACAAGAAGATAAAATGATAGTAAATATTGATACTTCAAAATGTTCATGTATTTAATTACACAAAATCAGACAGTATCCCCATTTAAAGGCTCAGATAGGCCACAGCATAACAACACTGGGTGATTTCAACACACCTCATTCAACAATAGATAGATCATTTTATTAGTCAGGGTTCTTGAGAGGAACAGAATAATCAGGAAATATAATTATAAAAAGGGAATTTGTTAAGTTGGCTTACACAACCAGATGTTGGTTAGTCCACAATGGCTATCTGCAGGCTGGAGAGCTGGAAGAACCAGTAGCTGCATAGTCCAAGAGGCAGAAGCCTCAAAACAAAAGGAATCAATGGTTCTACCCAAGTTGGAGATTGTAGGTTTCTGGAAACTCCCTAGGCAATCACTGGCTGAGTCCACTTTGGAAGAGTGAAGAAGTGAGAGTCCGATATCCTCAGAGGATTACAACAGCAATCAAGAACATTCAAGAAGAATAGAGCTTGCATCTGCTTCTGCTTCCTTGTTCTTCTAGCTTTTATTCCAGCAAGTCATCATTCTTTTGGTAGTGCTGCCCATGCTTAGGGAGGATCTTCATTTTAGTTGGCTACTCCACATGGCAGTCATTCCTAGACACACCCTCACTGACAAACCCAGAAGCCTCTTAATCATCATCATCTCTTAATCCAATCAAGTTGATAATTCAGATTAGCCATTACAGTCATCCAGACATAAACTCAGAAAGACACTTTGGACATAAAAATTATTTTAAATCAACTAGACTTAACAGACATATATAGAATACTTCATCCAACAAAAAACGAAGACACTTTTTTCTCAGCTGCTCATGGAACCTTTCTGAAATAGACCAAAATTTAGGCTACAAAGCAACTTTAACAATTACAATAAGAAAAAGGTAAAATCCTTGAATCTTATCTGATTATAATGGGATAAAATTAGCAACTAATACCAAAAAGCCTACTATATAAATATGGAGATTAAATAATGCACTTTTGATTAATGAGTGGGTGATTGATGAAATAAGGAAAGAAATTTAAAGTTCTTATAATGAAACAAGAATAGTGATTCAAAATGCCAGAACCTCTGAGACATAGTGAAGGTAATTTGAAGAGGAAACATTATAGCTATGTATGTCTACATAAGAAAATAAGAAAGATCCCAAACAAATAACCTAATGATGAATATTCAGGCCTTTGAGAAACATGAAAAAAACGATTCCAAAACCATAATAAGGAAGGAAATATTTAAGATTAGAACTGAAATCAATGAAATTTATCATCAAAAAAATACAAAATATCGATGAAATGAATAGTTGGTTTTTTGAAAAGATAAACAAGATTGTAGCCAAACTATCTAAAGGAAAAAGAGCGAAACCCAAATTAATAAATTTAGAGAAGAAAAAGGAGAAATCACCTCAGACTTAACAAGAGTACAAAAAATCCTTAGGGACTATTTTGAAAATTTATACGGCAATAAACTAGAAAAAAAATTGATTCATTTCTAGACACATATAACTTGCCAAAGTTCAATCAAGAGGACAAAGAAAACCTAAATGGACCAATAACTGGCAGTAATAGAAAACCTTCCAACAAATAAAAGACCTGGATCAGATGGATTGTCAGCTGAATTCTACTGGACATTTAAAGAAGGACTACAGTCACTACTCCTAGAATTATTCTATGAAATAAAAAGGGATAGAATACTTCCAAAATCATTCTATGAAGCCTGTATCAACCTCATACCAAAACCAGATAAGTATAGATCAAGGAAAGAAAAATATAGACCAAGATTTCTGATGAACTTGTTATGGTTTGGATAGTAGATGTACCCCAAAAGCTCATGTGTGAGAAAATGCAAGAAAGTTTAGAAGTGAAATAATTGGCTTATGGGAACGTTAACATAATCAGTGCATTAATTTCCTGACAGGAATTAACTGGGTGGTAACTATAGGCAAATAGGTTGTGGCCAGAGAAGGTGAGTCATTGGGGGTGGTGTGCTTTTGGGAATATATGTTTTTCTTGGTTAGCAGCAATTTCATGCTCTGCTTCATGGAGACCATGTCCTTAGTTGCTTTCCTCCACCATATTTTTCCTTCATGATATTCTGCCACACCTTGGGCCCAGAGCAATGGAGCCAGTCATCTATGGACTGAGGCCTCTGAAACTGGAAGCACCAAATAAACTTTTCCTCCTCTAAAATTGTTTTCTGTCATAGCAGTGAAAAAGCTAATTAAAACAACTTATATGTAAATATACTTAGTAAATTATTAGCAAATCATATTCAACAACGTAGTAAGAAGATTGTACACCATGATCATGTCAGCTTTATCACAGAGATGCAAGTATGATTTAACATGCACAAATTAATAAATGTAATTCACTGTGTAGAATGACTTAAGGACAAAAATTACAGTAGATACACAGAAAGCCTTTGATAAAATTTAGCACCCATTCATGGTAAAAAACACAGAGAAAAGTACAGATAGAAATAAGTTACCTCCTCAACATCATAATGACTATGTACAATAAATTCAAAGTCAACCTCATAATGAATGGGAAATCTCTGAAAGCATTTCTCTTAAAATCCAAAACAAGACAAGGGGTGTCCACTCTCATCATCCCTATTCAATATAGTACTAATAATTCTAGTTAGAGAAATTTGGCAACGGTAGCAAATAAAATGGATAAAAATAGGAAAGAAAGAAGTCAAATTATCACAGTTGCAGATAGACCTAAATATGAAGATCCAAAACCTCCACCAGAAGACTGGTCCAGCTAATAAATTCAAAAAAGAAGCAGGTTAAAAAATCAATAACTTTCCTAAATATCAATAATGAATCCGCTGAGAAAGAAATCAGGAAAACAATTCCATTCACTATAGCCTCAAATAAAATAAAATATCTAGGAATAAATCTAACCAAGGTAGTGAAAATAACCTCTGCAATGAAAATAGAACACTGAAGAAAGTAATTGAAGAAGACACAAGATGGAAACATTTCCCATGTTCATGAATAAGCAGAATTAATATTATATAAATGATCATATTAGTAAAAGCAATATACAGATTCAATGAAATCCTCATCAAAATACCAATGATGTTCTTCAGAGAACTAAAAGCAACAGTCCTAAAATACATTTAGAAGGATAAATGACCCAGAATAGCCAAAACGATTCTAACTCAATAAAGAAATGCTGGAGGCATTACAACATCTGACTTCAAATTATACTACAGAGTTAGAGCAACAAAAATTGAATGTTCCTAGCATAAAAACAGATATATACACCAATGGCACAAAATAGAAGACAGAGAAACAAACCCACAGAGATACAAGCATCTGGTCCTTGATAAATGCACCAAAAACACTGACAAAAGACAGTCTTTAAGAAATGGTGTTTGGAAAACTAGTTATCCATATGTAGAAGAGTGAAACTAGACTTATCTCTTGCCTTACACAGACAAAAGTCAACTAAAAATGGATCAAAAACTCTAATTCCTTTACAGCAGCAACTATGCAACAATTAGAAGAAAATGTAGTATCAATACTCCAAAATATAGGCACATGTAATGACTTTCTTAATAGGTCATCTAAAGCTCAGAAAATAAGGCCAAGATAAAAAATGGACAGTATAAAAGCTTTTGCGCAGTCAAGGAAATGATTAAGAATGTGAAGAAATAATCAATAGAAGGGAAGAAAATCTTTGCTAGTTACTCTTCTAACAGAGAATTAGTGTCTAGAATATATAAAGAACTCAAAAATTTATACAAGCAATAAATTAACTAATATGTGAAAAAATAAACACTTCTCAAAAAAAAGAAATACAAATGGCTAACAAATATATGAAAAAATCTTCAACATCATTTGCAATTAGGAAAATACAAATCAAAACTACACTGATATTTCATGTCACTCCAGTTAAAATATAAACAATTTAAATTCTGGCGAAGAAGTGGATAAAAAGGAACACTTTTACACTGTTGATGGAATTGTAAATTAGTGCAGTTCTTGTTAAAATCAGCACAGTTTCCTCAAAAGACAAAGAACGGAACTACCCCATGACCCAGCTATACCAACCCTCAATATTTATCCTAAAGAATTAAAGTCACCATACTATATTGGTACACACATACCCATGTTTTTAGAAGCACAATTCACAATAGCCAAAATATGGAACCAGCCTAGGGTCCATCAATGGATAAATGGACAACAAAACTGTGGTATGAATATGCAATTATGTTTTATCCAGCCATAAAGAATGAAATTATGCTGTTTGCAGGAAAATGGATGGAACCTGAGAACATCATGTTAAGCAAAATAAACCAAACTTATGTGGAAACTGGAGAGGAAAAAGGAAAATTAAGGTGTTTTGTTGAAACTCACGAAAATCAAGGTAGATCCATAGAGTAGAGGAAAGGACCAGGGGAAGGAAGAGAGGAGGAAAAGTGGAATTACCAGGAATATCGGCCAAATAATATTATTATATTGTGTTATATTGAAAATGTAACAACAAATCCCAGTATTATGTACTACTATTATGCACCAATACAAACAATATGGGGAAAAATATATATGGATGCAGTCTCAGAAATACTTAATGTACCTGAGAGACTCTCAATTCTCAAGACGGCTGATAAGAATCTTATAAATGCTCTAACACAATATTCCTGACTTCTAGCCTACGGCAGAGAGAATCCTATCTCAAAAAGTTGGTTATGCTTTTGGTATCATGAAGTTAATTTCAGTGGTTTCCTATGACAAAGTTTTTAAAAGAGTACCATTAATAGAGAAATGGTCTGCATGGACTGAAAAGAGAAAATAATTAAAAATTAACACACAAAGTGGGAATCCCAGCCTAATATGGTAACAGGTTGAGGAAGACAGATAGATCATAAAATATAAATCATTTTTGTGGAGAAGAAATAGTGACTCAGAGCTTATAGTCCTAACAGCCTAGTTAAGAGCTTCAACGAATCACTACCAAGTAGGAGAAGTGCGCCCTAATGAAGGCCCTCACAACATTGCCTTAGCTATGTATCGGAATTACTTTGGAAGAGTGAGAGACTGCTAGCTATCTTCACGTGTCTTTCTGTAAAAATATATATCAGATATCTAGATATGATCCATAATAATTGCATCATAAGGGATTTTGAGTAATAAGCACAGGTAAATTAATTTACCTCTGTTAACTTCATTTATCTCATTTGAAATTGAAAACTGTTCTGGTTTAGTGATTAGCAAGCACCAATCCATCATGCAGAGTTTGCACATGTTCTGAACAACTTAACAATATGACCTGGAATCTCACTTCAGGTTTGAAGATTAGAAAGTACCTCTGTGTGGCCTCTTCTCAAAAGTGCCTGGATAGTAATAGTATTTCACTGACTGTCCATAATAAATTTTCATGGGTTACTTCTCTATTCAATAAAGATTGTATATGGCACAAGAAAATGAATCATCCTTACCTCCACTGCTCCCTATGCCTATGGAACACAATAAAACTTTTCATTCAGAAAATCTGTTGAACCTATGGGAAAAAAACAACAAAAGTACAACAGCAAATCTATTTCTCACCATGGTTTCCAAAAATCCCATTTCGATACTCCTGTGACCCTTTTTCTCAACAAATCTCTGGTAGATTCCACTAACTGACCCTAGTGTTATTTATTATTCTAAGTTTGTATCTCATTATCTTTTTCAACACAGCATTCCAGAAAGCTTTGGTTGCAATTCTGTGGCACACAAATTGACATTCATTTACCAGTTCTTGTCTGTGAAACTTGTGTTCTCAGTATTCTTATAAAGGATATTAATTTATTAATAAATTAATATCCTTTATAAGAATGATCCATGATTAGTCTAAATTCTCAGCTGAGCTATTAAGAGGTGATAAAAAGTAATTGTTGAGAGCATCAAATTGGTTGAGTTTTATGATAATTCTGACACTTACTGGCAAAAAGACAATTTAACCTCTTTGCACCTCAAATTTCTCATTGATAAATTGGAAATAAGAATATTATTTACCTCATAAGTCAGTTATTATGATTAATTGAGAAAACATATTATGATTAATTTATGTAAAGTCATTACCAACTCACATTCAAATAAGTGGGCAACTTCTATTTTATAATTACTACAGTTTTTAGTCCTAGCTCCATATATTAGGCAAATTACAAAATCTTATTCTGTGTTTGTGGGCTGGAAGATATTTTTCTAGTACATATGTGAAAATTTCACTAATTATACATCTGCAGTTTCACACCCAACATGCTGGAGTTTTAGAATTATTTTATGGAAATAATATGGAAGAACTATCTAAAGTATGCTATGTTTCCTGGTCTTGTTAAAAGTGTATACAAATTCCTTTAGTCCGCTTTCGGTCATCATAGCAAAATACTTGATCTAAATAATGATCTATTTAAAAGGAAAATTTTTATTTTGCTTTCCAGTTTTGGAGGTTCCAGTCCATGATTGATTGACTCTGTTGCTTTGGTAAAAAATAAGCACATCATGGCAGGAGTGCATGTTGTAGCAAATCACTCATCTCATGTCCAGTTGAAGCAAAAGGAGGAAATAGGGAGAGTTCAAGATAACTAAATAAAATCACCTAGTACTAGTCTGCTTCTTCACAAACAAGAACCAAAGTAACAGTGCATTTTGATGTGAGTGATCCTAGAGAACTGGAAAATTAGCAGGGAGGGGAAAAAAAGACTTTTTACAATTCAATGTTACTGAGACAGCAGCACAGTAAGAATAACCCAATGTTCTAGAACCTGCCATTCTGGCTCCACAGCTTAGGATGGGGAACATCCCCCTCTGTAGACATAAGGGTGAAACAAATGGTCCTAGAAACCAATCCGTGCAGATATTGTAAATTCTAACTACTGTAAAGTTTTACAACCCTTACAGATTTTCAATCTAACTGGTAAGTAATCTGAAATCTGCACAGGAGCCTGACTTTGAAAAGGGATATTTTATCACATGTAGCCCCAGGAGTCATCCTGAGAAGGGGTCTGTTGTCTGAAGTTTGACTGATCTAGAGATCAGAATCCCTGGCATATTCCCAACTCTGAGACTCCAAAGACATTCTACACTGGCTCAGCAGGCATCTACCTCATAAGCCAAACTTTGCTCAATAGAGTGATTTTTCAAAACTGCTGAGTGTCCTGCATCATAGGGGAGGGGTGTTGTGACATGGAAGGCATCATCCAGGAGATCAGGAAGCCTTCCTTAGGAATAAGTGGCTAGATGCATGCAGGTTCATGCTGGTGCTAAGACTGAAGGCATTGGCCCCTGTGGTTTCTGTCACCCCCTTCCCTCAACACTATGCTTAGGCATCTGTCACTCACAGGGCAGGGAAACAACTCCTTGCTCTCTCTATTGCTTTTCCCACAGTGGTGTTCTGGGGTGTTCTTGAGCAACACTGTTCTCCAGCTGTCACCCTGCTTCTAGGGCATATGGCTTAAGAAGGTCTGGAGAGAAATTTTGCCTGGTGCCAGCTATGGTTCTATTCTCACTCTCTTCATGGTCACCTCAGTTGAAAGTGTTTAGGGAGAGAAGTCTCAGTAATCACCCCACCCCTAGTGTGTTCAAAATTTCTGAGAGGAATTTTTCCCAGATACAGCCCCAATCCTCTACCACTCAGACACTAGAAGACACTACAGCTGAAAGAGTCAGGGGGAGAAGAGCCCCAGCCTCATTATAGGAGTAGCCACCCATTGTGTATCCCACACGTTGTGCAATCAATACCGCACCTGCTTGATGCCTCCATTCCTGCAGGACCTGCTGAAACAATAGGTCTCTCTGATGCTGATATGGCATGCACTATGCCCCAAATCACTCACAATACCCAAAGAATTTACCAAGAGACTAAACTATAGGACCAACTGAAACAGAGGCAACATTACAAAAATGAATTCCCAAGACACATCTTCAAAAGTGAATTCCCGGGGCTGGGGTTGTGGCTCAGCGGTAGATCGCTCACGTAACATGGGCACGGCCCTGGGTTCGATCCTCAATACCACATAAAAATAATGAAATAAAGGTATTGTGTCCAACTACAACTAAAACAAAATATTTTTTTTAAAAAAGTGAATTCCCAAGGCACTTACTAAAAAGGTCATCCCATAAAAGTGGCAGAGATAATCATAACCAGATGTAAAAATCTCAAGGTGGGAATGCAAGAGAAAAGTGTCAGATCACATTCAAGGGTAGCCCCATAGACAAACAAATTTCTTAGCAGGAGGGAATGGAATGACATATTCCAAATACTGAAAGTAAAAGAAAAATTTCTAACAAAGATTATTATACCAAGCAAGACTATTGTTCAGAAATGAAGGTAAAACAAAGACCTTCTGAGACAAGCAAAAACTGGGGAATTCATGACCACAAGACTAGTCTTCAACAGATGCTAAGGGAATCCAACATTGAGAAGTCAAAGAAAGATAGTTGTTATGATTTGGTGCAGGAAGCCACCTGTTACTTGAGGGTCTTCTCTAGGTATGGCATCCAGGGAGATTTTAGGTTTTACCTTGGGAAATATCCATTGCTCTCCCGCGCAATAGCTTGTCCAAGGCACAGGACCTTTATCTCTGCTCTACTAGGAAGATCCCCCACAGTAGCTCTGGAGATGGGCATAACCTGTTGGGAACTGGAGAGCCCACCTTCTACCTTTTTTGGTGAATAACATTCTATAAAAGGCCTTTGATATTTCCCAATATAAATAAAGCAAGCATGGGCTCTATTTTGTCCTTTTTAGTATAGAAGCTCGATCTGTATGGTCGGTTAGCCTGTCCCACCCCCGCTTTCTGAAAATATTTTTCTGTGTATTTTTTTTTTTGCCGTTCTATTTTTCTTAGTTTTTATTTTGCAGCCAGCCCACTCCACCGAAGGGAACCCCATTTCCACTGTCCCGTGGGATGTGAGTAGGAGTTTGAATATGAGGTGTTCCCCCAAAACTCCTGTTAATGCAGGACAATTCAGAGGTGAAATGATTGGATTATAAGAGTTATAATCAAATGGGTCCATGCCAGTTTGAATGGACTAACTGGAGGCAGATGGAACATTGTTGAAATAGGTGGGCCTCAGGGGGTGTGCCCTAAAAGGTTTCATCTTTCTTATAGCCTTCCCCCTCCCTCTCTCAGCTTCCTGACTCCACCGTGAATTAAGCAGCTTTCCTCTACTGGGTCCTTGAAGTCAGCCATCTATGGACTGAAACCTCAGAAGCCAGAAACCCCAAATAAACTTTCCCTCCTCTAAGTCATTCTTCCCAGGGATTTAGTCACAACAATGAATAGCTGACTAAAATAATAACTACCTTTATGTTAGTAGGTGGTAGTATAATCCCACTAGAAGAGTATAGGTACACAAAAAATAAGTAGAAAATAATCAAACATTATCAATAGAGTAAACGATCAAACTACAAAGTTGAATAAGAGAGAAAAGGAAGAAAATCATATTTTTAAAAAACTTGAAGAAAATCAACAAAATGAGAGGCATAAATCCATATTTTTTCAATAATAGCCTTGAATGTAAAAGGACTAAATTCTTCAATTAAAAGACACAGTTTGGGTAAAGGATTAAAAAAAATAGGACCCAACAATGTACTGCATAAAAGAAACTAACTTCACCTGGAAAGACACACACAAACTGATAGTGAAAGGATAGAAAATATAATCCAAGCAAATGGAATCCAAAACTGAGCAGCAGTAGGTATTTTTACACCTGGCAAAACCGACTTCAAGACAAAAACTGTAAGAGACAGAAAGGTCACCATATAACTATCATGAATTTAATTCATGAACAATTGCTGAGAGCCACGGCCGAGTCTGTATGGCCCCTGGCATTTTGCCAACAGTATTGATTGACAGGTGAGGCATTACTATCTGCCTCTGCTGCAACTTTTGAGTTCTCACATTATTTTGGAGTTCTTGTGGGGATTTCCGGGGATTCCCCGAGAGTTCCCATTGGTTGGGGAAGTGCAGGAGGAGGGATTTCCGGGAGAGATATTTCTGGCTGGGGGTTCCTGGATGAGCCGCGTGGCGTTCAGGAGGATTCCCCTGGAGCTGTGTGAAGTGTTTTCCTGCAGTTCAAAAATAAAGTTTGTTCCTGCTTCAGTGGCTCGTGATTTGTGCCCAGCCAGACTGCGGCAATTGGTGGCCCGTACGGGGAATGTCTGAAGCTTCGGGGTAAGTGAAATTGCTTGCCCCTAAGGGAAGGCGAGAGAATGGGTGACCATTTTAAAAAACAATGTGTTCTTGTTTTGATTTGTTTTGTGTTTGTTTCAAGCTACCTATCCCTAGAATTTTCTCAGGCAGATTGGGAAAAATGGTTGGCTCAAGGTTTGAAGTTGTTCGCCCCTGAGGAAGAGATAGAAATAGACCACAAATGCACATATCAAGAAAATAGGAAAATTGATACAACGATTTTTTGTTCCGTTTTTGTTTTATTCTGTTTCGGTTTTGTTTTGTGTTACCTTATTGGGTTGCGTTATCTTTATAACAGATTAGAAATTAGTAAAAAACAAACTGAAAGAGTGTTAAGTAAATTGTTAGAGGTTCAGACCATGGAGAAAGACATTTTAGATCAAGAAAAAGAGAAGGTCTCTCAAGCTAGTCAGATAGAGGAAGAAAATTTAAAGGAAGAAAGCTTAGAGGAGAAACAGCTATTAGGGAAAAAGCTACAACAGGAGGCTGCTACTAACACCGTTCTATCACCAGAGGGCGTAATTCAACCAACAGCTCCCCCTATGGAGATAGCTGAGTAGCCCTCAAACCCCGTAGTTGATAGATGGGATCCTGAGACAGGACCTCAAAGATTAGCATGCCCTGTACTTGAGCAGGCAGGAGGGCAGCGAATTCACCGTGCTTTAGATTTCAAAACAGTGAAGCAGTTAAAGGAGGCTGTAACAACCTATGGTCCTCAAGCACCATTCACTGTAAGCATGGTCGAATCCATTACCAACTTGGATATGACGCCAGCAGATTGGGCTAGTATGTGTAAATCTGTGCTAAATGGAGGACAATATTTGTTATGGAAGGTTGCCAATGAGGAATTTTGCAGGGAGACAGCTAGGCGAAATGCAGCAGCCGGTTACCCTCAAAGAAATCTAGATATGTTGTTAGGAAAAGGACCTTATGAGGGTCAACGGCAACAAATTGAATATGATCCTGGCATATACACACAAATTGCTGTAGATGCGGTTAGGGCATGGAAAACTTTACAGGGGCATGGAGATTTACAAGGTCAATTATCTAAGGTAATACAAGGAACTAATGAACCTTACGCTGAATTTGTAGATAGGCTTATTCAAGCAGCTTCCAGAATTTTGGGGGATACAGAACAGGCAATGCCATTTATAAAACAACTGGCTTATGACCAAGCAAATCGTTGCTGCAGAGAGGTCATTAGACCATGGAGACATGAAGATTTAAACACATATATTAAATTATGTAGAGACATTAATAAACAAGGGCAAGTCTTAGCAGCAGTACAACAGGCTTTAGATGCCAGGCCAAAAACATGCTATAATTGTGATCAAACAGGACATTTTAAAAGGAGTTGCCCCATAGGAGGAGGGTTTAACAAAGCTAGGTATCAAAGGAATAGAATACCGGGTATTTGCCCACGATGCCATAGAGGGAAACATTGGGCTAATGAATGCCATTCTCAAACCACCATAGAGGGTATTCCATTATCAAAAAACAGACAAGGACCAAGTGTTTACCCACGATATCGTGGAGAAAGGCATTGGGCTCCATTGCCAAAAAATGGACAGGGGGGCCCAGTGCTCCGGGGCCCACGACCACAAATGTACGGGACACTGGAGGAACCCAGAAACACCATGGAGGAACCCAGGACACATTATCCATCAGATCTCTCATCAGACGAACCAGAGGGAGCACAGGGTTGGACATCTGCGCCTCTGCCAGAGCAGTACTAACTCCAGAGATGGGAGTTCAAATCATTCCCACAGGAGTAAAAGGACCTCTTCCCCAAGGAACAGTAGGCTTATTGTTAGGATGCAGTTCTTCTACGCTAAAAGGACTTATGATAAGTCCCAGGGTAATTGATCCCGATTATGAAGGTGAAATAAAAATTATAGCTAGTTCTCCAAAGGGTATATCAGTAATTTCACCAGGAGATAGAATAGCACAGTTATTAATAATACCCAGCCTACATGATAAATTTTCCAGTAGTACTATAGAAAGAGGTTCCAGGGGATTAGGCTCCACAGGTGTAGATTGGGCTATGCTGTCTTTAAATTTAGATTCTCCCCCATGCTAAAACTAAATATTCAAGGACATGAATTTAATGGCCTACTGGATACAGGTGCAGACCTTAGCATCATATCTCGTCAAGAATGGCCAAAACATTGGCCGTTACAACAAGCCACTCAAACGCTTTGAGGCCTAGGAGTGGCAACTAATCCCCATAGAAGTGCAATGGTATTAGATTGGAAGGATCCTGAAGGATGTGAAGGAACTATACAGCCATATGTATTGGATCATCTTCCTATAAATTTATGGGGACGAGATGTCCTAGATCAATTAGGTTTGACATTAACAAATAACATCAATCCAAATGTTCCCACTATTAGGGCTAGACAAGGTTTCAGGAAAGAAAAAAGATTAGGAGAACAAGGCATAGCAGCACCAATTCAAATAGATCAGGGAATAAATAGACATGGACTGGGTTTTCAGAAGGGGTCACTGAGGCAATAAAAATTACTTGGAAATCAGATAGACCAGTATGGGTTCCTCAGTGGCCCCTGACTAAAGAAAAGATACAAGCAGCCCATGACCTGGTCAAACAACAATTAGCGGAGGGACATATACAACCTTCCATATCTCCTTACAATACTCCCATTTTTGTCATTAAAAAGAAATCTGGTAAATGGAGATTATTGCAAGATTTAAGAGCCATTAATAATGAGATGGTTATTATGGGACCTGCTCAATCGGGGATTCCTCAATTGTCTGCTTTGCCAAAAACCTGGTACGTTTTAGCTATAGATATTAAAGATTGTTTTTTTTTCAATTCCAATTCATCCTGAGGATAGTCCACATTTTGCATTTACTATCCCTGCACTGAATCATGAAGGTCCTGATCAGAGATATGAATGGAAAGTACTCACTCAAGGGATGGCTAACAGCCCAACTATGTGTCAAATTTATGTTAACAAAGCAATCCAGCCACTTAGAAATCAAAATCCTAAACTACAAATATTTCACTATATGGATGATGTATTGTTAGCACACAAAGATAAAAACACATTGCTAGAATGTTATGCCACACTTACAAATTTATTAAAAAATTATAATCTAGAGATAGCAATAGATAAAGTACAATTAAATTTTCCAATTAATTATTTAGGAGTTCTATTATCCTCAACCATGGTCCATCCACCAAAAATTCAAATACGAGTAGATCAACTCAAATCACTTAACAACTTTCAAAAGTTATTAGGAGACATAAATTAGATAAGGCCTTATCTAGGCATACCAACAGGAGAGTTGGGACCTTTATTTGATATCCTAAAAGGTCCATCAGATCCAAATTCACCTCTCATGTTAACGCCTGAAGCAAGAAAGGCATTAAAAATTATTGAAACATATATGGAAAATATGCATTTGGATAGAATTGATATAACTTTGCCTTTATTATTTATTGTAATACCAACAAAAAATATTCCTACAGGAGTATTTTGGCAAGAAGGTCCATTATTGTGGATACATTTATCTTATTCTCCTAACACTATTCTTACTAGGTATCCTGAGGCTGTAGGACAATTAATACTCAAAGGAATCAAAGCAGCAAAGGGAGTGTTTGGAATTTCTCCCAATAAAATTATTACTCCATATACTATGGATCAAATTGATGAGTTAGCTAATGAGTTAAATACTTGGGCAATAATCATGTGTAAATCTAATGTTACATTTGATAATCACTTACCATCTTGTCCTTTGTTGTCTTTTTGATCTTTGCATCCTGTAGTTTTTCCAAAAATGACCAGAAAAACCCCTATCATGAATGCTCCAGATGTATTCACTGATGGGTCAAATAATGGTACAGCAGCAGTAGTTACCCCTGATCAAACTTTTACATTTTTAGTACCCAAACAATCAGCTCAAAAGGTAGAGCTTAATGCAGTTTTACAAGCTTTTGTGATGTTTAAAATTCTGTATTTAATTTATTTTCTGATAGTCAGTATATAGTTAATGCTATAGTATCCCTTGAAGATGCTGGCAGGATTTCCCCTTCCTCTACTGTTTTCTCTTTGTTTTCTGCTATACAAAGTCTAATCTGGGACAGAAAAGATCCATTCTTTATAGGACATATCAGAGCACATACAGGATTGCCTGGAGCCCTTAGTTTGGGGACCGATTTAGCAGATAAAACTACACATGACATACATATTTTCTCTACACTAGAAGAAGCTACACATTTTCATAAAAGGTTCCATGTCAATGCTAATACTTTACAAAAGCATTTTAAAATAACTAAGGAACAAGCTAGACAAATAATAAAACAATGTCAAAATTGTGTGACCTTTTTACCACAAGTTAATCTTGGAGTCAATCCTAGAGGACTGATACCTAACCATATTTGGCAGATGGATGTCACACACTTGCCAGAATTTGGAAAATTAAAATATTTGCATGTTAAAGTTGATACTTCTTCCAGATTTTTGATGGGCTCCCTTCATTCCGGAGAAAAAACTAAAGATGTTATAGCTCATTGCTTACAAAATTTTGCCACTGTGGGTGTTCCAAACCAGTTAAAAACAGATAATGGTCCTGGTTATACTTCTACCTGTTTTAAACAATTTTGCTCATCATTTGGCATTACTCATATAAAAGGAATCCCATACAATCCTCAGGGACAAGGCATAGTTGAAAGCGCTCATCAAACTATTAAAATGTACTTATTAAAGCAAAAAGAGGGAATTGGAAAGGGGTATATATCACCCAAAGATAAACTTAAAATAAACCTTTTTACTCTAAACTTTTTAAATTTGGATTCATCAGGGCTTAGTGTTGCAGAAAGGCATATGTGTCCAAAAAATGTACATAAGCCTAAGGTACTTTGGAAGGATATTCTAACAGGACAATGGAAAGGTCCTGACCCAGTGATTGTCTGGAGTCGGGGTTCTGTTTGTGTTTTTCCACAGGGAGAACAGCAGCCGGTTTGGATTCCAGAGAGATTAACTAAAACAATTTCTACAGACCAAAAGGAAGATGATTTGACTCAAATCCATAACAGCTGATATCCAGAACTCCAGTTTGGCTATTCTTACATCTGCGACAGTGATTAACCAGGATGCTTTTTTCAATATTTATTTTATTATTTGCCTTTTCCCACATCATAAAGTTCTATTTTATTTTTGAGCTCATACAGACCTAGGTTAATGTTTTTCTGATCCGTTTTATTTTTTGACTGTGGAGTTTTTAAGCATTGCAATGGAGATTTCACCTAGGTAAAGCTACAAGGCCTTTACCATTGTCTTATGTGTTGTATGTTATGTGTGCACACTTCTGTTTTGTGTTGTATGTCTGTATGTGCGTATGTCCATATATCATATATGAGGAGTGCTCATGAATAAATGGATCCGAATTTTTTTATTCACGTGATTTTAATGGTTTAATTTAGATTGGGTAAACAGCTGTTGAAAATTGTTTTAATATGTGAACAAATAAGGATGTTAACAGATCTGTTTGTTTACTTTCACCTTTCCTTCTCATTATATTTCATAATTCTGTTCAGGATAATGTAAATTGTTCAAAAAATTGTTTTCTTGGTGCCTGTTGGAATGTTACATAATTTTTTTCTTAGCATCATTGCCAGAATTCCTATCTTCATCCCAGTGCCGGTGAAGACAAAGATAAAACCAAACTACAGCTTCTTCAATAGTTATCACAACAAATTGTATAAACTGATGCATCAATAAATAATAACTCAACAAGTAATGCTCAATCAAGGAGTCGATTTACTTTGAGAGGAAATGGACATATTGATAGATTCCTCTGCTTTGAACTGCTTGCAGAACTTGCCTGGACTATGTATCACTTGTATGCATTGTGAACTATCTGTTGGTGCAGCGAATTGTGGTAGTGCTGGAGTATTTTTGCTGATGGTGTCACCGGTGGTACAATTTTTCAAAGGAGCCCTCCATTGGCTTAGTGTCATGGCATTTTGCATCCTCCTCCCTTCTACTAATGATGGTCTAAAATTTGGGGGCCAACAGAGGTGAGGCAAAGAACCTCACCCCCCAACTGGTGCAAAAGCCTATCCACAAGTATGGCTGTATGCTGGACCGGTAGTCAGTGACGGGTATGATCCAATTGCAGTGATACCAACCTAAGACAGGAGGCTGATGCCTAGAGGTCAGTTCATCCGATGACAGGTAAGGACCATATGTTGAATTGGACTACCTAACAGGCATGGTCCCTAAGTCACATTTTGTTTAATTAAACAAAAAGGGGGAGATGCTGAGAGCCACAGCCCAGTCTGTATGGCCCCTGGCATTTTGCCAACAGTATTGATTGACAGGTGAGGCATTACTATCTGCCTCTGCCGCAACTTTTGAGTTCTCGCACTATTTTGGAGTTCTCGTGGGGATTTCCGGGGATTCCCCGAGAGTTCCCATTGGTTGGGGAAGTGCAGGAGGAGGGATTTCCGGGAGAGATATTTCCGGCTGGGGGTTCCTGGACGAGCCGCGTGGCGTTCGGGAGGATTCCCCGGGAGCTGTGTGAAGTGTTTTCCTGCAGTTCAAAAATAAAGTTTGTTCCTGCTTCAGTGGCTCGTGATTTGTGCCCAGCGAGACTGCGGCAAACAATATAACAATTTTTATCTATATGCACCTAACATCGGAGCAACCAATTTAGTTGTTTATAATACAAACACTATTTGATATAAAGTAAGAGATAAGCGCCGATACAATATTAGTGGAGGATTTCGATAACTATTAATGAACAAACCATCCACATCTCTCCCCAAAGCATCAAAAGGAAACTTTAGAATTAAATTGTACTATAGGAGACATTTAGAGAATATTCCATCCTATAACTGCGGAATACACACTATTTCAATATGTAAGACTTCCCCTACAACAGACTATATATTAGGCTACAAACAAGCCTCAACAGATTTTTTAACAACCACAATCATATCCTCTATCTTTTTGGATGACAATGAAATGAAACTAGAAATTAATAATAGGAGTGAGACAGATTTGTTCCCACTCTCTTCCTTATTCAATACAGTACTAGAAGTTTTACACAGAGCGATTCAGCAAGAGTAAGAAATAAAAGACATACAAAGAGGAAAGAAGGGATTCAAATTGTTCCTGTTGGCAGATTACATGATTCTATACATAGAAAAAGCTAAAGAGTCCACCAAAAGACTATTTGAAGTGACAAAGTAATTCAGTATTGTAGCAAAATGGAAAATCAACCTATAAAAATTGGCAGTCTTTCTATACACTAATAATGAACTCACTAAGAAAGAAATCATAAAAGCTATCCTATTTACAATAGGCACACACATACCCTACCACACAGTTGCCTAGGAATAAACTTAACTAAGGAAATTAAAGACCTTTCTGATGAAAATTACAAAACACTAATGAAAGATATTGCAGAAGACACTAAAAAAGTCCTCTAATGTTCATGGATTTGAAGAATTAATATCATAAAAATATTAATATAAATTTGAATAGTAATTTTTCATACTACTCAAAGCAATCTATGGATTCAATGCAATCCCCATCAAAATATCAATGGTGTGCTTCAAAGAACTAGGAAACAACAAGCTTAAAATTAATATGGAAACAGAGAGATAGATGAAGCAATCTTGAGCAAAAAGGGCAAAGCTGGAGATATCATATACCTAATTTCAAGATATATTCCAGAGCCATAGTAATCAAAACAGCATGGCATTGGTATAAAAATATACACAAAGACCAATATAATAGAATAAAGAAAACAGAAATAAACTCATTTCTTTATCCATTCATCTCCCTATCAACAGATGAATGCATAGCTACTGGACAGCTACTTTTAGGGCAGAAGATTAAAAACTGACTGATATATCTCAATCTGTACAACTATCAATTAAAAAAATGAATCAAAGACAGAGGGGTCCTGCCCACGTCCCATGTGGGTGGTGGAATGGGGTTCCCCTGGGTGGAATCAGCTGGCTGAAAAATAAAAGCTAAGAGAAATAAAATGGTGAAAAAAACATGGAACACAGAAAGTATTTCAAAAGAGGGGGCAGGACAATCAAGTTGATCAGGAGGATCGAGCTTCTAGACAAAATGGGGTCTGCGCCTGCTTTATTTATATGGGGAAACATCAAAGAGATTCTATTGAATGTTCTCTAAACAAGGTTAAATGTGGGCTGTTCAGTTCCTAACGGGTTATGCCCATCTCCAGAGCTATTGTGAGGAACCTTTCTAGCAGAGTAAGGGGAAAGGCCACATGCTCTGGGCAATCTATTACTGTGGGAGAGCCACGGAAAGTTCCTGATGCCAGGCCTATCTCTCCCTGGCTACATGCTGAGAGAAGATCTCACATATTTCACAGATGGCTTCCCACAGAGGGGAGTGAAGGAAAAGAAGAGGATCTGGGGGCAAGAAAGATAATAGAATGAATCGGACATTTTTTTGCCTTATATACATATATGATTACACAACCTGTGCAATTCTACATCATGTACAACCAGAAGAATGAGAAGTTAGGGCTGGGGCTGTAGCTCAGTGGTAGAGTGCCCACCTCGTACATGTGAGGCACTGGGTTTGATCCTCAACACCACATAAAAATAAATAAAGATTAAAAAAAAAGAATGAGAAGTTATACTCTATTTATAATATATTATAATATATATATAGCATATATATATAATGTGTCAAAATGCATTCTACAGTCATGTGTAACTAATTAGAACAAATAAAAAAGTTCTCAGAAAAAAATGAATGAAGGAACTTAATGTAAGCCCCAAACTGTGAAAAGACTAGAGAGAAACATAGGGGAAATACTTCAAGACATTGATACAGGCAATGATCTGGGGGAAACACATAAACAAAAAAAGAAGAAACACAGACAAATAGTACTGCAATGGTTTTATGGATAACATATTAAAAGCCCGGAAAACAAAAGCCAAAATTAACAAGTAGGATTGGGTCAAACTAATAAGTTTCTGCACAGCAAAGGAATCACCTCATCAACAGAGTGAAATGACAACTGAGAGGATGGGAGGTGTATTTGCCAACTGTATATCTGACAGAAGGTTAAATTCCAGACTCTATGAAGAACTCAAATATTTTAATAAAAAAAAAACAAGTATTCAAATTTTAAAATGAGCAAATAATCTTCATAGGAAATTATCAAAAGAAGAAATACAAGTAGCCAAAACATACATGAAAAAATGCTCAAAAGAATTCTCAATTAGGAAAATGTAAATCAAAACTACAATGAGATACCATCTTACCCAGGTAGTATGGCTATTACCAAAACCAAACTAAATAAATAAATAAACAAACGCACGCTAGGGAGGATGTGCATAAAAGGAACTCTTGTACACACTGGTGGGAATGTAAATTACTATAGCCATTCTGGAGAACAGTCTGAAAGTTCCTCAAAAACTGAAAATAGAACCACCATATGATCCAGTTATTCTACTCCTGGGATATGTCTACAGGAAATAAAGTTGGCATTCAAAAGGGATATTGCATGTCCATGTTTACTGCAGCACTATGCATAATAGCTAAGATATGGAAAAAGCCTAGGTGCTCATAAATAGATAAATGGATAAAGAAAATATGGTACACATATACAGAACTCTCATTTTCAGTAAAATGGAAGAAAATGGAGGACATGATGTCAGGAGAAATAAGCCTGACATAGCAAAACAAGTGTTGCAACTCAAAAAAGAAAGAAGTCAACCTGAAAATAGAATAGTTAACAATGCTTGGTTGGGGACTGGGGGCAGTGGTCAGGGGCCAAGATTGGGGTAGGAAGAAAAGTGGTTGGATATGATCAATACGTGCTATATTCACACATGAAAATATCACACTAAATCTCATTAATATGTATAATTACTATGTCTTAATAAAAAAATCATAACAAAAAATGGAGGAAGAGGAAGGGACCGTATCTTCTAATCCCCTTTACAGGCACACACCCAATGACCTAGGGATGTCCTTCTAAGACTCACCTCCTAAAGCTTACACCCGCTCCCAATAGCACCATGCTGGGGACCAATCCTTTAGCATATGAGTTTTGGGGGGACATTTAAGATCAAACTATACTACCTACTTTTCTTTATATTTCAAACTCAACAATTAGTGTGTTATAATAGTAAAATATTTTAGAACATTAGATAATTAAGGTGTGAGCTAAAGGACCCAAGACACAGCAGTATTTCATTTTCTACGTGTTTTTGATGTTCACTCACTGTTTCTCTCAAGGGTTAGTAAGATGTATGGAACTATTTAAACCAATTCTTCAGCCAAGTGTGGCGTTTTCCTGTCTTCTTTCCTAACCAGCTTTCTTCTTGCTATAACTGCTTCTCTCACTGCTCTTTAATCTCCCTCATTCCTATTTTCTCTTTTCAGAACTCTTGCTCTGCTTCCATGCATTTCTAACCACTCCTATAGCTCACTGTTGCTTTTTCCTTCAGGTTAGACTTGTAAAGCAGACAAAGGAAGTTACTATAGTTCGTCTATTTTCACATTCCTCCCATATTAATGAATCTTGATTCGTTTCAACTGTTGATTTTGCCAAAAATTTTACCTTCCAACAAGTTCTTCATGTTATTGATAATATGCAATGCATGTGATAACTGAAGAATAAGCTTAAGTTGAGATTTAAGAAATCCAATACTGTTCACCCATTGGAGAAACTTATTCAAGGAATTTCTACTTGGGATTCCATTTAAAATGCTTAATTATGGAAATGCCAATCATACAGTAAGTACTTTTAGGAGAAGATACACTAATATCAATCTGTTTGGGTTATCTGTTCACAGTGGTTCTCCAAGTGTGGTTTCACAATATTGTTAGAAATGCAAAATATTGAACTCAGTCCCAACCTTTTGAAGTTCTGGGGGTGAGGCCCAGGAATGTCTATTTTGACAAGTTCTTCAAATGACATTAATGTGCACTTTAGCTTAAGGACTGATATTGTGTAAGCAAATTTATTAATTAGTGCCCTACTTGAATCTTATTATCAAGTTTAATTTCTTATCTGAACTTAAGATTAGTTATAACTTATCACCCCTATCATCTCTACCAACACACGAATTTTGGATGTGTTTTCCAGCCTTGATCTCTTCTTAAAGATCCATGTTCTTTGTATAGTGTAACATATTAGCTACTATAAGGAAGCCAAAATGTTTACACTCATGAACTTTACTAATTCTTAATAAGACAAGAGAAAACAGTTTAGAACTACACAAAAGGAATAAAAATAGAATTCTGGATAATTACTGTACGAATTATTCTTTAAAAAATAGAGTTCAGGATAATTAAGGTGTGAGCTATTCTCCCATTTTCCATTGGTTTTTCCTCAGATGGGGTCTGGACAAGTCATTTGGAATGAAGTAATTAGGAAGTCTTGGTATCCAATATTTGCCTAGTTGGAGAAGTAAGGAAAGGCATCATCTACAGCAACAGGCTTTTCACCTACACAGGTTTTCTCTACATCCTTGGTGGAAGACTCAATTTCTAATTCCTGACTTTGCAGTAAATGATGTATAAGTTGGTCTTTATGCCTTGAGTTTATCAGTCTCTCAGGGATTGACTTACCCTAACTATATTGACAAGAGAACTAGAGAACTTCTTTACTAAAATGATAACACATTATTAATTGATAATAGAAGATATTTCTATTATCAGTTACTACAACATTGAAGTCTTATCTCTGAAGCACACTGTTTCTGGAGGCAGATCTTCTGGGAGACTAAAAATGATCAAAAGTCTCTTTGTTTTACTGCATTGATGGCCTAATGATTAATGTTCATTGTTAATTTACCTCATCAAGCAAGTGTTGATTTTACTCATTTAGCTCTCAAAGGGGAGTCTATCCAAAAATCCTTACAATATCTTTAAAAACTAATAGCAATAAGAAAATGTATGCTACCCTGTAAAACCTCAGTGACCCTAATATCAATGACAGAATGAAATTGAATCTCTTTTTTAAACAATTGCATGAGTTCATTGTTAAAATAATAAATGTTAAGGAATAAAAATAATAAAGTACAATTCCTGACCCTGATACATTTACTTTTAGTATATATACCTTTATATATATGTGTATATATATACACATATATATAATATATATATACATATATATAATATATATAGAATATGTGATAATATATAATATGTATATTATATATATGTGTGTATATATAATTATGTATATATTATATATACACCTGTAAAATATTATATATACCCAAAGAGAAATATACATGATAACAAACTGAGAACCTGTAAATAATCATGTTTTTGGTTTTAAATATCAAAAATGTTTTTGGACATCCTTAACTTTAAGGCAGCCAAATTTCTTATTCTTCAAAATACCCCTACCTAGTTCAGGAAAATTCTCAATACAATGGATTTTTAAAAGAAAACTCTTAATCAAATGAACCTTATTTTTATGAAATAAATAAGTCTAGGAAATCACTATATTAAAAAAAAAAGTTAGAACAGAGCGTTACTATACAAATTATTACAAATTAGTTAAAACAAGTTATATAATATGTAACAATAAACAGGAATTCTGCCTTGTGCCTTGGGATCAATATGAAAGTAGATAAATTTATTTGTATAAAAAGAGATGTACCCTTGTACCTTCTCAATGGACACAGAAGTTAATTACAGTAGGGTCTGAATTTTAATACATCTAGTTTCCTGGTGGGATGCTATATTCTATTATTACCTTCACACAATAATTGAAATCAAAGCACGTGATTTCACTTTCCTCAAAACCAAGAGAAGAATTTCTGAGACTTTAGCTACTAAGCTGAGTATTTACTGACTACAGGATACAATCAAGTATTTTTTTAATAAAATAATTTTAGGTAAAAGATATTCAGATACACAAAGACAACATCTCTCTCACAAAGGACATAACAAAAACACAGAAGGTCCTAGGACATCTTATCATATTTCAACTGCTTTTTTTCCAAAGAGACCAATAGTATTTTAATATTTGAAGTCTGTGGGCTATTATCAGTAGCTGACCTAGGATCTTTTGCAAATACCTATGCACATAGAAAAACAACAAAATTCCATAAAATCATGTGCAAAACAGCAAGATTAAGAAAGAAGAAAAATGTTAGAGTACAGGATGTAGAAGATAAAAGGTATCAAAAGGAGAGGAGGGGAAAATATAATGTCCTTTGGTAAGAAAATCTCAGTAGTCTAGAGAGATGAGAAATACATTGTGCTCTTAAATTTCAAAACTTTAATGTTGACCAGAAAACAAAAATTTTGTTGTATTTGTACTGGCTTAATTATTTAAGTTATATCATTTTTAACAACAGGAAAATAGGTATCCTTATTCTCCTTTAAGTAATTTTGTTAGGCATTTGAGTATGTGACTTCCATTGGATTTCGGGGGGAAAAACCTCTAAATTGAGCTTGATCAGATTACCTCTCTGAATAAAAAGCCAAGAAGAAAAGAGAACCATAGTGGATAATGGGTCTTACACAAAACTGTAAGTACATTTTATCTTTGGATATTGCAAAATACACAATTTGAGATAAGGCATGCACACTAAATTATAAGCTTATTGTTTTAATCTATTACATTTACAGTGATAAAAGAAAAGGGTACAAAGTAAAATTTAGATAGAACAAGTTGGAACAGCTTAAAACAAAAGTCCTTTGCTTTACCAAGTTGTTTGAATATACGATTTTCAAAGTGTGTGTGGCAAACATTGAATCAATGAAATAAAGGCATCAGGCAAAGGAATGAACACTGAATGAGCACTGTCAAGTCCTGTCCCTTCAAGGGATGGTTTTGCTATTATTTACACATTACATCACACACTCTCCAGTAATGGCTTCCAGTAATAAAGGAATGTTTTCTCCTCCATAAAGGCGCAAGATACAAAGGGCCAAGTAGTATTATATTACACTGGCAGCACACAGGTACAGGAAGTAACCACCTCTCTTCCCTGTGCATTTGTATTAATTATTAATTGATATTTCATCTATATTTTATTCAGGTTCACAAAACCTTTAGTAAAAGAATAACTACTTTTCAGTTCAGAGGCTGAACCATATAAAAGAGGAGTGTTTTCAATTAAGGTCTTTAAAAACATGTAGTGCAATTGTAATAATGTAAGCTTTGTACTCAAATCACTGCAGTCTCCACTGGGCAGCTGACTAATTTGGAGAATTTTCTCCCTTCAGATCTTTATATGAAAAGTGAAGATTGTCAAATGTATCACAGATCTGTTGAGACAATCTACATGCAGTGTCTGGAAAATGCCTTGTCGTGATATTGCAAGGTAAATAGTAGTTATTTTATGGAAGATTCTTATTATTGTTACTATTGTATCTCAAGATATTGAGACAAACATTACACCAATTCAAATATTCGTATAGCTATAATGTCACATATATTTAGCCCTTTAAAACTCTTTCTTTGAAATAGAGACAAAATAAATGTGTATTTTAAAAAGACTCATTTTTTACTTTAATTTTAGAATTAGAATACTAAAAAAGAGGCTTCATGAATTTTATCTTTCTGAAGGAGTTTGTGGAAATGAAAAGGATTTTCAAAAGGTACTATGATTCATTGGAAGTTAAAAATTAAGGGAAATGAACCATGACACTTAGGTTAAGATATTTAAATTTCACCTCTAAGTATGTCTCCCAGCATTCTCTTGGAATCTGTAGTCAGAATTCATAAATGAATTTTGGATTTCTCTTGTTTTAGATACTTCATGAGACCATTGAATTAACATGAGGCCTAAGTACTAACTCTGCTCACCTGCTAACTAATTTTTAGACAATGGAAAGGGTACTTTATCTCTCTACATCTCATTTTCTAACTTTTGCCAAAATTGAGTAATAGTAACTTCTAATTTTTAGTGGTAATGAAGAGTAAACAAAATATTCTTTATACAGTGCCTAACCTACAGTGAGGGGCTGGGAAAGTGAGCCTCCATCTCTTCTGTCCAACCAAGGAAAGATTATTTATGAACTCATGGGATTAGGAAAGCCTAACTCTCATACCTTAAAAAAACACTGAAAATCTTATCTATTAAAATGATTCCATGTGGTTGTATAGAATAAATAATAAAGATAAAATTATTTAATGATTTAAATAGTATTTCTTGAGTAGGGTTTGGAATCAAATCTGGGAATCAAATCCCAATTTGTACAACTACTTAAAGTTATTTAATTTCCAGAATTTCTGAAACTAAGGAAATTGAACCTAGTTCCCTTTAAAATTTCAGCAATTATACAAAAGACAAGAAGGTGAAGTTTATAAAACAACAACCTACTGTTATCTGAATTATAAATAAAGATTTCTATTTTTGAGAAACACTCTTGGCTTTAGAAAAAACTTTTTCTTTCTTTCTTTTCTGATTCTGTGTTGAATGGGGCTAATAACAGCAAAATAGAGTTTTTCTCTGGCCTCGTTTCTTCTACAGACCTTTGGTGTAAAGCCAAGCTTAATTTTGGGTTTTCTTTCCTCCTTAAGGGAGGATTATCACTCTTAGGATGGGACAACCAACAAAGACAGTCGAAGGACTGATTTAAGAACTCTAGAAGTAACTTATACTTTCAAATATATCAGGTACAAAAAAAAGGAGATCTCTAGAAGTTTCAGAAAGAAAAAAAAGAGGAGGTGTTCTGAGTGTACTGTCTGCTGTGTGTACTTCAAAAAAACTATTCCTGATTTCTGGCAGAATAGTGCACTTAGCTGGCAGGGAATGAATCCTTGTTTGCTTCTATACTAAAGATATAATAGAAATGCAACTAGAAATTCCCAACAACAACAAAAATTACATGAATATCTAAACTGGGAAAAAAAGAGAGTAAAAGATTCACTTGTGTTCTCGGGTATATTGGAAACTGCAGTGAAAGAGATGGTAGAACCTGGTACTGCTGTATCCCTTCAAAGGTTATAGAGGTTATAAAGGGGCAAAGGTTATAGAGGCTGTGGTTAGGGTTGTCATGCTATCAATGTGAGATGAAAAACTCAGCTGAGATGTGGTACTAGAAACCTCATTGTATCCTTTTTTTTTACAAAGTTTTCATTTTAAATACACATGACAATAGAATGTATTTTGACATATCATACATAAATGGAGTATAACTTCCCATTTTTGTGGTTTGTACATGATGTGGAGTTTCACTAGTTGTGTATTCATCTATGAACATAGGAAAGTTATGTCTGATTGATTCTGTCTTTCCTATTCCCATCCCACCTCCCTTCCCTTCATTCCTCTTTGTCTAATCCAATGTTCTATTCCCTCACTTCTCTATTGTGCATCAGCACCTACATATCAGAAAGAATATTGGGCATTTGTTTTTTTGTGATATTAGCTTATTTCACTTAGCTTATTTTACTTAGTCTCCAGTTCCATTCATTTATTGGCAAAAAAACATAATTTAGTTTTTCTTTATGTTTGAATGATATTCCATTGTGTGTCTATACCTACCACATGTTCTTTATCCATTCATCTGTCTAAGGGCACCTGATTTGGTTCCACAGCTTAGCTATTGTGAATTGAGCTGCTATAAACATTGATATGGCTCTGTCAGTATATGTTGATTTTTAGTCCTTTGGGTATATACCAAGGCATGGGATAACTGGGTCAGATGGTAGTTCCATTCCAAGTTTTCTAAGGAATCTCCTTACTGCTTTCCAGAGTGGTTTCATCAATTTTCAGTGTCACCAGCAATGTATGAGGGTACCTTTCCCCTTATGTGAGTGCATTTCCTCCTTATTGTATCTTCTGTGAAAAACTTTGACTTTAGGTCCAAAAGGGAATGAAAATCTTTCCTTCTGCTCAATGCAATAGTTGAATTGGTAAAATCATACTAGATAAATCAAGACTCTAAGCCTGTACCACATACATTGGTAGAATTGCTTATATGAATGATAAAGCTTAAGTTGAAAGAAAAGCATAAACATCAGTTCTAGGATTCAGAAATTTCACTCCTCTTTTTTGCCCTGGCAAAAAATGCTGTGTGGTCATAATTCCATGGCTTAAGACAAGAACATAGGGAAAATTTTCCTACTGAAGATAGTTCACAATCACAAAGAGGAAGAGAAAGAATGGAGCACAGAAAGGAGAGGAAGGAGAAATTAAAAGGGAAAGGAAGAGGATGAGAAGGAGTGGGTAGAAGAAAATAGTTGTTATAATCAGAGTCAAGTGGGAATATGGGAAGATTAGCACTAAAAGAACTGAAGATCATATAAGAATATTTAAAAAAAAGTAATTACTAAGTTAAATAAATTAGAGTATAAGGGGGAAAGTTGAAAAGCATAATGAAAAAGATACAAAGTGGGAGGAAAAACAAGGCGATTTTTAAAAATAATTGAACTTCTAAAAAACAGCTAATTAGGTCTAACTGGAAAAAAATTGTAGAGCAAAAAATGAAGTAGTTGAAATCACAGAAAGCAGGTCAAGGATGTAAAATGTTTAGGAGCCATGAGAATAGAATAGGAAGCCTGAAATATTCAACTGGAATTTTAAAAGAGAAAATAGAATGGAGGACTATCTTTAAGAAATAAGACATAATGACAAAAACTTTCAGAATTGAAGAAAAATAAGTATTCATTTGCAATGGACAGGACAATCTGAGCAGGGTAAATGAAAACAGATCTACATCCATATCCATCATTATTAAACTTGCCATATCAAAGACAAAGTGAAAAATCTTTATATCAGTTATTGAAAAAAAAAGTTTTGATAACCAGATTTTTCATCAGCAACTGGCTCTTTCCCCAGTTTTCTCTAGTTTATTAATTGGTAACTCCATTTCCTAAGCTGTTCCAGTCCAAAATCTCTGAGTCATATTTCAGTTTTCTAGGTCCTTCATACACATAACCAGGCAGAGTGAGTCTGCTTATCCCTACCTTGTAGATGCCTCTTGAATTTGGAAACTTCTGATCACCTTCAATGTCTTCTCTCTAACCCAAGACCTCATTATATTTCATCTAGAGGATGGAAATAACCTTCCAGCTTATTTTCTACCACGCTGTTCCTGTAATTACACCACACCACATACATATTGGCTTCCATCTCATTCAAAGTAAAATCCAAATTTGTTTCCAAGCGCTCCCTGATCTCACATTTCTGTCTCTGACTACTCTCATCTCCATCTTGATTAATCACTTCCAGCCTTATATTCCAAGCTTACTCATACCCGTTTGTCATTGTTCTGGTTGTTCACACTGCATGGATATTATGTGATAATATCTGCCCACATTATCACATAATTTGCTCTCATTGAATTCAGACTTATTCTTTACTATCTCTTCAGAAAAGCCTTCACTGAACACCTTCTGTAATTCTTCTTTACAATTCTTTTTAGCATGTAACCTGATGTAACATTATCTGTTTGTTTGCTTATTGGTTTGCCTAACTCCCAGCTAGAAAGTAGATTCCAAGAAGGTATAAATGACACCACACTTCTTACCCCAAATACTGCCATGCACATAGTACCTCTTCAATAAAATATTTTTGGAAGGGCTAGGGATGTAGCTCAGTGGTACAGTGCATGCACAAGGCCTTGGGTTTGATCCCCAGAACCAAAAAATAAAAAAGAATTCTTTCTAAAATATTTGCTCAGTAGACTTGTTTCCAACGAAGAGAGATTCTATATTATTTTATTGCACATGGAATACTCACAAAAATTGGCCTTTCATTTGCAATGGACAGGACAATTGGGGTACCAAGAAAGGCCAACCAATAAACAACAAAAGATATCATATTCATTATAAAGAAACAATGCAGATGCCCACCTAAACCTTTACACTGTAAAAGAAACCAAGTTTTCTTCATCAAACAAATATTTACTCTGTCCATCAGAATCCATTACAGGCTAAGACAGGAGGATCCCAAGATTGAGACCAGCCATTAGCAAGGCCCTAAGTAACTTAGTGAGACCCTGTCTCAAAACAAAAAATAAAAGGGCTGGAGATGTAGCTCAGTAGTAAAACATCCCTGGACTCAATCCCTAGTAACAAAAACAAAAACAAATTTTCCTGCCAAAAAAGAAAGGCTCACTCAGTATGTCACTCATTTCAGAAAGAATTATTCTTTACTTTATACTTACATCTACTTTAATCTTATATCTACTATTTGCCAGGCTCCTGACTCAGGACCAAAGATAGTTTTAAAAGAAAGTATTTGCCTAAGGCAGCAAATGAATATGGGAAATTTAAACAGTATATATCACAGAGGTCAAATGTAATGTGAAATTTGTAACGAAAAAGAACAGGTTCAAGTTAGTGGCCTTTTATTGAGGACTTAATTGCTGAATAATACTTATTGGCTATAAATGGGAAGGGGAGAGAAGGAATCTCCACATGACAAGCTTAGTAAATACAAATCAATGGAATTTTACAACATGTTTAGAGAATAGTAAGCTATATGACTTGGTGGAAATATAGATTATAAATGGTAAAGGTATACTAAAGGCAAATCCTGAGAGCTACAGAAGCTAAGTTAATGGAAAAAGAGCTTAATGGATAGGTGACAAGAAACTGCAGAAGGCTTTAAGAAGAAAGTGATGCAAATCTAAGTCATACTTTGATAAATTTTATTTGGCTGGGGATATTGCACTTAGGTAAGACCTATAGAGATCATGGAACACAGATGAGCAAGTTTTCCCTGAATTGCGGTGTCAAAAGATCTCATATTCATTATAAAGAAACAATGCAGAAGCCCAATCAATCCCTAGTAACAAAAACAAAAACAAATTTTTTTGTAGAGTAGATCGGCTACTCTAGCAGGAAGTCAACTTTCTGTGTGTGTGTGTGTGAGGGATCTGACCACTGTAGAGTCAGGAATAGGTAATGTCACATAGAAGCTGTGGGTAGAGGGATTGGTCCCCAAAGCACTTCTAATCCTCAGGAAAAAAGAGAGAAAAGAAATGTGTTTTATAAAGCTCTTCTGTCTAGCAAATATTTCGACCCTCTGATTACTACAGAATCAAGTTATATTATGTATTCCTACCTATACCTCCCTAGCAAAAAGAAAATGTAGAGTGCCATGTGATTTACTAATTTCCAACCCATTAGAAAATCTAGAGTGTAAAAACACTTAGCTTAAGATGAAATAGTTCCTGGCTTCCATCATTGAAAATAAAGAAATCTCTGTTTTCACCCCGGAATGAGAGGTCACTAAGTGAGATGAATAATGTTCTACAATTACTGAACTTTGCAGGATGTGCTGAGTAATATATTTATGTGAAATTTGCACAACTCCTTAATTAGTTTTAAATATCAAACTTATCCTCACTGACATCTAAGCTTGAATATTATCCAATTCAAACCAAGTATGTGGTTTCGAATTTGCTGTCTGCAAATGGCATGCTCTTCAGGGTTACTTATGCAGCAATATTTTGATCTCAATTGCTACATGATATGTCTTAAGAATTATGACCAGATAATTCCATTTAGTCCCAGAAATAGAGTACAAATTTCTAAGCAGATTTGTTGTGAAAATGATTTTAGAATATTGCATTTATCTGGCTTTTAAACTTTTCTAAATATCATTTCTGACTTATGATGGCAGATCAAATAAATATGTATAATATAGCTTCCATCAGGGGTGGAGGGACACATGTAAGTTATCACAAAGAGATGTCATAAAAAATGCAAAAAATCACAAGAATGTGATAAAGAGCAGATGAGGCTGTGGTGCCCATGGCCAATGCATATGACAGAAACTGGGATGAAGTCCACTGGGAGATAAAACCCAGCTCTTTATTCTGCATTCTCCAAGTGGGACTTGTGTCATCCTAATTTACACAAATTTAACTGGTTTTGAAAACCCAAGAAGGCCAAAATTAAAGTTGGCAATAGGGAAAGCAACAATGCAGCACAATTTGTATTTTAAAAAATATAGGGGTACCAACAAGGGTGAAAGTAAGTAAAGGCTCTTGGGATAGTGAACACAAAGAAGCTGGATCCCTTTCTTACAACATGCATCTGGGGAATTGTCCTTCAGCCCCCAAAGTCTGGAGGTTTGGTCTCTGGCACAGGTGAAAAATGTCCCTGTATTGGGGATTTGGGATAATTTTGGAGATTACTGAAATTAGAAGATTAGGTGACCACTGACATTCCAGATACTGAATGCACAACCATCCCCTCTCCTTCAGGGAATCCACAATTCTGGAACTCACAATTCCAAGCAATCCCACTGTCTGAAGATGTTAACCTTAGGGGTTCCTCAAGAATGACTCACTCAAATAAACCTTGAGAGAAACCAAATTTCACAGAGATTGTAATCAATTTTTTGTTTACTACTTTTTTTTAATACTGGGGAGTGAAACAGGGTACTTAACCACAAAGACACAATCACAGCCCTTTTTTATTTTTAATTTAGAGAGATGGTCTCTTTAAGTTGCTTAGGGCCTTGCTAAATTCCTGAGGCTGGTTTTGAACTTGTGATCCTCCTGAGTTGCTAGGATTACAGCCATGTGCCACCACACACAGCTGTCTCCTACTTTTATTTGTAAGAAGAATGCCAAATTTTAACTGATGTTTGAGAGACATAACTTTAATATGGATTATAGTGATATATACAATCAAAAAGGTAGAAAACTCCAACTAGAAGAAATAGAGATTATTCGGGATAAAGAAACATTGATATCATTAATATATGCAGAGATAAGAGAAGATATTGCTTAAATTGTTTTAACATAAATGAAATAGACAAATAAGAATTCTTGGGAACTAAAAATATATGCCAATAGAAATGAAAAGTCAACAGAAGGTGAATGGTAGGCACATAAAATTCAGGAAATGTTCTTGGAAACTACAAGAAGAAAATTAAATGGAAAATAAGAAAATTAGAAGACTAGTCTAGGTGGTCCAACATCCAACAGCCTTCTCTTATCCTCTTCCATATTTTTGTGCCTATTTTATTGTCAATATGGATGAATATATATTCTCATTTGAGAAATCTTTGAAAGATATATGTTGCTTTGGGTAGCAACAGAGTTTGCAGAGCAATGAGTTTTTCATCAAGGTCAAGGTTATTCTTCTACTTGCAGATTGAGTTATTTTTAAGTACTGCACCCACCTATAGGACAAAATGATCTACAAGACAAGCCACCATCCAATCCATGCATTAAGCTCTTTCTTTCATGATTAGATCTTCTCTTCTAGAGACTAGGATTCTCTCTCTCTGATACATTGCCATGCCTGCACATGAGCCTGTGTCTGTTTCCACACAGTGAACTCTTAATAAAGTTTGATCAAATAAATATTAAGTAAACATTTATCCAGTAAAAATGGATATGTGTGTATGTATATAATTATATAATTGTAGGTGACTCAACATCAGCAGCTGCAGTTAATGAAGCAATTATTGCTTCCCTCATTTAATGTCTCTGATGAGATTGTGGCACTCGAGTAGCAAAAAGGAACATACAAACATCAACTGGATTTGCAGAACTTGATTCTGCTATTTTTGCAACTGTCAAATTGCTCTATGATGAATGTATTCAACACTGAACTGCATGGAAACGCCCCAGTAATCAGTCTCTTATGGCCATGTCGTTGATGAGGTCCAGAAACTTTGATGATGATTTAGTTACTATGTACTAAACTTATTTATGGGAATTTAGAGGTCTGTCACAAAAGTTTATTTTGACACCAAGTATGAAGTATTATTGAACTATGGCATTCCTAGAGGGGACAGTAATTCATCCTTAAGGAAGAGGCACCTGTTCTGGAGATAGCTTTTCCTTCCCACTTCTAATGGCTCTAACAGCACCAACACGTGGGGCTTACAAAATGCTTAATTTATTAGTTTGAGATACCACATTACATTGCCTCACTCCAAGAGACACATGTCATGATAAAGTCGAAACACTGGTCACATGACCAAAGGTCCTCCTACTTGTGGCATCATCCAGTGGCATATGCCTATTTAAGGGATGAAAAGCTTACTAAATATCCAATAAGCCATCAGCAGCAAAGTTGAGACCCAGAGGGAAGATGTCTTCTAGCACGGGATTTATGCACTGGCTTGATACCAGTGCCTGACACTGTGTGTCTAACAGTGAGGTACATGGGCCCAGGAAACAAGGGGTGCAAGAAGGACTGACCCTTCTCAGCATCATTGTCAGTGCAGCACTTGCAGACATTTTGCTTCCCATCTCTGAAATATTGGGCTTATGGGGTAGAAATCCTTGTACCCATGGAAGATGCTTCTACCAGGGAAGAGACTAAGTACTGCATTGAACCTAAACCTACACTGGTGAATAGCCAGGCTGAAAATAAAAGTTACCACTCTGAAATACTAAGGAGTTTCCAGATATACAATAGGGATACGATTTAGGACATCTACAAATCTAGAAAGCTTCCTTTAAGTTACTTTATGTTTCCATGAGTAATGATAACTATAAATGGCTGGTTATGACATCTATCACTCAAGAAGAATAAAGCAGCTGAAGGCTTCAACTTTTAGCAGTATCAGTCTGGCCACGCTCCAGGCAAAGAACCTGGACTTGTTAAAGTACTTGAAAGTACAATACAGGGATATAATGGATATAATTGTAACATTGGGACTAGGTGCAGTAGAAAGATCTGTAGCTATTTAACTAACTCTTGCAAGTTAATTCTTTTATAGAGATTACAGCAGCACCAACTTGAAGACTCAGTCTGCACTTAATGGAAGTCATGAACAGGTAATAAAGGTGTAAATCATGTGGACTGTTATCAGATATCTCTTGTTTGTCACATCAAAATCCCTCAACTCAATGTTTTATTCCAGTGGTTTCTAGATGACTGAATTCCAGGAAGTGTAACTTTATAAATTTCTCCTCAGCTGCACTATTATTAAGTTGCTCACCTTTGCCCCTGGGGCTTTTCTGCCACAGCATATGAGATGTGTACAAGAACTTGCCCTACCATTCTGATGTAAACACAAATCAGAAAAGGCAAGGGAATTTTTACTCTATGAGGACTGAGATGTCACCACACAGGGAGAATGACATGTTCTCTGACACTGAGCAATGAGGCGGCTAGTGTGTAAGAAGAAAAATATCTAGAAATACATTATCAATAGACTAGAGGATGTGTCCTCGTGCTCAGGTAGAAAGATAACCTTTTAGATGTATTATGTGTACTAAGAAGCTAGAAAGCAAATTAAAGGACTGCAAATGTCCTTTGATTTATTTTGCTCTTTGGGACAAATTGCATTTTATTTCCTATATTAGCAGTTACATCTTATTTCCCATGCCTATCATGATCACCTTTTCTTTTGTCATGATTTAGATGTGAGATGTCCCCCAAAAGCTCACGTGTGTGCAAGATAATGCAAGATTTAGAAGTGAAATAGTTGTGTTAGGGGAGCATTAATCCAATTGGTGAATTAATCCCCTGGTAGGAATTAACTGGGTGGTAACCAAAGGCAGGTAGGGTGTGCCTGGAGGAGGTAGATAATTGGAAGTGACTTTGGGGTATATATTTTGTCTGGTGAGGGGATAGTGCCCTCTATCTCTTTCCGTCTCAATCTCTTTCCTCTCCCTCTCTCCATTCTAATGCCGTGTTCCCTGCTGCTTTCCTTCACCACACTCTTCTGCAATGATATTCTGCTCATCCCAGGCTCTGAGGAAAGGGGTTGGCTATCTATGGATTGAGAACTTTGAAACCATGACCCCCCAAGTCAACTTGTCCTTCTCTACAATCATTCTTGTCAGGTCTTTGCTCCCAGCAACAAAAAAACTGACTAAGACACCTTCCTTGATGCTTATTTAAAAAGAAAACAACAACAACAACAACAAAAACACCTACCTCTATATGAAAATAAGATGACAGTGTTCTCCATCAAAATTCTCTTTTCCCTAGTGACGTCCCTCCTAGGATATGAAACTTTAGAATACTGTAAGTGTCTCCGCTCCCCCCTTTCTTCTACTTCTTTTCTTTATCCCTAGGAGAATTCTAAGGAATACTCTTCTTCTTTCTCCCTACAAACCAAATTCAACTTTTAAATTTTAATGAAAAAATTTCACCTTTTCAATTCCAAATTAATATTTGAATTTCCTCACACAATTCATCTCCTCTATTTTCAGAACCTTTATTTAGGTCTGGATTTCATTTCCAATTTCTGTTATCATCCAGTCATACATAACCGGATGCTGTATGGCTCCTTGCTTACCTGTTTCCTCTATCTTTTTTAGTTTTTTAGTTTTTCACCATCTTGATAATTCTAATTTATCTGATCTCCAGAGAAATAACTTTTCCATTTCCTCAGATTAAATAGTGACATATTTTCTTAAAATGTGTAAATAAATAACACAGGATTTGAGAGTTACCTTCTTTTTACTCCCAGGAGTCTATAGGTGAAAGTACAATGTTAGAAATTAGAAATGATTAGGTAGTTTAAAAACCCCAATTATTGACACCCAGAAGACTCTAATTTAATTCATCTACAGTGAAGCCTCGCATCAATAATTCTTTTTTTTTTTTATTTTAATTTTTTATTGTTGGCTGTTCAAAACATTACATAGTTCTTGATATATCATATTTCACAATTTGATTCAAGTGGGTTATGAGCTCCCATTTTTACCCCATATACAGATTGCAGAATCACATCAGTTGCACATCCATTGATTTACATATTGCCATACTAGTGTCTGTTGTATTCTGCTGCCTTTCCTATCCTCTACTATCCCCCCTCCCCTCCCCTCCCCTCCCCTCTTCTCTCTCTGCCCCCTCTACTGACATTCGTTTGTCCCCCTTGTATTATTTTTCCCCTTCCCCTACCTTCCTCTTGTATGTACTTTTGTATAACTCTGAGGGTCTCCTTCCATTTCCATGCATTTTCCCTTCTCTCTCCCTTTCCCTCCCACCTCTCATCCCTGTTTAATGTTAATCTTCTTCTCATGCTCTTCGACCCTACTCTGTTCTTAGTTACTCTCCTTATATCAAAGAAGACATTTGGCATTTGTTTTTTAGGGATTGGCTAGCTTCACTTAGCATAATCTGCTCTAATGCCATCCATTTCCCTGTAAATTCTATGATTTTGTCATTTTTTAATGCAGAGTAATACTCCATTGTGTATAAATGCCACATTTTTTTAATCCATTCATCCATTGAAGGGCATCTAGGTTGGTTCCACAGTCTAGCTATTGTGAATTGTGCTGCTATGAACATCGATGTAGCAGTGTCCCTGTAGCATGCTCTTTTTAGGTCTTTAGGGAATAGACCGAGAAGGGGAATAGCTGGGTCGAATGGTGGCTCCATTCCCAGCTTTCCAAGAAATCTCCATACTGCTTTCCAAATTGGCTGCACCAATTTGCAGTCCCACCAGCAATGTACAAGTGTACCCTTTTCCCCACATCCTCGCCAGCACTTGTTGTTGTTTGACTTCATAATGGCTGCCAATCTAACTGGAGTGAGATGGTATCTTAGGGTGGTTTTGATTTGCATTTCTCTGACTGCTAGAGATGGTGAGCATTTTTTCATGTACTTGTTGATTGATTGTATGTCCTCCTCTGAGAAGTGTCTGTTCAGGTCCTTGGCCCATTTGTTGATTGGGTTGTTTGTTCTCTTATTGTCTAATTTTTTGAGTTCTTTGTATACTCTGGATATTAGGGCTCTATCTGAAGTGTGAGGAGTAAAGATTTGTTCCCAGGATGTAGGCTCTCTATTTACCTCTCTTATTGTTTCTTTTGCTGAGAAAAAACTTTTTAGTTTGAGTAAGTCCCATTTGTTGATTCTAGTTATTAACTCTTGTGCTATGGGTGTCCTATTGAGGAATTTGGAGCCCGACCCCACAGTATGTAGATCGTAGCCAACTTTTTCTTCTATCAGACGGCGTGTCTCTGATTTGATATCAAGCTCCTTGATCCATTTTGAATTCACTTTTGTGCATGGCGAGAGAAAGGGATTCAGTTTAATTTTGTTGCATATGGATTTCCAGTTTTCCCAGCACCATTTGTTGAAGATGCTATCCTTCCTCCATTGCATGCTTTTAGACCCTTTATCAAATATAAGATAGTTGTAGTTTTGTGGATTGGTTTCTGTGTCCTCTATTCTGTAGCATTGGTCCACCCGCCTGTTTTGGTACCAGTACCATGCTGTTTTTGTTACTATTGCTCTGTAATATAGTTTGAAGTCTGGTATCACTATACCGCCTGATTCACATTTCCTGCTTAGCATTGTTTTTGCTATTCTGGGTCTTTTATTTTTCCATATGAATTTCATGATTGCTTTCTCTATTTCTACAAGAAATGCCGTTGGGATTTTGATTGGCATTGCATTAAACCTATAGAGAACTTTTGGTAATATCGCCATTTTGATGATGTTAGTTCTGCCTATCCATGAACAGGGTATATTTTTCCATCTTCTAAGATCTTCTTCTATTTCTCTCTTTAGGGTTCTGTAGTTTTCATTGTATAAGTCTTTCACCTCTTTTGTTAGGTTGATTCCCAAGTATTTTATTTTTTTTGAAGATATTTTGAATGGAGTGGTTGTCCTCATTTCCATTTCAGAGGATTTGTCGCTGATATACAGGAATGCCTTTGATTTATGCGTGTTGATTTTATATCCTGCCACTTTGCTGAATTCATTTATTAGCTCTAATAGTTTCTTTGTAGACCCTTTTTGGTCTGCTAGGTATAGAATCATGTCATCTGCAAATAGTGATAATTTAAGTTCTTCTTTTCCTATTTTGATGCCTTTAATTTCTTTCGTCTGTCTAATTGCTCTGGCCAGTGTTTCGAGAACTATGTTGAACAGAAGTGGTGAGAGAGGGCATCCCTGTCTTGTTCCAGATTTTAGAGGGAATGCCTTCGATTTTTCTCCATTCAGAATGATGCTAGCCTGAGGCTTAGCATAGATTGCTTTTACAATATTGAGGTATGTTCCTGTTATCCCTAGTTTTTCTAGAGTTTTGAACATAAAGGGATGCTGTACTTTGTCGAATGCTTTTTCCGCATCTATCGAGATGATCATATGGTTCTTATTTTTAAGTCTATTGATGTGGTGAATAACATTTATTGATTTCCGTATATTGAACCAGCCTTGCATCCCAGGGATGAATCCTACTTGATCATGGTGCACAATTTTTTTGATATGTTTTTGTATCCGAGTGGCCAGAATTTTATTGAGGATTTTTGCATCTAGGTTCATTAGAGATATTGGTCTGTAGTTTTCTTTCGTTGAAGTGTCTTTGTCTGGTTTAGGTATCAGGGTGATGTTGGCCTCGTAGAATGAATTTGGAAGTTCTCCCTCTTTTTCTATTTCCCGAAGTAGCTTGAAAAGTATTGGTATTAGTTCCTCTTTAAAGGTTTTGTAAAACTCTGCTGTATACCCATCCGGTCCTGGGCTTTTTCTTAGTTGGTAGTCTTTTGATGGTTTCTTCTATTTCCTCAATTGATATTGGTCTGTTTAGGTTGTCTATATCCTCCTGACTCAATCTGGGCAGATCATATGACTTAAGAAATTTATCTATGCCTTCACTATCTTCTAATTTATTGGAGTATAAGGATTCAAAATAATTTTTGATTATCTTCTGTATTTCTGAAGTGTCTGTTGTGATATTGCCTCTTTCATCCCGTATGTTAGTAATTTGAGTTCTCTCTCTTCTTCTTTTCGCTAGCATGGCTAAGGGTCTGTCGATTTTGTTTATTTTTTGAAAGAACCAACTTTTAGTTTTGTCAATTTTTTCAATTGTTTCTTTTGTTTCGATTTCATTAATTTCAGCTCTGATTTTCATTATTTCTTGCCTTCTACTTCTTTTGCTGTTGTTTTGCTCTTCTTTTTCTAGGATTTTGAGATGAAGTATGAGATCATTTATTTGTTGGTTTTTTCTTTTTTTAAGGAATGAACTCCAAGCAATGAATTTTCCTCTTAGAACTGCTTTCAATGTGTCCCATAGATTCCGATATGTTGTGTCTGTGTTTTCATTAATCTCTAAGAATTTTTTAATTTCCTCCTTGATGTCTTCTATAACCCATTGATCATTCAGTAACCTATTGTTCATTCTCCAAGTGATGTATTCTTTTTCCTTCCTTCTTTTATCGTTGATTTCAGTTCCATTCCATTATGATCAGATAGGATGCATGGTATTATCTCTACTCCTTTATATTGTCTAAGAGTTTCCCTGTGACATAATATATGATCTATTTTTGAGAAGGATCCATGTGCTGCTGAGAAAAAAGTGTAATTGCTTGATGTTGGGTGGTATATTCTATATATGTCAATTAAGTCTAGGTTATTAATTGTGTTATTGAGTTCTATAGTTTCCTTATTCAACTTTTGTTTGGAAGATCTGTCCAGTGGTGATAGAGGTGTGTTGAAGTCTCCCATGATTATTGTATGGTGGTCTATTAGACTCTTGAACTTGAGAAGAGTTTGTTTGATGAACATAGCTGCACCATTGTTTGAGGCATATATATTTATGATTGTTATGTCTTGTTGGTGTATGGTTCCCTTGAGCAGTATGTAGTGTCCCTCTTTATCCCTTTTGATTAACTTTGGCTTGAAATCTATTTTATTTGATATGAGTATGGATACTCCTGCTTGTTTCCGAAGTCCATATGAGTGATATGATTTTTCCCAACCTTTCACCTTCAGCCTATGTATGTCTTTTCCTATCAAATGCGTCTCCTGTAGGCAGCATATTGTTGGGTCTTGTTTTGTGATCCATTCTACTAGCCTGTGTCTCTTGATTGGTGAGTTTAAGCCATTAACATTTAGGGTTATTATTGAGATATGGGTTGTTCTTCCAGCCATATTTGTTTATTTATGTTACTAAACATGGTTTGTTTTCCTCTTTGATTATTTTCCCCCCTTTAGTGTCCTACCTCCCACTGTTGGTTTTCATTGTTATTTTCCATTTCCTCTTCCTGTAATGTTTTGCCAAGGATGTTTTGAAGAGATGGTTTTCTAGCTGCAAATTCTTTTTACTTTTGTTTATCGTGGAAGGTTTTAATTTCATCTTCCGTCCTGAAGCTTAATTTCGCTGGAAACACAATTCTTGGTTGGAACCCATTTTCTTTCAGTGTTTGAAATATGTTATTCCAGGATCTTCTAGCTTTCAGAGTCTGTGTTGAAAGATGAGCTGTTATCCTGATTGGCTTACCCCTAAATGTGATCTGCTTCCTTTCTCTTGTAGCTTTTAAAATTCTCTCCTTATTCTGTATGTTGGGCATCTTCATTATAATGTGTCTAGGTGTGGGTCTCTTATGATTTTGCACATTCGGCGTCCTGTAGGCTTCTAGGATTTGGGGTTCTGTCTCATTCTTCAAGTCTGGGAAGTTTTCTCGTATTATTTCATTGAATAGATTGCTCATTCCTTTGGTTTGAAACTCTGTCCCTTCCTGTATCCCAATGACTCTTAAATTTGGTCTCTTGATGTTATCCCATATTTCTTGGATGTTCTGCTCATGGTTTCTTAACAGTCTTGCTGAGCTGTCTATGTTCTTTTCAAGTTGAAATACTTTATCTTCATTGTCTGATGTTCTGTCTTCTAAGTGTTCTACTCTGCTGGTAGTATTCTCAATTGAGTTTTTAAGTTGGCTTATTGCTTCCTGCATTTCTAGGATTTCTGTTTGTTTGTTTTTTATAACCTCTATTTCCCTGTATAGTTGATCTTTTGCTTCTTGGATTTGTTTATGTAATTCATTGTTGAAGTGATCTTTCATTGTCTGATTTTGCTGTCTGATGTCTTCCTTGAGACTCCAGATCATCTGAAGCATGTATATCCTGAATTATTTATCTGACATTCCATCTGCTGCAGCTATTACCTCTTCTAACGTTGAGTTGACCTGCATTGCTTGTGGTCCTTTCTTTCCTTGTCTCTTCATACTGTTCGCGTTCCTTTCTACTTGGTGAAACTGTTGTGCTATTGAATTTTCCCCCTATATATTTATATTGGTCTTGTATATTTGCAAAGTCTCCCTCGCAGGCGCGGGCGGCGGCTCTGCCCCTCCTCCAATTGGGGCAATGTGCCTACCACGCCGGCAGGCCGCTGGGCCTGCTCTGCCGGTCGGTAGCAGGTCCGCCGACCTTGCAGGCGCGGGCGGCGGCTCTGTTCCTCTGCGGGCCGCTAGGCTTGTTCTGTCGGTGGTCGCAGTTCTGCCTACTTTGCAGGCGCAGGCAGCGGCACTGCCCCTCTGCAGGCCTCTGGGGCTGTACTGCCAGTGGGTCGCAGGACCGCCTACCTTGCAGGCGCGGGGGGGGGGGGCGGCTCTACCCTTCCTCAGGCCACTGGGCCTGTTCTGTCTCTCGGTTGCAGGTCTGGCCTGTTCTGATGGTGGTCACAGTTCCATCTACCTTCCAGGCGCGGGGGGGAGGGGGCGGCTCTGCCTCTCAGCAGGCCGCTGCTCCTCTTCTGCCGGTGGGTCGCAGGCCCGCCTACCTTGCAGGAGTGATTGGAAGCTCTGTCCCGCCGCGGGCCACTGGGCCTTTTCTGTCAGTGGTCACAGTTCCCCTACCTGGCAGGTGTGGGGGGTGTGGGGTGGCTCTGCCCCTCAGCAGGCCGCTGGGCCTGCTCTGTGCGTGGTCACAGTTCCCTCTACTTTGCCGGCGCAGGGGGAGGGGGCGGCTCAACCTCTCAGCAGGCCGCTGCTCCTCTTCTGCCGGTGGGTCGCAGGCCCGCCTACCTTGCAGGAGTGATTGGAAGCTCTGTCCCGCCGCGGGCCACTGGGCCTTTTCTGTCGGTGGTCACCGTTCCACCTACCTGGCAGGCGCGGGGGGTGGGGGGCGGCTCTGCCCCTCAGCAGGCCACTGGGCCTGCTCTGTGCGTGGTCACAGTTCCCTCTACCTTCGCATCAATAATTCTAAAGCTCCCCAAGTGTTAGTGAGGTTTCTGTCAGAAAATACCTGAGAAATCAACTTATAAGAACAACAAACTGATTTTGGCTCATGTTGCCAGAGTTTTCAGTCCATGGTCGGCTGGCTCTATTGCTTTAGGTGTCTGATGAGGCAGCACATCATGGTGAGAGCATCTGGTAGAGGAGATCTGTTCACCTCATGCTGATGGAAGGCAGAGAGCAAGGAAGAGGCTATACAAAAAGGAAAAACAAACAAAAAAAACTTTAAAATAATTAAAGTTTCTACACAAAACTTTAAATATTTTATACTTATGTCTGAAATTTGGGATTTTTACCTTCCTACGTGTGTGTTCCTTATAAACCCTGATTAGAACTTTAAATATCAGTTTATTGGGCTTTCTCAAATTCAGGGAAGTTTTTCTCTTTTATTTATTTAATTAATATCTTAACCTAATCTTCCCCACCCCACCCACCTTTCTGGAAGTCTCGAATCTTTCTTTAATGTTATTTAATTATTTTCTCTAATTTTCCATTCTTGCACATTTTTATTTGTGATTTTCCTCTGTATTTTTTTTCCTATGTTACTAATTCAGTAAACAACAAACTTGGAAGATGGTTGTTAGTCAGCTTTGCATTTTTGTGATAAAGAACAACTTAAAGAAAGAAAAGTGTGTTTTGGTTCACAGTTTCAGAGGTTCAGTCCATGGTCAGTGAAGTCCATTGCTCTGGGTCCAAGGTGGGGTAGGACATCATGGTGGAAGAGCATGGGAAAGGAGCTCTACTGCATTCATGATGGCTAGGAAGCAGAGAAAGGAAGGGGAAGGGGCTGCAGAGAAGGCGAATTCTGCATGTTTCCAGTGACCCACCTCCTCTTGTCATACCCCATCTGCCTACAGTTACCATTCAGTGCTGGGAGCCATTAGCCAAGTAGGTATGACAATTTCCTTGCCAGCGTACCCCATGTTGCTGACATGTTGCAGCGACATTGAATGTAGGTGACCTTGCTCAAGGACCAAGGCAGATTAGGGTGTTCCCGGTTTTAAGATAATCGTGTTTAGGGTGTTCCCAGTTTAGGTTCCAGGTTTAAGGTTTAAGATTATTCCTCCTGGGAATAGGGCGTATCCTGCTGCCTGAGTTCCCCTTGAGTTCTCACTGGATTCAGACAGTATATTTGGGAGACAGAAGCCCAGTGGAGGTGGATTTGGGCAGAGAACGTGGATTTGAGAGAGAACGTGGATTTCCCCAGAACGTGTTTGTAGATGGCTGGTGTGAGTTCGGGAATAAAGAGTTGCTGTTTGAATCTACAAGCTGTGTGGTGGCTCGTGATTGTGTGCCCAGCCAGACTGTGGCAATTCAGTCCATTCAAACTAGGATGGACTGGTTGGGTGAGAGCCTTCATAATCTAATGATTTCATCATTCATGCATTATCACAGAAATTTTTGGAGGATACCTCATATCCAAATCATATCAGTGATGTTATGTTATTCCATAAAGTCATTTCAAGCTATGCTTGAACATTATTAAATACTATTTATCATTTATGTATTCAAATGTTTAGCATATGTGCCATGTCAAGAGCCTTGTTTCATGGTCCTATAAGTTCTTTCTCTCCCTTTTTGTTGACTCCTTTATTTGAGCTGCAGTTTTCTGGCTTCCTCTCATTTCAGCTAAAATTCACTATTGAGGAACACTAAAGGGCAGCAGTTCCATGAAGGGTGGCCTCTGATGATGTGGCCTGACAGTGTAGCAGCTGCCACTTTGTCCTCCCTAGTGGCAGAAAGTCTTTCTGTTCCCTCGTGCCCAAATACCTCTGATCCTCTGGGATAGAAAACTCAACCTACTTTCCAGTTATTTCTTTACTCAGGAATAAGTTAAAAACATAAAAATAAAAAAGCACACTCAGGTGGGCTTCTTGACCTTTATACTTTTACTCTCATTAAGTCCTCCTCCTATCACCACCACCACTACCCTGCCAAAGCAGAATCACTTGAAAGATCCACAACATTTGGCTATTCATCACGGATTCTCTTCCTCTGGTTGCTGCCTTTTTTCCAATCCTCGGAGTGCAGTTAATCTTGCAGCAGTTCCACCTGTCAGAGTTCTGAGAGTCAAAGGCTCAGTCTTCAGTTCTTACCTGCCTGCTTATTGCAATGGCAGCTTGGCATGAGAAGGGAAAGGGTTGAAATGAAAAGCAGAGGAAGCCAAATGCATTCCATAAATATCTTACCAAGAAGCTCTGCCCATCATGTTTTAAATTTTAAGAAATTTGTACTTACTCTAGAATTCTCTACATCAAGGTTCTCAGTTGAGGAATTATGGGCTAAATAGAGCCTGCTTATCAATGTCTTGCAAAGGCCACAGTAAGTAGGAGGCCTTCTAAGCATTAATGTAAGGAGTGTGCCATAACATGTAGAATACAAATTTATATATATTCTTCTCTATCCAGCTAATCAGACACAAGTGTTCTATGGTATGGGCTATGTATAATGCTTTTCAAAATTTCCCACATAGTTCAGATATATACCCAGAGATGGAGAACCATTGATATATATGAACAAAGGCCCATATTTTTAAATCTTTTACAGCCACTATATACATCAGTGGTTATCAAAATGTGGTCTAAGAATTACATAAACCAGAACATATGAAGTGCTATTTAAAATGCTAATATCTAGGCCTCACACAAATCTAAAGAATCTGAATTCTTGGGTAGAGGCCTTAGAATGATCATTTTTACTAAATTGTTGAGATGATGATGATGCACACCAAATTTTTAAGAATTACAAAATAAGATGTGGTTGAACACAAAGAAGAACATCAACACCAAAAGAACAAAGATGTGGATAGAAGAGAGAGCTTGGAATGGAAACATGGGAGAGGCTAGCTAAACAGGTATACGGTTGAGAAAAGAGCGGTGCAGAGTCCCCGTGTGAATCACTGGACTAAAAAGTTAGAAAAAAAGAGAACACTCTGAATATAAGATAGGTGGTAGAGTTGGTTGGTTCTTTTTTCCTTCCTTTTATTCTTCGATAAATGTTTTTATCCTGTCAACAATTTCCATGCACAGCTATCGTGATGTTATCAGAAACCATTTGAAAACCTTGTAGTTTTCTTTCATGCTGAATGAAAATGTATAAAAGTGATGACAAGAATTGGAGTTGGGAAATGGGAAAAGGAAATTTGACCTCCTACGCTCTCTTCCCAATCCTCAACCCAGTCACCAATCCAAATCTATTAAACTCTCTATCCAAAGGCACCATGAACATTCCTGCCATTGGAAATTGTCCAAAATGGTCCCTTTTCTCTCTTGTGTTTGATGGAGTTCTTCATACATTCAAAAATCTAGTTTGAATGACATCCCATCTGTGAAGTTATTTTTTAAGCCTCTTTTATGAGTCAGAAGTGATGCTTCTTTCTGCCATATTTCTTTGTTAATAGTCCTTTTTCTACTACTCTCAGTTGGATATGTGAGCAAGAACCAGCCATTCTTCCTGACTGAAACTCAAATACCCATCAGAGGGCCTGGAACATAAGATGCTCTGCTCAATAAATTATGATATGAGTTTACCTCATTGAGTCAATTTAGCTAATGTTGAGTCAGCTGTTTCTGTACTGCCAGTTAATATACCACATGTAGTGCAACTGCTTTATTCCAGACAGGTTGACCTGAGATTCGGGCAGCCAGAAGAAGATATGCAGGCCCATAAGGACATCTGACATGCTTTTATTTGAGGGATGGGCAATCTGTGCAGAAAAAATTCTGGGTCAATTTATATAGTAAATTAAAACAAAGCTGGCAGCATGCCAAGCATGATATCACAGTTTACTTAAGATTGTGCATGTGCTGTTTTTCTTGATCTACAGAAAATATTTTAGACATTCCCTCCCCTCCATCCAGGTGAGGGGGGCTAACTGACTCCATTTTCCTTATACCATGTCCGCCTCTCTTCTACTCATTTACTAATTTGTATTTTGAGAAGAAACAAAAAGAGTGGAAGAATCAGGGAAAGAAAAGAAGGTGTGTGTTCTCTGAAAGGTTTCTATACATAGTTTTGTCTGCCCAATACCCATTCATGTATTAGACAGCACAGGCTGTTAGACTAGGTAACAATTGAATCTCAAAAATAGCAAGAGGCTCACAAATCCATTAGTGTTTCTACTTTGGACTATCTTCTCAACGTGGATAGGAGAAAGATTGTGCTCTACATATCAATCAGGAATCCAGAAATGACAGAAGGTCTGCCATCATTCTATGTAGCTATCGCAATCCAAGTTTCAGTATTTGCTAAGAAGTGGGTGTGGAAAAATAATGTTGAAATTTTACATTTAATCTTAAATGCCTGTACCCTGAAGTTAAGAATGTTAATTTCCTCTCAAAATTGACTAGTCAAAATTAAGCACAAATTTAGTCAGGTTTTTGGTGTCTGCGACTAAAAGACCTGACCAGAACAACTATAGAGGAGGAAAAGTTTATTTGGGGGCTCACAGTTTCAGAGATCTCAGTCCATAGACAGCAGGCTCCATTCCTCAGGGCTCAAGGTGAGGCAGGACACCATGGGGAAAGAATGTAGCAGAAGGAAGCAGCTCACATGATAATCAGGAAGCAGAGAGAGAAATCTCCACTTGCCAAATACAAATATTTACTCCAAGCAGCACCCCCAAAGCACCACTTACTCCAGACACACCCCACCTACTTTCAATTACCACTCAATTAATCCCATCACTGGGATTAATTGAGTGGTAATTGATTAATTCACTGATTGGGCTAAGGCTTTCATAACACAATCATTTCTCCTCTAAACCTTCTTGCATTGTGTCACACATGAGCTTTTGGGGGACACCTCACATCCAACATCAGGGCTCCAATTTAATTGCAGGGAATACTGGATAGTTTCCCCATGTGTGCAAGAAAGAAGGAAGAACTGAGTGAGATAGTTATCTCGAACACAGAGATATTAAACATCTACTATGTGCTAAATGCTGGGCCAGAAAAATAAGAAAATAACTGTGAGATCAGAACAGTCCTGCTTTTATGGAGCTCATGAGGCAATGAAAAGGAAATTGAGATAGTCCACTTTATAATAAAGAAACGCTGAGTTTTCAGTAAGATTCATACAAAATATAAATATTATCAGCATCACACATTACAAATGATAAGCAACACTCTTAAGAAAGGAACTTCAACAGCACATGCCACAACACTGTCTGGCAGACTTAAATCCATCAATTATAACCCCGTTTGTGATACTATAAAGTGTTTTGGTTCTGGATTGAATAGTCCTCACATTGCATGGCTAGAGTTAGCATAGGCAGGCCTCTGAGTGCTATGGTCTTTTGGTTTATACATCATTTCACAGTTCAGTTCTAGGAATATGATTAACTTGTATTCAATAAATAGCACAAGCACACCTCATAAATCTTTGAATTACAGATATGCTTACAACAGGCCAGACAAATAAAGTACATTCTGCTAAAAGCTTTCCTAGATCAGTGATTGAGAGGTAGGCAAATTTCAGTAGTCAGTCTTTGCAAGGAGGTATGGTTGGGGTTAAAAGAAAATCAGCCAGAGGTGTTCCCAAAGAGGAAAACATGAGTTATAGACCTACTGTCAACATTCTCCTATACAATAAATGATCCAGTAATTAGCCAAATAATTGCAAACCTACCACAGGGGCAAGTGCCGCAAGGGAAAAGTGCTTTCTGCTATGAAGAGGGGAGCTGAGATTTCAGAGAAGTCAGAAGTCTATATAAAAAAAAAGTAGTGATTCAACAGAGCACTGTAGAAAGAATAAAGGTTGCTCCAGGCAGAGAAAATAGCATGTGCTTGGGAATGAGCAGGCCTGTTTCAGGAACTGAAAGAAATCAGTGAGACTGGACTGTGAAGAACAAAGTAGAAGTGGGGTGGGCAATTCCAAAGACATCTGCTGGGGCCAAACCACAGACAGGCAAGAAAATTAGGAGTCTTTATCTCAGAACCAAAGAGGAATACTGAATATAGTTTTAATGGAGATGTTCAAAGAATAACACAATCATTGAAGGCAGGACAGATTAAAAATTAGGAAATAGGTTAGATAACTGTATACATCTCAGCAGACAGATGGTGTTATATAGATGAAAGGAGGTGTTCTGTATCATGAGATTATTAGGAGGAAGTGCCTAGCATCCATAATGACTTGGATATGAGGAGTGAGTACAGAGAGCTATGAATGAAATCTCTGTGAGTCTGGAAACTGGATGATACCATTCTCCACTACAGGAAACAGGAGAAGCAGATCAGTAGGAGAACACTGGGAACCATAGAAGTGAATCACTGGTCTTTGTACCCAAGCAAGCATTATTCAGTTATAGGCTGGGTTTCTCCAAAAGGCTCCTCTGAGAGACGGATCATGAAATTGCAGTTTAAACAAAGAGTGTGTGAAAAGGAATTGAAGGAGAGTTTTGAGATCAGCATCTAACATCTCAAACATGAGTAAGAGAAATTACACAACAAAAATGGTAATTGAAACATCAATGCCACATTTTCCTAGCATATCTCTTCAAGCAGTTAGGAGCTACATAAAATAACAAAATAGGAGCCAGCTGCTAAAAGGGGAGGGGAAGCAGAGTCACAGGGAAAAGGAAAGGACAGAATTGTCTGCTAAAATGTGTGTTATAAGACATTTAGCATTAAAAGGGGCAGACAGATACATGTGTCCTGTATAATTAGATGGTTCCTGTAATAATCAGTCACAGAAAGGAATAGCTAAGAGCATAAGGAAGAGTAGGAGGATCTGTCTGAGTCTTGTCAAAGCTTTGTTATACTTCACTTCGGATTCCTCAGCTGGTATTTAATAGCTGTGTGACCTTGGGCAGGTGTTTAATCACTGTGTACATCCCATTTATTCATCTTCAAAACAGAATTAATAATAGCTGCCCTGCCCACATAAAATAAAATAATGTACTAATATACCTCGAAAGTTTTAAAGCAGTTTAGTTTATGTGTTGTAATTTTATATCACATAACATGTTATTGTTACTAGTAAATGTCAATATTAATTCTCAAAATAAACAGCCAAGGCCCTAAAGAAGCTGGGGGAATGAAGGGTGGCAAGACTACAGCACAACCAGAAAAAGGCAATTTCACAGTGGAAATTCTGTGTAAGGACAAGTAAGGTGAAGTCAGCACTGTTTATGTTTTGAGAGGTTTTACTGGAAGTGCATGTGCAGGAAAATACAACATTCAAGCAAATCACAACAATCACAGAATAATCTTGCCAAGAATGAAATCTCCGAGGAGGGGACTTCCAAGTTTTTCTTTCTTTCTCAATTGTAGTTCTTTTTTTTTAAAGGTGTAAGATCTGGGACGGCATTCTCTTTCCTGTAAATTGCGCGGAGCAAGTGTGTGGTGACCTTTGTTTCTCTTCAGATTATAAACTAATAGTCATTCTCTTGGAGTCTGCAGGAATGAAGATATCAACCATGGATCCTGGGAGCTCTTGGAAATGTGAAAGAAAGATGATCATGTCACCCATGTGCACTCCAAGTCTTCAAGAAAGGATAGGAAAAGAGAAATATGTACATATTCACCCTTTCATTTCTAAGGTGCACTGTTTTTCAATGTTTAGTATTTTAGAAATTGGGAAGCAGCTTATAACTATCTGTACATTTAGAGCAATACACACACACACACATACACCAAAAAAAACTATTGTTAACTTTATATGTTATTGAAGGCATAGTTTAATAAGGAAATACAATATACCAACTTAGAGTGATCACAATTTTTTAACAATCTTGCCAGTAAAAGCAAAACAACAAAGAAATTCTTTTGCAAAAATTTTTATCATATTGAAGGGGATTGTTCACTCATCATTCATTAGAAAACTTTTATTGAACCCTTAATAAGTGCTTGTCTTGCCCTAGAAAATCTGGCCCTAGTCTCTCAAAAGAGCATGTGAGGAAGCCATCCTATTGGAAAGATAATTACTGCTGCAGACCTCTGGATTACCTTTTCCCTGTACCAAGCAACTTGCCCTGGAGGCCTCCCTGCATTACCTCTCATTTTTGCCTCTAAGCCTCTGATTCTTCAGACATAGCTCATTTTCAAACCAAAGATCATGGGATCTCTTGGAGGATATTCTTGGACCCAGTCTTGGCTAGGGTAGGATGGAGGTCAGTGATTCTGACGATGCACAGGAAGCACTACCTATGAAAGGATAAATTTCCATAGGAATCACAGTAAGCTTCCCAGAGGATTCCCAACCCATTCCTGTATTCATCAGTTTATTCTAGTGAAATTCAAGATTAAGTGCCCAAAAGTGGAATCCCCAAATTAACTCCAATATAAGAAATAAAGTCTAGTTTCTTCATCATAGCATTTAAGACTTACTATTGTTTGGATATAATCTAAGGGTACTCCAAGGGTTAAGTGTTGAAATTCAATCTCCATTGTGAGGAATGTTAACATAGATTGGCTTTTCTGTAGTATAGTACAGTAATAGTATGGTGTGGTATGATATGGTCTGATAAAAATGAGACATGAAAAAGGAAGAAACACATGGAAAGAAAAGCATATCTTAATTCCTTTTGACTGGATTTCTCTTTCAGTAGCCTCTCCAATGAGTTGAGCCTGGCTGCCATTTAGCTATTTCATTTTCACAAATTAATAATGTGGAATCCAAAGTTTCCCAGTAATGACTGGGAGATAAGCTAGACCGACACATGACCAAGAAGAGAGAAACTACAAACTAACTTAAAGAAAAGCTATCTTTTTGAATGATTCCTTTAATTTCACATGAAGAAATGAAGACATAAAAGGTATTATCTAAATTTTATATTTTAGTAGTACATTACTGTGTGCTTTTTAATGTTGATTTGAACAAGTCTCTAGAAAGCCATTATTAATGGTTTCAATATGAGGTATTCCCCAGAAGCTCCCATGTTCAAGCAGGTGTGTTCAGAGGTGAAATGTTTGGATGGAGAGCTGTAACCTACTCAGTCCATCCTAGTTTGAATAGACTAATTGAAGGCAGGTGGGGCACGGCTGGAGGAGGTGGGTCACTGGGTGTGTACCCTGGAAGACTATATCTTCCCTGTGGTCCCTTATTCCTCTTTTTGCTTTCCAGCCAGCCAAAAGGGGAGCAGCTTTCCCCTACCCTGCTCTTTGCCACGATGTTCTGCTTTACCTTGGACACAGAGCAATGAAGTTGGCTGTTTATGGAGAGAGATCCCTGAATCCATGAGCCCCGAATAAACTTTTCCTCTTCTAAGTTTTTTCTGGTAAGGTATTTTGGTCACACTGATTAAAAAGCTGGCTAAAATAGCTGTCCTGACTTATGTTATTCAAAAATAAAAGTTTCAGAATGACATTTCAGCATGTTCCATAGAAAGTCACTATTCTTTGAGTCATTGATCAAGAGACTGAGAATCTAATTATTAAATGAGCTGTAAATGTACCTAATAATACTATCACTGAAGTTGAGTTTCTTTGTTTTTATTTAAGGATTTGTTGAAACCATATATATTGTGTTTATGGCATACTCTAACTGACCTGGGTAGTGGCCCATGTAAAAGGAGATAAGTTTTATGAAACAACATTCTTACAAAATTTCTTCTAAATTTACCTTGTGCCTCTTGACTATCAGCATACTCATTTTTTATAACTATGGGTAGGGCATCACTCAATGCAAGAAATAAAAAACAAACACATTTTTAAATTAATTGGGATTCTTAGTAGTGAAGATAAAAATCTAAAAATGATTGCTGTCTGGAATTATTTAAAGATGAACACATATTTTTATATTTAAAAAGACTGTAAGTGGATAGATTGGAACTCTTAGGCAATTGTGTTGCTAGCCCTTACCAAGTAAATATGTAAGGTCGTAAGTTGGGAATGTGAGAGGTAAATAGAGTCATTCTGGAAAAGATACTAGGGATCTTCAGGTATCCCTTGAAACCAAATATTTACAACTGATATATATCTAAACTCATAAAACCCACTCTACTTCTGCCACCAACACTATTATTGCTAAAGCTCAGGGGTGAGGAGTGACAGCTGAGTAAACACAGTTAGAGCCCTGTGTTGAAATTCAGGAAGTCTGATTCCCCAGGATCAGCCCAAAGACCAAGAGATAATGCTCCAAATGTTACCCTTTTCCCCTGGACTGTGAAAGAACATTAGATAGGATTGTCCTCATTCCCTTTTGGTAGATAGAATGAAACTTAAAAGTCATCCAACTTCAGCTAATATCAAATCAATCTCTATTAATAGAAAAATCCAACTCAGCATTGCATTTTCATTGCTTGAAAAGTGATGCTCAGAACTGTCCATCTGGAATTTAAGTTCAGCTTCTCCACAGGTCTCTAAATGGAATAAGTTAGTTTTAAGAGTCCAAGCAAAATTATAATCAGCACACTGCAGAGGCTAACTTATTTCTTACGTTTTAAAATGCATACTAAATGTAATTTATGATTATTTGACAAAGAAATGTACATACATAACTAACTCCTTAGTCATCTCGTTTTATCTATTGCATATTAGAATACTTCGTTCATACATTTTGGCTGTACAGATGGCTCATAATTCATAATGGGCAGGAAAAAAAAGATGTGTCTGTTTTCTTTTCAACTTGTCTTTTTATATATCTTGAGGATATATAACATTCCCAAATGGTTCAAAATGAAGAATTGGTATTTTTGCTCTTTTTTCCCCTCTCAGCTGCTCATTTTATTTTTAATGTTTGAGCCAAAGTCATCTCACTCCTACTCAATGATGCAGAACTCTCTTGCTTCTCTCCTTGCCTTGAATATTTGAGTCTATCCAAAATTGCTTCTTGAGGAAACATTTATGTTTGCCCAAAACAGTTCCTGAGCCCAATTTTATTTGGAAGGATGGCAACCTTTCCTTTTATGAAAACTGGTAGCTCATTGTTTCCCATCCCTTCATTTGAAATTTTTAGCCACTCAAATGCCCTTCCATATACAAATGCAGTCTTGTGCTGCACAATGACGTTGCTGTCAGTGATGGACCACAGACATGAAGGTGTTCCCACAAGACTGTTTTATGTAGTGATGTCATATTCATTTTGGTTTTTGTGAGTATGCTCCATGATATTCACACAAAAACAAAATTTCCTGACACATTTCTTAGACCATATCCCTGTCATTAAGTGATGCATGACTTGAAGGAATCTTTGAATGCTAGATTTTTTTTCCTAATTAGATTTGATTATCCAGGCAAAACAGAGTCTTTTTTTTTTTTTTTTATTCAAGACAGAAAGGTGAATAAGTGCTTTTTCACTCAATTATCTTTTTTACTCAAATTCCTCATTTGAGGAATGAGAACACCCAGTTTCAACTCTAGTCTTCAAAAATAAATACAAGACATGATGGTTACATTTTTAGAAGTTGATTAATTCTCTACCTATAGAAGTAGTTTACATTTTAGGAAATCAGAAATAATTGATCAGTAAGGAGGAAAAGGTATATGGTTCTATAGGTTCTTGAGTATTGCCTAAGAAGAAAGGAAAAGGGAACTCTTCTTTAGTTTCCTAGCTTAAATTTCAGCTCCTCTTCATCTTCTGTCAACCTTCAACCATCCTCTGTTTCTCTTGAACATGTCTGTTAATAGTCTTAGCCCACCTTTGCATTATGGTTTGATGTGCACAAATTGGTCTCCCATCTAGAAAGTGGTCTACTGAAGGAAAAGAAAGCTAGCCACTTGTTGTAGCCCAGGTACATGGTGAGGAATCAATACATATTAATTGAGTCGAATTAGAAGTTGAATTAACTCCATTTACCAGAGACAAGCTGAATAGATTTTATTGATTTGTTCCAAGGTCACAAATGTTGATGGTTTTGAATGAAGCTGATTCAGCTCTCCTGGTCTCAACTAGACAGGATCATTCTGTACACACCATTCATGCATTTCATAAAACTGTTGTGAAAATCTTTTAAGCTATCATATTCAGAATGTGCAATTTTTTATGTTTTACAATTTATAATATTGAACACACTATTATCTTGGATAAGAGGATATTTTCTATCATAATTGCTCCCAGAAGAATAACATGGATGGCTACACATTTTTAATTTTAGTCATTTTCTGCAGAATCTTAGACACATCCTAACTATTCATACAGTTTTCAGATAACAAGTCATATTATTTAATTATCTTAGTATTTTCAGGGGATTTTTTTCCTAGTCAGATAAAGAAACCATTCTGAACTTATTAAAATAAAGAAATCTACTTCTATTGCACAAGAATAATTTAATAATAAACCAAAAATTAAGCACAATTCTGGGCTGAAAATTAGCACACTAATAAATTTTTATCTAAGGACAAAAATTGATATATTTGTTTCTGATTACTGACAGACACCAGTCTCACAAAAATCTGTCTTGGACATCACCACAGGACACTGTTACCGCGGAGTGATAAAACTTCTATGACATTCAATTGGACTTAATGATACCTAGCCACATTCTGAAGTCACCTAATGAAGCACAAAAGAAAGAATATATTGTGGCAAGGGCTAAGGGCTAGGTCCTGGCTGTTCAAATTGTCTTTTCTCATTCCTCCAGAGGCCAAGGAGAAAAAGTTGATTAGTTGAAACCTACATTCTCTGTACAACTGACCTAGGAATGAATGTCAGTGATGTTGAACCACTTCAGTCTTATTTTCCTTCACTATCCCTATGATTTAGGGACTGTGCCAAACAGGGTCAGATTTTTCTTTTTGTTTTTAAGGGACATCAATATATGAGAAAACTTTACTGGGTTCTGAAGTGTACAACATAGTATGCTTTGAGACTGTATCCATCTAAGTAAATTGGAGTAAACTACATCTATTTAGCTTTTCCTATTCTTTATTTTTTAGGATTTGCCAATACCAGAAAATAAAGATGCACAACTACCATTGAGGGAAACGTCGCCATCACTGTCATCATCATCTTGGTTGTCATCCTTCTCATTACTTTTGCTGTTTTTTTCTTATTGTTATATTCATCGCAATATGACAGAATATTTTTTAGAGTTCCACGTTCTGTTTATTAGATCAGGGCACTTAGCACCGTTGGGGTTACAGTATTTGAGCAGTACTAAGGGAACAAATCAACTCTTATAATTAAATCCTTACATAAAACTTCATGTGAAAATCTGTCTGTTTATCTTTGCTGTTTATCACTTAAAAATTAAGATAACCAGGCTGGGGATGTGGCTCAAGCGGTAATGCGCTCGCCTGGCATGCGTGGGGCGCAGGGTTTGATCCTCAACACCACATAAAATAAAATAAAGATTTGTGTCCACCGAAAACTAAAAAATAAGTATTAAAAAATTCTCTCTCTTCTCTCTCTTTATAAAAAAGTTAAGATAACTGTTAGTATACTAATGATAATAATGATGAATAATTTTAGAAGTCAGTGATTGACATTTTTGTGACACATTTCACTCAACTTTCCACATTCATTATCTTTTGCATTCTTTCTCAATTAATATGCTTTGAAAGATGATATGTCAAGAGCTTTGTAATGTTTTGAACAACCAATAAAAAATTAATATGCTTTATAATAATGGCAAGCACTCTGGATCTGTATCTACAATTTGCTGCCAGATGCCAAATATACCTACGTCAGAGGACTCTGAACCTCGCTCAAGAGGTGCTCAGAATATTACTGATCTTTTCTCTGTGTCCTATGTAAGAGGTAGCCTTCATTGTCATATTTGAGTTTTAGATTGTTTTTCTTCCTTTTAGAGATCAAATATGAAGTCGTATTTTAAAGAAAGTTTAAATACAATCCACTTTCGCTATTCAAATTTTGAATCAAATGCCACTAGCTAATGCTATACATGGCATAACAAGATTTCCTCAGTCACAGGTAACTTTGTTTTCACAGTGATATGAAAGTGATGTTTTGTGTAAGGAATGTTTCTTGAAGGTCCTTGTGAAAATAATGGAGCAAGTCTGCTCATGATACATGCCAAAAATGCTTTAGTGACATGCCAAACCTCCATGTTGAAAGGAAAACTCCTTAGCATAAAATGTAAGAGACTTTGCTATTTTGTCCCTGTTTATTTGCCATTCCTTTTCTATTAATGCCATGTCCCATACTCCTCCAATTTGTCTTGTTGTTGAACCTACAGCCCTGTCGAATGACTTGCTGCTTTCAGACCATACCACACTTCCAATGTCTATTCTCACCCTATTAGTAGTGTTGCTTGGACTGTATAGAGACCCCACCTCCACCTCTTTTCATCCCTAATTAACAGAAGTCATATCTAAAGATATCAACCATCCAGAATGTTAACTAGAATCTGGTATAAAATTTGAATAGGTAAATAAATTAAAACCAATTTAAGAGAAATCTAACTTAGAACTCATTAACTTTGGCTTAAGAACTATCATCTATTTTCTATGTTTATAATAGGTGAGAGAAGTAATAACAGAAAACGGGTGTTTTGACAGAGAAGCCATAGTTATAAGTAAGAGTTGAAAGGTAAATAAAAGTAAATAAGAAAACAGCAAAGTGAAATAAAAAAAAATTAATAAAAGTTTGCAACATAAGGCAATTTACGTTTTCAGAAATAGTTATATTCAGAGTAATGTACAGAGTACATTTAGTAGACATGGGTAGGAAGTCTTAGAAATCATTCTAGGAAGATCAAGATAAAATGTTTAAAAGCAATTAAAAGGATAGTTTATAAAAAACAAGACTTAAAATCCAAACAGATTAATGAGGAATAACTGCACAATTCTAGACTAACATTGTACTGTTTACTTGGAAGTCTTGACATACAAAAACAGAGTAGTTCTGTATTAGTGGGAGATTCCAAACAACCAATGATCTTATATTTATTTCTTCAGAATATTAAATTCTGATGATACCTTTTTTAAAAAGTAAATACTCATGTCTTATCCTCAGCTATACTAATTTATGATCTTTGTATTCAAAGACAGTGCTAGGGGTAAATATCAATACATGAGAGCAGATTGTTTAAAGTATTGTCAAAAACTTATTATAGATTGATTTTTATGATGTAAAAATATTCATAGTTTATTAAATCAAGAAAATCAGGATATAGGGACTTTCCAGATTTGGTAGTGCATGCCATTGTAAGGATGATTGACAGTTAATTTGATTGAAAGAAATGGTAGTCCAGAACAGTCCATGCCTCACAGTAGTTCCTATGAAAGATTAAGGGAATGGGACATTTGTTTTCATTAAAGCACATGTTGGTAAGATAGATAAATAAATAAACAAACAAAAAATAAATAAATCTATCCATAGAGTGTCTTACACTGCCACAAGAAATGGAAAGAATAGTCTTAATAATAAAACCGTTTTCCTTCCTTCCTTAACTGTTTCCTTATAGGATAAATAATATCACTACTCATTTCCTTTAAGTTATAACTGCAAAAAAAACCCTTTGGTTTCACTGCCTATTACCAACTGGAGGTGAAACATGAGTTTCCTATGAGTATTTCTGATTTCTACTCTCCTCTTTTCATTTCTCCATTGTGAGCTGCTTACACACAACATTTCTGACTTAAGATTTTTCTTGTAATTCTCTTTTAGCACCAAAACAAAACATTTTGTCTATAATCACGTACATGATGAAATATACACATTGAAAAAAAAGAATAAGTATACATGTTCTGTAGAAAGTTGTAATTTCTCTTCCTAAAAGATTGCAATTTTAATGGGGCATTAAAATAACAAACATATCTGGTACATTTCCCTTATCAGGGGATTTAAAATAAATTCACAAAATAATCCTACCATAATAGATCCTCGGTGAATAGCCTAATTCTGTCTGGTCTTTCCTAATAATTCTTGCAATTGTCTGATATAGAAAGAAAGGTGGGAGCCTTGTTCTCATAAGGACTAAAGTACTTGGAGCTGAGATAAGGCTGTTCAAAATCGATCCCTTTCCAAACTATCTCATTCATACCTTCCAAATGGTATCTGAAAGCAATAGAAGTTTTGGACAAAATACAGCTTCTTGTAAATACATTCCTCAAGTGTAATTCTGCTGGAATTATAGTTCAAAGACTCAAGTTTGAATTCAGGAATACCACTTAATCTTCCAAGGTGAGCCACCATGAATTGTTCCTTTCTGTTGAAGTTCTTGGTACAAATGCCTAGTATAGGGCTGGGGATATAGCTCAGTTGATAGAATGCTTGCTTTGCGTACATAAGGCCCTGGTTTCAAGCCCCAGAACCACATACACACACACACACACACACACACACACACACACACACACAAAGAGAAATGTCTGGCATACAGTTCATGTTCAACAAACTTGAGTTATCTCTGTGATTGAGGAAACTAGGTTATCCGAAAAGAAAGCATAAGAAGCATAGATAACAATTGGAAATCCCTTGTGGAATTCATTCTGTGGGTTTATTTATTTATTTATTTATTTATTTATTTATTTATGGTTTAGATATGGTGTCACCCCAAATCTCACGTGTAAGACAATGCAAAAGTGTTCAGAAGAGAAATGATTGGGTTGCTAGAGTCTTAAACCAATCAGTGAATTAATCATCCCCTGATAGGCATTAACTGAGTGGTAACTGAAGTGGTAGGGTGTGGCTGGAGAAGGTGAAAATTGGCACGTGGCTTGGGGATATATATTTGTATCTGGCCAGTGGAGTCTGTCTCTCTGCTTCCTGATCACCATGTGAGCTGCTTTCCTCCACCACACTCTTCCATCATGATGTCTGGCCTCACCTTGAGTCCCAAAGAATGGAGCCGGCCTTCTATGGACTAAGACCTCTGAAACTATGAGCTCTTAAATAAACATTTTCTTCTCTACAATTGTGTTGGTCGGGTCCTTTAGTCACAGCAGCAAAACAGATGACTAAAACACATTGTTATTGTGTTTAGCTGATAACAGTATATGAGAGAGCACATAATTATATCCTTACCCTTCTCAGCTGTATATGGTTTCATTGGGGTCACTTTAAAAAGAGGTCTGGATATTTTGCATTTTTTAAACCAAGTAAGGAAAACACTGATTTCCAGAAATACCATCACTAATAGGAAAGTTATCAGGGGCTCAGGGCCATTCTCAGAAGAGCTGCTCTCTAGCCATCTTCTGAAATGAAAGCCACACTGATAATGCAGACATGATGTAAGAGCAGAGAAACCAGTTATCAGTTCCTTTCAGTCAAAAATAGTACTCTTTGTTTCAGTTTCTTTTTGAAAGGCAGCAAAAAAGAGTTTCTGTGATTTGATTGGTATTGTAACTAGAGATCCAGCCGAGGTAGGGGAAGAAAAATGACTGGCATGGAACCGAAAGGGACCCAGGAACTCAGTTTGGAGTCTAACAGATTTCTGAAACCACCTGGTTCAGCTCAGTAAAAAATCTTTTTACTCAAATTCTTTTTACATCAAATAATAGGAGAAAATTGAAAGAGTACAAAACAAAGCTGGGCACACAGTTGCCATACCTAGTTCCATATTTGAAGCTTTATTTATTGCAGTTAGCACAGAGAATGGATAAACTCGTCCACATCAAATCCCTGTAAGGATCTAATGGCTGCCTCTCCAAGGATCATTCTAGACAGTGGCCATGAAGACTCTGCTTAGTGCTGACTTCCTCCTTTGGTGAGGACCAAAATATCCTCCAAGTTCAAACTAAGAAGCACAAGACCAAGTGCCTTGCCTCAGTGAGCAGGAGTTAAGTAAGGAGTATTCAAAGGGATTACTGGCAGAGAGGAATAAAAAGTAAATGACTTGTTTGGAAAGAGAAATTGAGTGTTAGAAATGAAAGGAATTCATACTTTTAAGTAGAGGAATGCAAATTTTGGCACATAAACTTCTTGCCTCAGGTTGTAAATAATCAAGTCGGATTCTTCCCATAACCCAGAGCCCTCTTTGTTAGTGATGAAATCGCTCAGGACTGTGTCATTCCATTCTTTTAATTAGCACTGACAATGGCTGAGAAGAGACTAAGACAACAATGGCTACTGAGACTTTACTGGTTCCCACATTATTCATTAAATCCATTTTGACCCAGCTCTAGCCCCAACACTGACTTGTCTCATCTGTGAATTCCTCCTCTCAACTGGGAATGAACTTAACCACTTAGCTCTTCTCTGAAACTATGTGGTTTAGTAATTATGTACTTCTCTTCTCATATACATTACTAATTCCCCAGGACTCAGACCCGGGTGTGTGTGTGCGTGTGTGTGTGTGTGTGTGTGTGTGTGTGTGTGTTTCAATCCTGGGATACAATGTAATATTATGGAAATATTTGATAAGTAATAATTCAAAATAAAGCACTTGGTATTATAAGTTTCACAAGGCTAGCATGGGTATGAGCACATGGGATCACAGTATTTTGTGATAGTAATGACAAAATGAGCCCTTTTATATTTGCTAGGCACTGTTCTAAGGGCTGTGCTTTTATTTCATCCAGTCTACATGAACACCTTGTAAGAAAGGGACTATTACTGCTTTCACATGCCCAGTCTGATATCAGAACCAACTTTCTTAACTCTGCTATTTTGCTCCTTGCTGAGAGGACCCAGAGCTAGGAAGGATATCAAGTCTTCATTTTATAAGTAAAGAAGTAAAGACTTGGAGAGGTTAACTGGCTTGTCTATTATTTAATTAACAGAACTCAGCTGTTATCCAGCTTTGTGATTGTAGTTGCAGAGTTCTTTAGCCTGTATGAGAGAAAATTCCTATATGTAATTTTGTGCAGCTTTTTATTTGTTCTTCTTAGTTATACATGACAGTAGAATGTATTTTGACATATTATACATACATAGAATATAACTGCTCATTCTTGTAGTTGTACATGATATGGATACATATGTGGACATAGGAAAGTTATGCAATTTTTAATATTTTAGAGGAAAAGTATAGCAATTTCAGTCTTTAGTCTATTGCCTATCACCTTTATGGCATATGAGTTATCCTTTGTCAAACGCTAATACATAACCATTATGTATTAAATAATACATAATTATTTAAAGGTAGTATCTTTACCATTTGTGTTAGATGAAATAATATTTTCAACTACTAAAGGGAGACATTCAGTAAGAGTGGCAAGTGAGTTGAGACCCTATTTGGTGAGGAAGCTCCTAGCAGAAGCATAGAGTTTAGCCTTTACTTACCTATTTAAATGTTTAACTTATTTATACTTATAAAGCATTTCAAATATAGAGAAAAATGATGGTGGCAACATGTAAAGGTCCATATTCTCTTCTATTTTCAAACTAATACTGATCAGAAATCTGTCAATCTGCTATAACTTACCACAACCCACTTTCTCTTAAAAACAAACAAACAAAAAAAAAACCTCATTATTTTGCCATTTGTATTGTTTCTCAGAGGCCTTAGGTTCAAGATTATTTGCTTAGCTCAGTGAATTTGGGCCTGTGTCTGGGGCCACAACTCTTTAAAATAACATAAATGATGAAGTTAAGTAACAACCTTATGAAAATCCATTTTCTTATCTACAGAACACAGACTAAAAATGGAACTATGTTCTCCACAATTAGAGAAGCAGTTGTCCTGTTCATTCATTTTGGAACTCTTTTAAAATATAAACTTTGTAAAGACAGAAATTACAGTTATATTCACATTTGACTAGCACATAAGAGAACAAATAAGGTTTCTAAATAAATGGCTGAATAGATGACTGTTCTCTGGATAGACCTCACTAAGACATTGGGTTTGGTACTGGGCAAATATCTAGAGGAGCATGGGCAAATCACAGTGAAAATAACATAGGTAGAGATGGAACTGGAAACTCTTTCTCTTCTTTTCTTTTTTTTTTTTTTTAAGGAAGACACTTGGTTGTATAACCTAATGAGGAACTGTTCTAAAAATCTGAGAGTAACATAGTTGTCTCCAAATGTCTGAAGAAAGTGCTTGTAGAGGGGTGTTGGTGCACTAGTTTCCTCCCACTGATAACAAAATCCATGAGGACTGGAAAGTGTCTTCTTATCCTTTCCCGGCAATTATGACACATATTAGACACTTGATTACTTATTAAATGAGGAATGAATGAATGAGGTATATTTGGACTTAAGTACAGGCAGACCTGAATAAAAGAAAAAGAATGTTCAGTATGGAGCAAGCTGTCTTTATGGGTGGTGACTGTTAAAGGACTTAGGCTGTGGAAATAAATCTAGGTGACCATCAGGTAGGTTTATTTCATTGTAGATTTTCTGATTATGTACTGGACATCTAATGAATTACTAAATATTTTGTGGGTTGATTGGTTCTGAAAATAATACCCAATGTGAATGTGTCTGGTGTTCACATAAATTGCTCCACCAGTGAGATTATCCAATCATCTTGGAAATCATGGTATTGATCTAAGGGCCACCAGAAAAGCAGCATAGATGATTAATTCAATCCATCATTTCTACTAAAGGGGACACAATGATAATAACAAGACTCAAAATAGGCATTGCATTAAGCTCTTTCAATAAAGTACTTCAAAAAATGAAAAGCCTATATTTTATAGAAAAATAATTTTTTATCAAAATAAACAAAAACAAGAAAATCTTACATTACTGACTTTTATTTAAAAATCACTTTAGTTCATGAACTGATTAGAATGGTCTATCCTTTATAATCAGTCCTAAGTAATATATATTTTTATATACTTTTTTCATGGATACACTTTAATACTCTACAGATATATTGATTAGAGTATTTTAGGAAAATGTATCAACCTCCAAGAATTTTTTTTCCAATTTTCTGCATGTATACACTTTTTATATTCCCAACCGCTGAAATATTTGTTTCTTTCTAAAGAGAGAAGCAACTCTGTGTCTTATCTTCACAGTTAGTCATAATTGGGCCTCTCTCAAGGTCTTTTCCTGTGTGAAATGCTCAATGATAGAATTATTTCTGTTGTTCACTGTTTAGTCAGAGTTGCAGTTATTCTCTCTTTTAAACTATGGAATGTTTTGGAAATACAATCTCTTTTATTAATGCAAGAGTCCTGCCGGTAAACTTGGTCTTATTCTGTTGAGTCAGGACATACTGATAGATTCCTGAATTTACCCAGAGCTTTAAATGTTGTGTTTCACATGCCCTTTGGCCCCAAGGAATCAAGGAGTGCATTAATGTGGTTGTCATTGTAATATTTAATAAGGAACCTTGCATAGGATTTTAGAAACTTTCCATTTGAAGGTGTGTTCTGCTTCTAAATAATACAGAAGCTATCAGTATCCAAATAGGGCTGAGAAGGCAGGAAAACTGATCGATGGTGCTTACTCTGCATTCCCAGGACATAGGGAAATGCAATTTAAGAAGCAGGTAGTTCAGAGAGAAGAAGAGTTCGAGTCTGCTCTTTCTACTAAGTGTAACAGTTGAAGTTAATTGCCAAATGAGCTTTTAACCTAGCTAAATGTAAATATGTAAAAGAACAATTTATAGTTATGTCTATTGTTATGCCACAAAACCACAAGGGCAACAATGAATTAACTCTAATAATAATAACAGATCTCACTGCTCTTCACACGTTTGTAATCCCTTAAGATAAAGAGCATTGATTCAAGGCCTCTCTGCATGTAAATTCGACCACTGTTGATCATTATTTCTTGTCACATTTATAATTATTTGTTTGCATGCTTAGCTCCTCCACTAGAGTGAAAATGTCCTAAAAATGGAATTGTTTTCCAGACATGTCTCTTGTCATGCTTTGTTTAAAACATAATAGATCTACAATGAAATTATTTTCTCATGAATATTAACTTCATATATTGTTCTAAAAACAATAGGCCTACTCCTACTCTTTTTGTTGTGGGGGGCTGGGGGAAGAAAACAAAAAAGAAAAAGAGTTGAAGAAGAAATGAGGGGAAAAAGGAAGAGAGAAAAGAAAAACAGAGAAAGGAGGCCGATGTTGACTGGGTTGTCATAATTAAAAGTCAACTCTTCTCTAAATTTATTTGGATACCATTGCTCACATATGTGGGGCCTGAAATCATGTTCCATAGTGCTAATTGATGGGTTGGTTGATAACTGCAAAATCTGTGTTCATTTTAAGTCACTATCAGGTTCTAGATAATTCTGAGGAAGATTTCCAAAGAGCTTTTGCAAAGATGGAAAGATTAACCACAAATTTTTTATACTTTCTTTATTTTAAAAAAATTTATCGTGCAGATGAACATTACTAGTACTGGTTTTCATAAGCCAAAATAACACTTTGACAAATACCCTCTCTATAACCTGACTGGAATGTTTATGTAAAGTGACAGATTGTGTATACACACACACACACACACACACACACACACACACACACACACACATATATATATATATATATATATATATATATATATATATAACTAAATTAAGTTAATTCAGTGTTCTGTAGTCAGATAAGATGGTAATTGGGTAAAAAACACACAGATGTCTTTGCAAGGATTATCTACATTAGGCAAAAGCTGTATTGGGTCTGATCCTCAGTCAGAATTTTCTAATCAAGGCTTACTCTCAGTATTCCTCCCTATCAAATTTTGTTCCCTGTGTTTACTTTAAGTAATGCCCATTCAGGGTACTCTTTTTGATTCCCTTCACATATAAAAATAACCTATATCCTTCCCTCCTGTAGGGTTACTATGGTGGGTATTGAGTGAGGTTACAAAGTACCTGATTATGATTTAAGGTGCTATTCCCCCAGTTGTCCTTTTTATTTTTTACAGTGACTTTCAGTGTTTTATACTTAGAGTGGCCAACTGTCTTGGTTAGTCTGGGACTTTTCTGGTTTTAGCATTGAAAATCCCATGTCACAGGAAACCCCTCAGTCTTGGGCAAACCGGGAAATGTTGTTTACCCTAATTACACTGAAAGGAGTCTGTTAAAAATAGCAATTGGGGGAGATTTTTTAACCTTTTCTCTCAAATTGCAGTTCTCAGTTGGAGATTTCAGGATGATCTCCTTGGGCTCCTCAGGAGTCCAGTGTGTCCTTTCTTTCTTACCCTCCATATGCCTTAAGACCATTCTCCCAGGAGCTTTGCTGAGAGGGCTTTCTGGGTGACCTAAAACTTCCATTGTTTTGTTTTGCTTCTTGGGCATCTCAGTGCTCACCAATATTTTAGAAAGCTTTATCTAAATCTCTATTTCTAGTATAGATAGATATCTCAAAAGGATCTAGATTCCTATTGCAGTCCCCATCCCCAACACCCAGTCTGTTAAACTATCTTCATAATTCCTCACCTGTCAAATGAGCACTATTTTTCTGCAGCATCCAGATCCTATCATGACATCAAAGAACACCCATGGAAAATTATCTAAAAGTATATGTTATCCACAGCAATGTTGTTGTCTAAGAGTTCTAAGAAGCAGAGTTTGTACGTCATGCCTGATGTTAAAGAACAATGTCTGGACAGAGTTTCAGTTATCAAGATTGGCTGTCTGTCTCTCTGAATTTATGATCATCCTGGGGCTCTGGAGTCCATCCCCCTCCTCACATTTTGCAAATATCTACAACTTCTTGGTGATAGAAAAAGGAGAAAAAAATGTAAAGGTTTATTTAATGATTGTCTAAAATGCATTTGACCAAAGTAATTGATTTCAGTGAGTTAAAAAACTATAAAGATTGACCAAATCATTTTTGTTGTGAACTCAATTATGTCATCCTTTCAGTTGTTGAAGTGCTAACCCTCAGTACCTAAGAATGTGAATACATTTAGAGGTAGGATCTTTTAAGAGGTAATTAAGTCAAAATGAGATCACTAGGGTGAGTCCTAATCCAAGATGAATGGTGTTCATTAAAAAGACATGACAGAGGCCTGTAGGGGAGGCCTTGTAAAGACACAGGGAGAAGACGACTATTCATAGGCTAAGGAGAAAGGACAGGACCAAATCCTTCCCTTGTGGCCCTCAAAAGGAACAAGTCTGTGAAAACCTTGTTCTTACTTCTAGCCTGTCAAGTTGTGAGAAAACCGGGTTTTTTTTTGAGTTAACAAATCTGTGGTACTTTGTTACAGCAGCCCTGGCAAACTAATGCAATTTTCTGGTAAATAATCACAGAATTTACTAACTGGTCAAAACAGAAGTTTCCTGAAAGTTGGATTAAAAGCCTTGCTCTAGGCAGGAACCCAGGGCAAATGGATTAATTAACTGTCCTGAATCTGTAACTCTCACAGTAGAACTTGAACTCTTATTCTTAAGCAAAGAATAACTTCTCAGTTAGCAAAATGGAAAGGAATACAAAGGTTCTCTAAGAGTGCAAGAAGAGGGTTGTTGATGTTTTTTTGTTTTGTTTTGTTTTGTTTTGTTTTTTTACTTCCAAACTATCAGTGAAAACTCATGAAAATAGCTTCAGAAATATAATGTCAAGTCCTCTCACCAAAAACCATTATCACTAATCTGTTGTTTCCCCACAACTCACAGCATTCTATTCCACCTTGAAAAACATGGCAATGTGATATTCCCTCCTGAAGAGCATTTCTCCAAGCATGGTAAATTATGAAGATGATTTTAAAAGTATTAAATGGGTACTACATATTAAGAAAAAAAATATTATGGGTTCTTAAAACTGAGCAGAAATGGTTAACCATATGAAATGTGAATTATGTTAACAAAGCTGATATGCATTTACAAAAAGAACAAACAGCACCTTTATGTGTTCTATCCCTTTCATTTGCCTTATTTTTCGATGATGTTTTAAAATCATCTAATTTACTTCCATCCTTACCACAGTTCCACTTTCCCTCTGGGTGGCGTTTAGGGTTATTACTTATTCAGGAAAGGAAATCAGGGTCTCTAGTAAAAAGTCAGACAGCTGAAAAAGATGGAAATACAACTGCCCTTGCCGTAGTTTCATAATTTCATTCAGGAAATTTTCAAAGAAATTTGCCATAGTGTTTCTCACCAAGTCATGGCACTGATTCTAACTTTACAATGTTCTGAATCAAGGCATTCTAGAACCTTCTCTCAGACTCTCCCCATTAGTTCTTTCTGAAAGCTGGTAGAGTGCATTCACTGGCTTACTGGCCCTGCTAGATAGTAAGCCTAGGTCAGGTGCACCCATAGTCTCGAGGATGTTTTTGATGGTTCTATCATAACATCAGCAATTTATAAATTAGCATGTGGAGAGCAGACATTGCCTGTGAAGTTTCATTTACTTAGTGTTTGATTTAGTGCAGAAGTACCTAGACATAGGCCCACTGCCCAGTCTGAAACAAAGGAATAAGACTTAACTCCTTGAATTATACTTAAGATAAAAAGGTTTCTTAGTATAGGAAATAGTTCTGAGGTAAATCTCATGTCCCATTTTTAGGGGGAAACTGCTGTTGGCTTCCCCAGTATCCACCTCTTCCTATTTCCAGAAACATATTCAGATTTCATCCAGTGTTTAATGACTTTGAGCTCTCAGACCCTGGTAGGGTGTCAATAAATTAGCTTATGATCCAGGCCCATCCAATAGAAGGATTGCTTATTACAGCTTTCAATGACTGGCTGAGGGATAAACTTGAAGCCTAAATTGTCCAATCAAAATGACTCCATTTGTAGGGTTATCAGAAAGTATTGTCTTACTCTCCTAGACAAGGTTACCTTAGAAGCAAGAACCACTTCAATGAGGATTTATTATACAGATTAGATCAGATAATAGCATTTATGCATTTATGCATGCTACTCTTTGGTAAAGAGTCTGAAGTCAGGTCAGGCTGAAGGAAAAAAATGGAGACAAGAACTTTCAGGATATGGGGAACAACTACAAAGTACTTTTGTCAGCTGCCTGCCCGCCATGTTGGTCTCTCTCTGATTCCACCCTCACTGCTATGAATAGTCTGAAGGACGAGTGGTGGTCTCACTGAAGAATGGCACTCACATCTGGACAGGGTTTGGAAGAAGGGGAACCCAGGGAGATTGTAGCTGGTGCTTAGTCAGCTGCCCTTGACCAACAAGTTGAGTCAGGGGCTACAATAAGGCCTGGCCTATGTCTATTTTCCATGAATAGAAATGGCTACTGTTCCACTGTTACCTTCTGAATTTGGTACAGATTTCTTTTGTGACCAATCCTAACCAGTGAAGGGAATTCTGGGAAGCATTTTTTAGTTTAACCAACTTGACACATTGTAAGGCCAGAGAAGTCTGAAACTTGAACAGGAGTAAATGCGAGGTTAGTGCTCTTGTCCCTGTGAAGGGAGAACCCAGACCTGCTGGGCCCACTTCATGCAACTCAAGGATGAAATCATAAAAAGCAGAGAAAGGAAAAACATAAAAGAGCAAACACAAGTTTGGTCACACTCTAAGCTCTGATTCTGGAATGCCTGAAACTGCCTCTGGAATTTTCAGTCGTGAGAAACTATAAATTCTTTGTGCTTAAAGCCAGTTTAAAATAGGTTTTCTGACAACATCTCCTGAAAGACTGCTAAATGATGATCTTAATGTAGGGCTGCTGTCTTTAGCTGAAGTTTCTTAGTAGTTCTAAAAAACAGTCTTAAATAATATTAAATCCACTCTAGAGAAAACCAAACAACAGTTCATTTCTATCTTACTATTGATCAGATAAAAAGGAAGAATGAAAGATATTTTCCAGTTTTAAAAAGAGTAACAGAAGGCAGGAAGACAGTTTCCACTGCGTTAAATATCTCCTATCATAAGAACTGGATCAACCCCCACACCCCCGTCTCCCCTCCACACCATCCTTACTTTCCACCATGATAGAAGGTCCTAAGCATTAAGTGTGTGTTTCCTAGGAACATAAGAAGGTATTTTCCTCCCACATAATGGAGTCCTATATTATAGTAAGTAGGGGTGTGGTAGCTAATTCTGTTATACCATTTAACCTAATATGTGTCTAGGCAATATTATACCAAACTTGACAATTCCAAAATCTTCTTTAAAGACAGCGTTTGGTAGAATTCGTTTAAGTAAAACAAACTATTTTGTCACAACTTTTATTTTCAACTCTAATCATAGGTATATAAATACATTAAATGTAACAACACATTCGAAGGGTTTAAGGGTGGACTTAAGTATTAGGAACATTTTAAAAATCTGCTTTCAGGCACAAAACAAAAGTCACTGTCTTTTTTAAAAACAGAAAAATATGAAGCTAGAGATTCTCCCCATCAGCCACCAAAGAATAAGAAATGATGGCAGAGGATGAAATTTGATATATTATGACAACATTCAATTTGTTACCCCCTTCTTAGTCACTATCTCTTTAAATGTGGAATGCTTGATGGGAAGAGAGTATCTAGCTACCTTATAAACAAATGCTTATTAAATAATTTTGTAGTTCTACAACAAAAGTAGGGTATAGAAATGGTTGTATTCATCCCATTAGTTGAAAATATTTTTTCAATAAGGTAAAATAAAGTTAACAACAAGATTAACAAATGATCAGTCAGTAAGGACAAGATTTCTCTAAGGAGATTTTATAGAACAAATTACATACATTTATCAAAATTATCTTAATATACTGAATAAATGTCCCAAATGATCAAATATTTTTATTCAAATATATTAATATTTTAAATGAGACACAGATCTTAATTATTTAGTTTTATAATTAAAATTATTTTTATGCTTCTATTATCAACTGATGACAAAAGTTTATTTTAGGTAAATAAGTGTATTATTTAAATTGATTTTTAGTTCTCTTCTACAATTTTAACAACTTATTTAACAGAATGACATGAAAATTTTGCTTATCTAAATCTTTTTAATCTAACAAACATTATTTAGTCTCTATATAGATGAAAGAAACTTTGAAATAGTGGTTCTCAGAGTAGGTTCCCTGAACTAGCAGAATCTGCATCACAAGGGAAACTACTGGGTAAGCAAAGGTCTCACCTCAAACCTGCTAAAAGTTGGTGTTGGAGCCAAGAAGTCGGGTCCCAACAAGCCCTTCAGGTGATTCTGCTCAAGTTGAAAAACTCTTGCCTTTAAGGATTGGTCTAAGGCCTTTGCAATGAGACAGAAACATATTTGGCAGAGTACCTACTGGTAGAACTATTGCTGACCTTCCAACTTAGTACTGTAGTTTGAGTAGTATTAAATTATTCTTAAAAATAGTGATTCTAAATATTGAAAATAGTACACATTTCATAACCAATTTCATAAGATTATATGAAGAAAAAATGAGATAATATTTGTAAAGTGCTCAGTTTATGTATATGTACTGTGCTATGCCTTGCAAATAGAGGACACTTTTAAAGTGGATAACTTTTATTCAAATTATTATTCTTACTTCACATTTTCTTCCCTCTTATTGAAATGAACAAACAAAACCACAATATATTCTGCTTATAAGTATCTACATTCATAGACACTTACAGGGAACTTGAGGAGTTTCCCCATTCAAACTCCTCTTTTTACTGATCAGAGAAGTGAAGCCCAGGAGGCTAAGTGACAGTTCTAAACCCTTACTGGGACTAATGGGCAAAGATTAGAAACCACAGCCCTCATTTTCTGGACTAATGTATTGCAGGGGAAGCAATTTGTGCTGTCCAAGGGTGCTTGGCCCTGGAATTATTTTCTTTGGTATTACAAATTTTTATCCAGTTCAAATCTCTCCATCCCTATTCCCTACTATATAAGCTGACACTATTTTCCAAATTGTGAAACTGTTTATTAGGCTTAAAACTTTCTGCATATACATAAACAGAAAGTTAATGTAAAATATACTATATTTCAAAACATTTGATGAAATCTTGATGCTGAATACCAGCTATATATCAGATGGTATGTTCAAGTTTAAGTTTCCTGTTTATAGTCACTTTTTATTTTGTGCTGCGGATTGGTAAGTAGGCATGCAAGAAATCATCTCTAACATTCTGTTTAATTTTCAAAATGTCTTTGGATTCTGTCACCTACCATGATTGTGGTACTTAATCTTTGGGTTATATGATTCTGCTTTACTCCACTATGCCAGACAGCAGCATATGGGAGAAAACACATATAAAATAAGGAGAGAATCATGCATGTATGTGTGTGTGTGTATATATATATATATAAAAATTAGAAAAACATCCAGTCACATATTTTATAATTATGCTTTTATATTGCCTGAAATATTCCCTAAACATTAAAAATTGCTAAGAGTATCATTCATGGTAGCGAAGTATGAAAATTGAAGTTTTGAAACTTCCACATATGGCATTGTCCAATCTCGTGTTTTTCTGTTGTAGGTTCACATCACATATTCATTGCTGTTTACTAGCATTAGCATTTTTCAGCCCAATGCTATCCATTGATTTAGTATTCTGCTCCTTCCCGAAATCTAGCCATCCCATGTTCAAAAACTTACATAGTAGCCTCTATAATATAGGACATGAAAGTGTGCTATATCCATTATTAGTATGAACTGTTAATGACACACTGTTGAATGAATCTTACTGTTTTATATGAAGATTTTCACAGAAAAAAAGCAGAGGTTCTATGGCTTAAATTTAAAAAAACTCATATTGCAAGCCAGGGACTGAAATAAAACTCATCCTACTTCATGCATCATTAGACCAAAAGCCTGAGGAACTGAACAAATCATTTAATCTTTTTCCCCTTTTGAAATGCTCTAAGTAGTATTGGATTAATAGCTTTTGATGCTTTTAATGATGTCAAGAATAGGATGTAAGTTCCTTATAAATTTCATGGACTGTATGCCAAATATCAAAGATAATTTCTGATCACTAATTTAATCATTTCTGATTATGAAAATCCATAACTGCAAGAAAAATATAAATCAGAAAAGTAAAATAATGTGTTAAAAATATTAGAATTTATAACAATGCTTGAACATGGACTTAAAATTCCCCTGGAAGAATTTAATGAAAGATTATAAAATATCTTTGTATTTATTATTATTTAAGTCATTGTTTCAACCTCTAATTACAGAGGTGATATTTTTCTAGTTTTTAAAACTCTCTTTAAAATTCCCAACCACAATCTTAAAACATGATGATGTATAAATCTGAAATTGTTTATTTAATTGTACTACCCTAATCAGCTAACAAGATCTCTGTGTTCTCGAATCTTGCAGCCTGGAAAAACCCAGTTATTAATCCCTTAATATCCCTTCCCAAAACTCACTGGTTTGCTGACATGTTAATAAGATTCCAAGAATGTTCTGAAGAAAGCAAGATCATCACTAAGAATGATTGTGTCCCGAATTTACAAATTAGTTGTTTTTCTTTCTCCCTTAATTTATTTTCAATTAAATGAATTCTGTCCTTGAATGTGTATACATGACTCCTTGGTTAGGATGCATTCTCCATCAAATATAAATACTGAAAGTCTTAAGGACTGTTCTTAAATTCTAATTACCTTTATAATTCAAGTACCTTAGGGTGGGTGGATTAAAAGCTCTACACAGATTCTACTTTCACTTTTTTTTAGCCAAATGGACAATGTTTTATTCAGGATCCTAAAACAAAACCCTTATTTAGCTCATCCACATTACCTTTAAGGGTGTGTTTTCTCCTCCCTAAATGCTAGCAGTCTTAATGGCCTTAATGTGGCCTCCAAACTCTACTCCCTCAGCTGGCTCCCTGAGCTCCTGAGCTCTCTCCTGTCTGGGGGCTTAAGTGAGTTCCAGCACCTTTCCAACATCAGGTGCAATGCCTGGTCCTCCTTCAGGAGCAGCATTTCTTTCCCAGGGAAAACTTATCAAATATCCACTCCATTTATACGATGGCCTTGGACCTCTGTATCTCTTAGCATCACAGCCTCTCCAATGCAGCTTTCACTATAGATACCACTTAACATTTAATGGTATCAAATTTTATTATCTGTTACTGTCGCTTATCATCACAGAAGTCAGGGATCATGTTTTCTGCACATTACTATCCTCAAGCATCTAGGTGCCTGCCACAGACAGGTACACATTGAATCACAATAATGCGAATGACTGTCCCAACACAAACACTCGCAGGGCACCAGAGGACGGAACATATGAGTAAGCACAAACCACCTTTTTGTGAACTCTGATGGCTATTAGCATTTTCACAGCATTGAAAAACATGCTGGTGTACTCTCACATGCACATGCACATGCACACACATGTATTTTTGTGAGCAAGCATACAATGATATTAATATTATGGGTGGTTAAAACTGCTGTATGCAACAGTGATTAATTTGGGTTTTGATGGTGGCTCTTTTTAATAACTCTTGTTATTAAAAATCCCTGAAAGGTATAGAACTACTTTACATTAGGATCCTGCAGAAAAGAGTCTGACTTAGGCAGGATTAGCTAGCGCCCAACATGCTGAAGGAGGCTGATGAAAACACCAGGTCCACGTCTGCATCTGCAGACACAGATTTGTGATGATAAGTCATGTTTTCCTTCTGGCAGTCTTGCAAAGAGATGGGAAAAAAAAAATAACAAGTTTCAATTACAATGAGATTGCTATCATTTCCCTGTAAGCTTTGTATGCAGTCTCTTTCTTTCTTTCTTTCTTTCTTTCTTTCTTTCTTTCTTTCTTTCTTTCTTTCTTTCTTTCTTTCTTTCTCTTTCTTTCTTTCTCTTTCTTTTTTTCTTTCCCTCCCTCCCTTCCTTCCTTCCTTCCTTCCTTTCTCTTTCTTTCTTAGTTATGTGGTATGAACATCTTAAAAACAGAACCAGGTTTTCAAGCAGAAAACTTTATACTGGCTTTGGGTATCCTCTTCAGTCCTTGGTTTCTCCACGTTAGAAATGCTGGAGTAATGCTGGCAAACTTCACTCAGGAACATAAGAAATCAGCCATGTGTCATAGAAGGAGGGGAGCCCTGTTCCTGGCCACTGAGTGTCATTTTGCTCCTTCTCTGTCCTCACCTCCAGCAAAAATCCAATTGCTCATGTTGAGCTTCTAGTTTATTCTGATATCTGTGCAATTTTATTATTCTAGCAGTCATTTAACTTCAGAAAATTGAAATAACTTTGAAGGAGAGAGAGAGAGAGAGAGAGAGAGAGAGAGGGGGGGGGGGGCTTTTCTTTTCTTTTTTTTCTTAACAACAAAGCAGCCTAATGTTTGCTTCTGAAATAGAAAAACATGTTTGATTAAAAAACCCAATCTTGGATAAAACAGTAGGCTTACTTTGACCAGGTAAAAAGCAGTTTTTCAAACATGAAGAAAATAAGTAATTTTTCTGAGATATTTTTCCTCTCTTAAACACACACACACACACACACACACACACACACACACACACACACCTCTCTCTCCCTACCATTCTCCCTTTCCCAAAAAGCACACCCTATTCCTATACATCCTCAGAAGTAGAGAATGCAGTTACTCTCAAAATCTCCAAAGAATTTACTAGTAGTAAAGCTCCAGTTAAGTCTCTCCACTGTTTGGTTACAGGGTTTTTCATTCTGTCCAAAGCTGATTGAAGGTCTTGTAAAACATCTCTGTAGCTATTTCCATAGTGAGCACTCCAATTATAGAGAAAATCATAGGCAGGTTTCCACATCATCTACAAAGGGAAAAAAATAGACTTGAATAGCATGGAAATAGAACAGGAAAATAGAAGCCTTTTAAAAAGGTTTAAGACCTCTTAAGACTTAACATGGAATGCCAATTATACATGGACTTATTTGATGTCATAAGAAAGAGGGTTTAATAACCATCAGTTTTTTGTTATATTCCTGTTTCTAAAGCTAAAGATTTTTAAAATAGTGACTATAAGTATGTTTTTTTCTTTTTTCTTGATGCATCATCTTATTGCTCTTTGTTTTGATGTTAAGTTAAAACTCCTTGCACAATTTTTTTTGACAATAACAAATGTTACTACCATAAACCCTTAAGGCTAAATAAATGACTATTATTATTATATGTGGTGAATTTTATGACACTACATATAATGACTTATATAACATATTTTACAGTTCTAATTCATTTTATTCAAGCAAGTCTATAAGCAAGAAAAATTGTAGCTTCATGATCAAGTCAAAATGAAAGTAAAAAATAGCTCTTTAGTTCAAAAATTGCTTCAATGTTACATTTTATGACCAAAGAAAGAACAATAGTCAATGCTTCTTCACTTTGCTTTCTCTAAGCACCTGCCCACATCAATGATGTCATTGTTTCCATAGAAATAAATGTACGTCAAAGGAATACTTCACATACAAGTGCATATGTAATGGTAACCAAGGCAACCAGGCTCAGAGAGAATAGAGACAAAGGCAGATCAAATAAGACAAATGGAAGAATGCATACACACACAGACAAACACACACACAGTGTAATGACAAAACAGAAAAATGACACAATGAACCGTGCACTTACAATTGGAATATTTGGAATATAAACTTCATTACTCACTACTCATTTGGGCTCACTAAACTAATTCAGTTATGATTCTATCACTTGAAAACGTAGGAACACAGACTGAACTAAATATTATGTAGAATTGCCCTCTAAAAATAGTATCCATTAACAGTAATATCACATGAAGTGGGACTTTGAGATGTCATTTTTCTCTTTCCTTCAATATCACCATATAATCTACAACTGAAGTGAAAACAATTAAAGGCCTAAATAAGAAGTTCCATTCTATTTTGGTTCAATCCATATAAAGTCTCAAAGTATAATTTGATACTATTTGTTGAGAGTATCATGAACACCCATATGCCCACCTCTCTTGACAAAGCTCAATTCTGCAAAATAAGAGAAGAAAAAATAATTGTCAAGGTTATATCATAGCAAGGTCTATGATATAGCAAAAAAAAAAAAAATCATCTCAGATTTACCCTCATTGAGTTTTACTCTCACCAAACCTATTAATAAAGAATTGTACCTTTCACCACTGACAGACTATGAGTGGGCTACCCTGTCACTTATATATCTGAAGACTTACATTGAAATCAAACTTCTCAAAGTATAGGTCATCAGTTTCAGATCATCAATGGAAGACAAACTGAAACATATTAATAGAACCTTTTTGTTAGATTCAGTCTTCACTGTGATTGCTCAGATGAAAGGAAATGCTAGATAAATAGATTATTCTGTAGTGGGTTTATCCTGCTGATAAAAATCTCTGGAACCTATATTCTACATTGCATTCACTTAAAAGCCTCTGATGCTCTACTTGGTACATCATTTTTCAATTTGTCATGTATTGTTGAAAATAATGTATTTACAACTAATGCTTTCTAAGACTGTTCTAAGTCCCTTTGTTATTGAACCTGATCAGCGATGCATTTGGAAATATTCATGATAAATCGTAACTGGGAACTTTTTGGTAACAAGATGCTGGCAAAGGAGATTAGCATAAAATATCGCAGAAAGTAGATGTATTTTAAAAATTGCAAGTGGGTAATTTGGGGGTTGGTCACTGCTGTGAGAATTCGAGTATCTTTATAGTTAGAAGTGGTCAAAATGGCCTCTCTGACTTTCCTAGGTAGAAAACCTCTGTATCATTTATCTTGCTGCAGCACTATGAATTGCTATGTATAGAAAAGCCCTGAGGCACACTCAATCATGAAGCATCTTCTCAGAGATGCGGGGAGCAGGAAATACACACAGGTGATGCATAAATTAGAAGGTACAGATTCAGGAGAGATCCAATGATACATCTACTTAGGCACTTAGGCAGAGTGCTATGTAAACCCCTCACATTTGCCAATTTGTACTAATTGCAGAACATGCACTCAGCTCTTGCAATTCAGAGACATTTGGATAGATTGCTGAGTAATGAACCCTAATTAATACTTCTGAAACTATAAAGAGATTTCCTGGAGCCTCCTGGATTAGTTAGAAATGCAAGGAGGGGCATTTCCCTAAAATCATGTGAAATCCCCTGGAGTCTAAACCATAATCTGTTTAGAAATGGGAACAATAGCTTTGGGACAAAAACAGCCAGGCGTTGGTAAACTTCATGATTGGTACTAAAATATGAGTATATTTTGCATATGACTTTTGTTGCTCACTGCAGCAAACTAAACCTGGGTATTTCTTCAGTGTAAAATCTGATCTGCCATATATAAAAATCACTGATAGTTGCCAACACAGATAACACAGAAATGCTCTCATAGCCCCTGAGCAAGGATAATACACAAATTCGTGAAGGTTCCATATTTTTTTGCAGGTAAATGGATGGCGTTGGAGAAGATAATGCTAAGTGAAGTCAGCCAATCCCCAAAAAACAAATGTTTTTTCTGATATAAGGAGGCTGATTCATAGCCAGGTAGGGAGGGGGATCATGGGAGGAATAGATGAATTCTAGATAGGGGAGAAGGATGGGAGGGAAAGGGAAGGGAGAGAGGTTAGCAAGGATGGTGGAATGTGATGGATTCATTATCCAAAGTACATGTATGAAGACACGAATTGGTGTCAACATACTTTATACACAACCAGAGATATGAAAAATTGTGCTGTATATGTGTAATAAGAATTGTAATGCATTCCACTGTCAATTATTTTTTTAAAAAAATGAATAAAAAAAGAAATTAAAAAAAAAGAAATGCTCTCATAGTACAAATACAGCAAAAAAATACTCAAAATACTGTTCAAAGTCACTGTTCATTAGTTAGTTTACTTATTAAATCAAGATTGAGTTCCTAGCAGTACAAAGAATCTTGTTACAGCAAGGAATAAAATGATGACTAAAGCATGGCTCTTGCTTTTAGAAGTTTATATCATAGGAGAGAGGCAGATACTTGCACAAACACTGACTCAGTGGGAGGACAGGCAAGACTTGGTAGTCAACAACAGTTAGAAAAAACTAAAGAATTACTATAATTTTAAAATTAATGGGGGAGAAAAGAAGACCATCCCATTGGCTGAGAGACAAGATGTTGCAATGAAATAAAGATAGGTTTTGGTGTGGATCTTGTAACTGTATCTGAGTTCCACTGCTTATGGGATGGGTTAACTTGAATCAATTAATCAAATTAATTGAGCTTTGAATTTATTAAATCTATAAAATATGAATAATAATTCCAATGTCTTATGTTCACATGAAGGCAATTCATAAAGTTTCTGATATATGGTGTTATGGTTTGAATGTGAGGTGTCCCCCAAAATCTCATGTGTGAGAGAATGCAAGAATGTTCAAAGGAGAAATGGTTGAGTTATGAGGGCCTTAACTGAGTCAGTGAATGAATCCCCTGATGGGATTAACTGAGTGATAACTGAAGGTGGGTAGGGTATGGCTAGAGGAAGAGGGTCATTGGAGGTGTGCCTTTGGGGTATATATTTGGTATCTGGAAAATGCAGTCTTTTTCTCTACTTTCTGATAATCATGTGAAACGTTTCCCTCTACTACTCTCTTCTGCCATGATGTTCAGCCTTACCTCAAGCCCTGAGAAATGGAGCTGTGGACTGAGACCTCTGAAACTCTGAGCCGCCAAGTAAACTTTTACTCCTCTATAATTGTCCTGGTCAGGTCTTTTAGTCATAGCAGAAAAAAAAAAAAAACTGACTAAAACATGTGGTTTGAATTTAATGCTTTCTAATAGGATGTGGAAGAAAGTGAATATGCTTTAGTGGGGGCTTCTTATCTGTTGAAGCCTAGTATTACCCTTATTGAATGTGAGATAATGGAGGGAAGTTATATGATAAGAAATTAGAATGGGGAAATAAACCTTTGACTGCTCTGTGGAGGTTATCATCCATCATGCTACAGGAATGGAGAAAAGTGTGCAAGCAGAGGGACACACCAAACAAGAAAATAAAGGGATGAAACTTCTAAGCCTAACCAAGTCTATAGTTAGTGAATACAATAAGACACAGAAAGCAAGAGAACAATGGTGAGAGGCTCGAGTTGGAGTGATGGAAAATGATGCCAGGTCTTTCATGTTGCAAAAGGCAGCAACTAACAGCATCCCAAGGAGAATATCCAATGATTTACAAGAACCTGTTCACACAAGCTCCCCATGACTGATCACTCACATATCCCCCAACTCCATGTGACATCACATTGTTAGGCCCAAATCACCCATGTTGGGAGTAGTCAAGCCATGGAAATTAGCAAAAGCTATAAATGAGAGCATTTCCCTCTTGGAGAACTGAGTATGCAACATTTTACCACCAAACTACAGAGAATATCCCTTTTTCTGTAATCTCCCTCACTACTGATAATGTAAAGTGATGTGAAAATATAAAGAAAAACTTAGAAAATTCAAGGTTGTTCAGTTGCCTAACCTTTGGTAACGTTGGCGAAAGCAGTTTGAAGAGGATGATCGCAGAGCATACTAGAGATATGATCAAGCAGCAAATAAATTAAAGTCACAGAATAAAGATGTCACATTTGACAGGAGGCTGAGACAGGAGGACTGTGAATTCAAAGCCAGCTTCAGCCACTTAGCGAAGTCCTAAGCAACTCAGAGAGGCCCTAAGCAACTCAGTGAGACTGTCTCTAAATAAAATACCAAAAAAAAAGGGCTGGGGATGTGGCTCAATGGTTGTGTGCCCCAGGCTTCCATTCTCAGTACCAAAAAATAAATAAAAATAAAAGGAAGTCACATTTGAAATTTGAGTGTTGAAGGAAGAATGAAAGAGAGGAAGAGGAGGAGGATCAATGGAAAATAGGGGAATTTTTAATAGGAAAAAATCTATAAAAAGTAAATTTTATATAGAAAGGAGATTTTGGTTTGAATTCTAACTCTGCTGGATGGAAAACTTAGGGTTATTGTGGATAAAAGTGGAACATATACAAAACACACAGGAAAAATGGTTAACTTCCTTTAGGCATGAACACAAACATAGAAATTAAGATTATTATGAAGTCGGGGTGAATACTTAGAAGGACAAGTATTAAGAGAAATTGAGAAGGAACAAATATGTCAATATTTATTGCTGATAAAAATACTAAATTTCATTATTTATGTTTTCCCTTAATAAGAAAATACCTTCCTGGTGTGGAAAATACAACTTTTTCAAAATTGAACTTTGCCTTAACAAAACCTAATAAAAACCCAGCTTTCATGAATGCAATAGTCTAATCGGTTTGGGGATTTTTTTGTTTTGTTTTTTGTCTTTTCTGGAATGGATAAATCACATTTGGATTCAAGTCCTTAAATACTTAAACTTTTATTTCTTAAGTCTTTCTTATTTTGTTCTAGTTTTCTTGCTAAAATAAACACATACTATCAAACACAAAAACACAAGAGATAACTTTGATATATTAACCAACCATAAACTCTGTGAAATTTTGTTCAAGAATACATATCACTACATTTTATGATACATTAAAGAGAAAATAAAGTTATCCATCTCTAGAAATGTTGGAAGGAATAAAATGGGTAGAATAAATAATTTTCTTTCCAGATTAACCTAAGTCCTATAAAAGCTGGAAATGAGTTGTGAACTGCTAAGATCTCTTCCAGGTTTATGTTATATTCTGTATTTTAAAAGTAGTTTTTCTGCTCTTGCTTAATATGATTAAGGAAAGATGCAGAAATTCTGTATTCATCTCTCAACAATTCAAAAGGAAAGATTGCTTTTGTGAGTTTTTGTTGAGTTTTTCTTAACTACAAAACAAATTATCTCAGGATTCTCATCTCAATCAGAAATATATAAATATTGGATATATAGGCTGTCTTCTTAAGTCTCTAAGAATTTTTAATGTTAATCTTATGGTGTTATGGATTCACCCTTGAATAGAAAGCATGAGGCTGATAAAAGGAGAATTGTTCATTTCTCATCTCTGTGCAGTGATTTCCTTCTATAAAGGGCAGTATCAGTAATAATTTAGTCTATCAAGTTGAGCAGTTTTACAAAGTCTCAGCTTTTGTGTGCAAGGAATATATCTTCCCTTTGATTTATCCTCTCAGTATTTGGGGACAAAGTGAAAGATAAGGGAGCAATGGAAAAGTAATACGTGGGATGCCAAAAGAAATGAAACAGGATTAGAGACAAAAATAAAGTTTACCATATTTAGAGTGCTTATTCCCAGAAGCCAATAAGACTTATTAGATAAATGCACTAGAGGATGAATGTGGCATGAATAAAAGCAATTTGGATGTGAGCATAGCATTCTATGTCTTTTTTTTTAGCTCATAAAATATGGATAGCATAAAGAATGTAATTGATTTTAACTACCTTTGGATAATTACATTTTGCCACATTCATGGATTAATAATCCACCTACTTTCCTCATAAAATTATAGGAGCAACATTTCATTTTAAGTACCATTAGCTGAAGAAGTATTAAGGCAAGTGTGCCTTCTTAATTATTATTACATGTGTTCTGTCTTAAGGACATCATTTACAATATCCACGTAGGCTTTATATCACCTGCAATTAGTAATTATATAAATGTTATTGAAGAGAAGGTTGCTGTTGTCTTCAAAAGAGAGAAGAAGCTGAAATATTGGTCTGATGCTTAGCTAGATGTTGGAATTCCTTGTGTTTAAATTCTCTAGTAATAGACCTTGGTAAAGAAAACCTAAAATCAAAATCAAACATTATTACATCTAAGTCCATTTAAAAATATCCTTAAAATATTGAGCCTACTATGGTTGTTATTTGTATTCATTTTTCAGTGTGGTAATGACACATGATATAGAATTAAATAAAAGGCCACTGGAATAATATGCATTAACAAAGAATTTCATTCCTTTTTTCTTTCTTCCATCATTCCAAAAAGCCAAGTATAATTTTGAAACTGAAGATAGCAGCAACAAGTAAAGAATTGTACAAAGTAGATGACAATTATCTAATATCATTGGGTCTAATTTCCAGCTTGAACAATGAAGATTTGAGAGATTATTCTATACATTTTACCACAGTTAAGTGAATTTCCATATAAGACTTTTCTCTTCTTTAAGAAAATGAAACTATGTTTTTCATTGGAAAAAAAACAAGCAGCAAAAAAGGGATATAAATACCAAGGCTAGAACTAAGCCAGTCCAGATACAGAACCAGACAATTCAATATCCCTGTAAGCAGACCCAGGAATTACACATAAGCCAGAAAAACATATTATTCTAAGGACATTCTTATTGCCTTTTGCAACAGAGATTTTCCAAGGAAAATTAAATGTTCAGCCCATAAGAAAAAGCTAATCAGCCAAGACATTTTCTCATTTTTACCATGCATTAACGTTCTGCCAGTTTCTCAGACTGCTTGAAATTATTGCTGACTTTTTCCTCACCTGCATTCTTTCTCAATCATATTACTAAAAAATTACTATATTTTATTCTCTTTTCCAAAATCACTCACTATCATAAAATGGTCAAATTCACCTCTTCCTCTTCATTAAAATAACAGGTATTACATATTTAGTGATTACAATATGCAATGCCGCAGTCAGGCTGGGCAAATAACCGGGAGGTGACAAGCAACTTGAAGGTTGAAGCGGGAACTGCTTTATTGCGGGGGAAACTCAGCGGGAACTGAGCAGGAACACAAGGTAGCGGGCACCCTAGGTAGCAGGAGCCGCTTTATTGTGGAGCAGCAGAGGTATCCTAACTGATTACACACAGCTTGACTCAATTAGCATCATCCAGATACAGCAATCAGCCAATAAGGAATCTCTACCATCTTAATGGCTCAGTGGAGTTGCCTCACAAACCACTCCTCCTGGCAAACTGCCAGGCGCCATCTTAACTTGATTTGCAATCCCCAACCATGCAAAGTGATTGTCACAAATATTTTTATATATTAACTCATTTGATCCTCAACAAAAATTTGACATCTGATAAATAAGATAATATTATCCACCTCATTTTACTAAAAAAAAAAAAAAAAAAAGTCCTACAAAAGTCACTTGCTCAATGTTCTAGGCTAACACTTTGGATTGGGAATTCAGGCCAGGAAGCTTAATCTCTATGATTTGGAAGTCATTCAATACTCTCCTGCATTGACCCCATCATATGTGCCAACCACATCTCCCAATGATTATTAAGGCGAACCTTCACATCTTCTCTTCATTGGTCTCTAGAACTGACTAGTTTCCAGAAATTCTGAATTCCCAATCCTCTCCAATTATTTGAATGTTCCTCATCCTTTAGAACTAGGACATGTCCCCTGATTGTTCCTGGCCACTTTAATCTTTTCTAAATTCAATAATTCATCATTATCATCACCAACCTAGCATGCTAGTTAGGACTTTGTATAAGACAAAGTGGATTTGAATTTTATCTATGTAACTTAACAACCACGTAACTCTGGGTAAAATTATACAAATGTGTTCAAACTTATTTTGTATAGGCATAAATGGGATTGTAATAATGTATTCCTTACAAAGTTTGTTGATAGAAATGAGACATTGTAATTAAAAAGCTCATAATGATGAACAGACATCCAGTAATAGTCAATAAATTGTAACTATTATCATCCTCATCTACTAATATATTTCTTTAAAAACTTGTTAGTCAAATATTGACAGTTTATCCCAATTCCCAAACCAATGTTCAATTCAGCTTTCAATAGAAAAAAAAAATTTCATTTTTCATTCTGTTGGTGATTTCTGTAGTTCCTAAACCAATGGTGAGAACTGAGAGACCCAGAAAACATGCTAAGTGTATCACTGATTAAAACACTGAGGGCATAGATACAAGGGAACAATGCTAAACAAGTGGGAAGAATTCCATGTAGAAACTTTCATTCACTTAATAAATAAATGAAATTAACTATTTGAAGATCATCTACTTTCAAGTCTTTAAGGTAGACCTAGAAAAAAAGTGCCATGAACAATCCAGTTGCCAGTCAGAAAATGAAAAGGAATAAAGAATGCTCTTAAATGATACAAAAGAGAGTCAGACCTGCATTGACTAATTAAAATACACCTTTGTGTGCTGAGTGGTTTCTATGATGGATAAAATATCATGATTAGGAATGTTGGCTTCCCTGGACTTCCACAGGAAAGATGGCTTAATGTGGTACGTCAGATGAAGCATCCTCCAGAAGCATATAGGTGCTTTTGCTTGAGGTGGGGCTCCGTGGGCTAAGGGGACTTCAAATTTGTACTGAACCTTATGGAAGGAGCATTTTCTTTATTGTTAAGCAGGTAGCCAATGGAAAAGTGTTATAAAGAAATTATTGCTATATATGATAACATTCCCCAGGCCTATTAATATTTTAGCACAAGCTGGGCATGGTGGTGCGCACATGTGATCCCAGCAGCTCAGGAGCCTAAGGCAGGAGGAGGCCAGCCTCAGCAATTAGCAAATCCCTGTCTCAAAATAAAAGATTAAAAATGGGCTGGGGATGTGGCTCAGTGGTTAAGTCCCCCTGGGTTGAATCCCTAGTACCAAAAAAGAAAAAAAAAAAAAGATTAGCACAGAAATTCCCCAAATCCCTACCACTTTCCCTCGTAAAATCCAACTTTAAAAAAAAAAAAAAGCCTATTTTTCTAATACTTTATTTACTTCTCTACATTTAAATCTCTAAATATCCTCAGAAAAACTTCAGTGAATTTGCACTAACTTTTTCGGAAAAACCTTGGCAAGAGTTACATCTTTTTATAGTATTAACAGGCTGAAATACCTGTACAGTTTTCAAAATAAATATTCTGAAAAATGTATTTTGCTTATAATCAGATTCTAAGCTTTATAGTTTTGTTTTTATGTAGGAATTATAATGCCGTTAGAGAAATTGAGTAATATTTCTTAATTTTAAGTTTGGGAGATGCTTAATTTAAAAAATGGCAGCCTCATATGTCTCCAAAAACAAGATTTTTCTTCTTGTTGCTAAAAGCTTATGTTGTTATTAAAAAACTTAATTTTCAAAATATTTCCAGAACCTCTGCCTGGTATATATATGTCCATTAAACACAATAAAGATAGAACAAAGGCAAGAGAGAGAAGTTGAAAAGAAGACAAAATCAGTGAAAAATCCCAAGTAAGGGCACTGACACACTTGGAGGGCAATTTTGGAGCATATACCCCTAGGAAGTGAAATAAAGGAAACAAAAGTAGCACCAGAATCACTAACCTGGATTCCTCCCTGTCCTAATGCTGGTTCCTTCCTTCTGCATCCCCTACTTGGAACTAATAACTGTGTGTTCTGAAATCAACTACTTGAATTATGAATGGATCATATTTAAGAATCAACTCCTTTCAAATAAAAAAACCTTTTACAGCTATATTTGGTTAGGGGGAAAGAAATTAGCATACATTTCCTCGTTAGTCTGAGTGGCCTAACCGGTATAAATCCCTATAGGTTATTTGGAATGGCTTTAGTTTATACACCATGGATTTTTCTAACTATTTAATAACATGTTCAGAGTGAAGATTGTTAGTATTAATCACAAGAAACTGAACTATAGCCCCTAGGAGAACAGCTAGGGGCTTTCCTCTTTGCTTCTGGGTATGCATCAGCCCTAGGCACAGACTTAGACATTTATGATTTGGGCTATGCAAAAGTAAATAATGGAAAAGTGTGCTGTTGGTTGGTTCCCATCAAGACTGGGGGGAGACAAACTATAAACAATTAGAAAGAAGCCAGATGCTTAAGGAGGCTGATAGAATAAATAACTTTCCAATTATTCTCAAGAAAACTCTTTAAAAATAGAGTATTAAGAAAAAAGGGGGGGGGGCAAGGTTGTGCTTTCAATAAGACAACTTTTTAGTCAGTGAAATGAAATATTCAAATCTGAAGAGCACATTTCTCATAATATTGTTTTTTTCCCCTTTGTAATGACTTTTGGTCTTTTGTCTCATCTACTAAACACTTATGTCCATTTCATGCAAGGCACTTGATACTATAGTATCAGAAATACCTGTACAGTTTACAGAGATAAATGTAGTTTACGAGGGGAAAATAAGTCCTCAGTTCTTAGCTCCTCCTGGCTAAAGTGATTTGGAGTCCCTGATGGAGACCCAGGCTCCAGGAATTTGGAAGCTGGACTGAAGATACTTTCTGCAGCTGTTGGGATTCTGATAAGGAGTTCTGGTGTTTTTACTCTTTGTGGAAAGGTTTCTTTGTCCTGATCACCCAGCTAGAATAGTTGTTTCACAGAAAAAAAAAAAAAATTACCTCAAAACCTTAATAATGAACTCTATGCCCCCAAAGGAGGTGGAGAACATACATTTTGCTTCTACCAGGTCAAATTTAATATAATAGAGAATATTTTCTTAAACTTCAGTATCTTGAAATGCTTCTCATTTGAAAGATACAGAATATTTTATATATGCTCATCACTGAAATATTTGTACCCAGTTAATCCATGGATGTGGTCTGGTCTTCATTGCATTTTCTTTACATGTTCTGTAACTTTTCACTATTAAATTAGACATATAAAAAAAAATCTCACCTCGGTAGCAACATCTCCAGTTTTTCCACGGTGAGGAATTTCGTATGCCTCTATTTGTTGCTTGGTGAGTCTTACTAACTTTTCAGCAAGTTCCCTCCAGCCTTTTCCAAGTTTGACAGCTGAAGTCAGAATAATAGCTTCTTGGAGAAGATGCACTACCAACCCTTGACAGTCGATCTTTAGCAGAGCCTGCAGCAGCAATTATATATCATAATTAAAAACAACTCATTTTGATTTTTTCCTTTCAATTAAAATTTTTATTACTTATTCTAGAAATTGGAGTCCTTCTTTTCACCACACATATAACTAAGTTTTCTGAAATCTAAATATTTGATTTACTGTTACGCAAATTCAACACACATACTTAGCATGTGTGAGGTTCTGAGTTCAATCTCCAGCACTCTTCCTCCCACAAGAGTCTAAAATTTCCCAGAATCATGCCTATTGCATATGAATCAGGTACTCCGGCTTGGAACGAAGCTAATGACATTTATAAATTTTAAAAATAACCAAATACCTCCCTCCAGTAATGTAATTGTGTTAAATATAAACCATAAGGTATTAAAGATAAAACATAGTCTTCTACATGCAAAATGGAAAACCACCACTCTTTCTTCCTTTTGAGGCATCTGAATTTTTTCACTCACCATGTATGTTTCAAACAATTCTGTAAGTTGCTGTTCTGCTTTGAATACACTTTTAAAAATGTGATTATATCTATGTATTCTCTTATCTGGTCAAATAAGCAAAAAAGAAAAGCAACAACAACAAAAACGTATTTAGCAGCTTCTCATTACTTAGTGGCACTTGGAACCTTTATCTACAAACACAGTACAATAAGTACAAATGAATGACCAAATTAGGTAACTACTGAAGTTGCAAAGTGTGTTTATTCTCATGTAAATATACACAGAGAAGGGCTGCCTGTGGTTTTATACAGAGACTAGACTAAGCCATGCATTTCTACTGAGAAATTACAGCCTCAGTGAGAAGCAATCCAAGTCAGCAGGACCCTGAAGGACTTTTAGTAATGTGGAATGGCTTTATCGCTCCACAGTCCAGTTGTTGTTATTTGTTTTTCTAGCAAAAAGAATCTTTTTGCTTGAAGTCATAAAACCTGAGTTTAAAATCTGTCTCCACAAACTATAAGACTTCAAATGAATTATTCAATAGAATTTTCTATATAGCCATAGAAAATTTTCTATGTAGCCATAGAAAATAATGATTTAAAAATCGATATAGTGCTAATACCACTGTCCAATGATTAATAAATATGAAGATTAAATCAGATGCTGAAGGACTTCACAGAGTGTCAAGTATATAAGGACAGCCACCCTTTAATTTCCTAGTTTGGCCAGTTCTTCAAATTTATATACAGTCCAAGGGGGAAAAATAAAAGTGTGTTCATTGTACAAAGAAAGATTGAAGAGACAAGAATGTACCCCCACTTCACACTCAATCACTTTCCTGTGAGATGGCCTAGCTTATGCCTTCCATTCAGGAGTCTTGAATCCTGCATAGGCACTATAGGAGTTTAAGGGCTCCCTTGGGACCTACTTTTATGAATGGGTTCTCCACCAGAATTTTCTATGTAGCCATTCAAAGTACTGTATTAATTATCATACTCCCAAAATGCCCAGGTATGAGTAGGCTTAAATTTTTAGGTCATTGGGCCAATATGACTAAGAGTTCCACTGAAGAAAAAGAGAGCAATTTCAATTCAAACTTGTCAATACATACTGAATGTGAGCTCTGAGAGGTAACATGCTATTGCAAAATGCACATGAGCTTCCACCAGGCAGCATGGCCTCTAACATTCAGTCTCCAAAGGCCCAGATTATGTGAGATTGCAGCATATCATAATAAAACTATTCACTTACAAATGAATAGTGGGCCTTTTAAACTTTAACTACTCTTGGTATCATTTTAGAACCGTCAAAAATATTGAAGGGGAGGAAAAGTTTTTTTTTTAATATTTATTCCTTTAATATATAAATTATTGTTAATGTCACACACTAAATTTCTTCTCTAATTATTTTTACTCATTTTTTAAAATTATTTTTAATTGTAGTTGGACATAATACATTTATTTTATTTATTTTTATGTGGTGCTGAGGCTTGGACCCAGGGTATAGCATATGCTAGATGAGCACTCTACCGCTGAGCCACAACCCCAGTCCCCCTTTTTTCTTCCTTTTATACTTTAAAACTTTACTCCTCTGTTATGAACCCACTTGGATAATTTCACTCATCTCCTATAGGGCACCATTTTTCATTGTTATGTGTAATGTCATTGTTGTTGTTATTTGTTTAGTACACACTCCAACACATGTACCTATACAAACCTTTTTTTTCTACACACAAACACACATATAGCTTTGTTTCAAGAGGGTATTAGCTATCATCATTATTGTTTAAAAAATAAATAGTTCAATAATTTTTAGAAATATGGTCTTGATATTTTAACAAAATATTGAATTTCTACTTCAAAGACAAAACAATTCTTTATAACTCTCCCCTGAGCCTTCCACTGGGATGAATACCATGCAGAAAAATGTTGATCCTGAGACTCCTATTCAAATAGGATTTAGAATCACCAATATCATTGCTTGGGTTATAATGTATTGCACGAAGAAGAAAAAAATGCTAAAGTAAAGGACATTGATTAAATGTTTGAAAAAAGAAAAACACTGAAAAGTAGACCTCTAGCAATGGCCAGGTTAGTTTTGTTTAAGTTTGCTTTCACATTATGGAGCCATTCTGATATTTTAGGGCTATCTAAATATTTGAGAGAGGAAGAGAAGAAAATGTCTTATAAGTTTTAGGCCCAGCACAAACAGAACCTTTAATCTCCCTTTAAAAGATAATCTTTGGGGCCTTATTTTCTGAGAAAAAATCACAATTGAATCTCAAATCTAAAAAACCCAATTGTATGATCCTTTAGGATAGGTTCTATATTTGTTATGAAGTGACTTCGACTTATGTGAAGCTGTCTTTTTTAAAATATATATATATTTCCCCTCTCACATGTTTGGTTAAAAGTTAATAAAATTTTCTGTGGTAAATAAATTACTATGATCAAGCAATACTCACCACAATAAGTTCATAAAGAAACTTCCTTGTATTTCTGTCTCCATGGCAATCTTCCTTTAGCTTCTTGACAACATAAGAAACCTTTTCTGATTCTTTGTCTGCTTGCATTTGATCAAAGTTTTCCAGTGCCAGATGAGAGTACCCCAGGACACCGGCTAAAACTTTCCAGTCATAAACTTTTTCTAACACCAAGGTCAATACAACTGAATATATATAAGTCAGTTTTTTAAAGGGCAGGGCAATTTGCTCAAGAAGATTCCTGGTTGTAAAGATACTATCAGACACAGACATGACTTGTTCTTTTGAAATCACCTTGACATTTTTGCAGTGCACAAGTCCAATCTTCCCTCTGAGGACTCCCACATACCATTCCTTCACTTTAGACTGCCCCATGGCCTTTACCTTACCTTCCCCAAGAAGAGCTATCGTGTCCCCTTTGAAATATTCCAGAAAGTAGTCAATCTTGTTTTGTCTGAGCACTGTCTTCAGGGTTACCCCATAGTTGGTAAAGTTCAATTTTTTATCTTGGAATGTGGGATATTTAACAAGCACTGATGAGAATAAAGGCGTGGACTTTTCCTCTTTCTCCTTGTGCAGATTTGAGAGCCTTTTTAGGTTGGGAGCCGGATCAGGTGAAGTGATAAAGAACTGTGCAACTGGTCTACCATTAGGAGGCTCCACCTGAACACGGAAAACAAACAAGTGCATCTCTCTGCAGTCCACTAAAGAAAAGAAAACTGGTTGATGAACCACCTCACCTAATTCCAACTGCTTTTGTTTAATTTGTTTCCCATCTTCTTGCACTTTTACTTCAAAATCAGGATCACATGAAAACACAGAAATATTTAAATCCTGCGGCTTGTCAAGCAAAAACGAATGCCTTCCCCAGAGCTGAAATACAACAGGAGATGTGCTTTTTCCATCCTTTTTAATATCAGGGATTGTAAGCTTTCCTGGAATATAGCTATGTCCACAAACTGTGAAAATAGCAGTGAAATTGGGATGGATGTATTTGGGGCCATAAATTCCAATTGAGATGGTTTTGTGAATGTAATCCCAAATGGTGGCAGGTGATGACTGAATAGCTTTAGGTTGTGCAGCAATCACTAGATACATCACCTTACTCAAGTCCACCAGCTTGACTTGGATGGTGTCTTTATAAACATAGCAGTTGTTTAATACTTTGAAAGGACCCTCTTTGACCAGGCTGTGTAAGCACACCATTTCTGTCATCACTTGACTGAAAGGATCCTTTCTTACTTCAGCCCCAATTTTCATTTCTAACAAAACAGCTTCCATTGTATTAAGGTTACTTAACATGATTTCCAACAGAGGGCTTACAGTGCATGAAAGATCATTATTAAGCATTTGTGGAGGATCAAGAAATGCCCTTAGAGATACCTCTTGGAATTCTCCCACAGCTACATGACCTTGGGGCACATGAACAGTGATGTCTGACTCAGGTAACTGTATGGACCCTCCTTGGTGGTTGAGTTTACAAACTGTGATTGTCTCTGCAACTTGTGTTTGGGCCCATCCAGGACTCTGATTCATTGTATTCAAATCCAAGCAGGAGCGAGCCAATTGGCGTTGACTTAACCAAGCCATTTTATAAGCCTCTCGATCATTTTGAAGCCATTCTAAGTCTTGTGCTAGGATTTGGTCACAGTCTTGCATACTCTGATGAGTACTCGTGGTGTCATTTAAAATGCCCAGAAGTTCTGAAACACTTTTGGATCTTCCTGATTTTCTTAAGGGAGACTTGCTGAGCAATTGATGCACATCAAGTTCATCATCAGAGGAATCAAAAGAATTTCCAGTTTCAATTTCTCTTAAAAAAAGAAAAGGATCTTCTTTCAAAATGGAGATATTCTCTTTCTTCTGGTTATTTCTTAGCTGAGTTATATCATCCAGAAATGGGTTAGAAGCAGATAGTTCCTTCCAGAATGGATTTGTAACTTTCAAAGCCTTGTCATCGTGAAGAGGGACAGCATCTGTACAATTGCAAAGCAAGCCTGGGTCTTGCCATTCTTGTTATTTAAATAAAAGTAAAACAAAACAAAAATAAGGTGGCAATTTGAGATACAACCAAGACTCATTATTCCCAATAGCTTAAAAATTCAAGATTTACTTTTCACTTTGCTTTTTGCTCTCTAGCCTAGTAGCTGCTACAAACTTAATGTAAAATTTGGTCAAATTCTCATGTAATAAGAATAGGGAAAATTTCTGCCAAATTATTTTGAGTAAAGGTAGAGTTATTTTATCTAAAGACATCATTGTACATAAACTAAACAAATATCAAACACTTCAGACAGTAATACATTTCCTTGAAAATGACTTACACTGGTATTCACTTCTGCCTTACTATTTTATGTTTCATCTTCCCAAAATGAACAAACTGAATTCAATTATCTAGATTAGATATTATTAGACCCTACACAGTAGGTCTAATTTTATAAAACAAGCCACTGTATTAGACAGGCAGCAAAAAATTCTTAGATTATTTTCTGAGAATGTTGTATTGATAAATTTTAATAACATTGAATTTCTGTGTGAGAGAGGAAGAAAGAAGGAACACTGAAAAAATAGACCATTGTTGGATAGTGCTTGAAGGAATTTGTTGAACTTTTGTGAACTTACAATGACATATTATTGCTTTAGAAACTGAGTGTTTTGAGAATTATAACACATGAAAATATTCATTTTCATAAAGAATTTCTATATATCCCACAATGTTGGAGACATTTTTTTTAAGGTTTAGAGTGAATCATACTTAGCCATTTCTAAGAAAATATTAGTAAAGAATCTGGGGACTTTGTGAAACTGGTGATACTTTGGAGAAAATGAAAGCCAAAATGGGCAATCAAATCATCCAAGTTTCTATAGGAAAAAAGAAAGAAAGAAAAGAATTCAAGTAAACTTCTTAACTTTTTGGTTTACTATTTGTAGAATGGTTATACATTAAAGTGTTACATATTAAAAATTAGAAAATAAAAGTAGTTTTTCTTCTATTTCTACACTGATTTTCAATCCAATGACTCCTAATTCTTAAAATTCATTTTTTTTTTCTCTAGGTTCAATTCCATTGTTTTCTGTCCCAGGAAGTTTTCTTAAATCCCTCCATCTTCCAAAGATCTCTTTTATCCCAGATTCATTCTATTTGTTACATATACTACTCATTTTTTAATGCTTTTGCATTTTTATAAAATTTATTATAATCTGATTATAAGATGTACATTTTTGCATGTCTTCAATAATACTAGAACAATTCTGTGATAACAAGAGGATTTTATAATTCTTTTAATCTCCTGTAGCAGGAGGTAGAACTTCAGGACTTATTGGTGAATTTTAGAAGTACACATTCAGTAGCTATTGATGATGGATCTGATTTACTTACATGGAAAAATTACAATAGTCATACATTTCTGTACCTGTAATATTGCAATTTTTTGAGAGGTTTTCTCCTTCCATGTCAATCAAATTTCCTTCAGCTCTACTTTGTGCAGTTCCTCCTGACCAAAAATGGGCTATTTCACAGATTACCATTTTCCCACCTAAAAGTAAATAGATATGTGTTTTTTGTAAGCATCCATGTACACATTGGCAGAAGAAACAAATTTAAAATGGTGATAGATATTTAATAGACAACTGCATTTAAAAAATACTTTAAAGTAGAAGACTTACTTCTGGTAGGATAATGGACTAGATATGTATTATCATGCTGTTGAAAAATGCTCAGATTATGTACTATACCAACAAGGAAACCTGGAAATACATTACCAAGCCCATAAAAAAAAATGACTAATGGAAACCCTAAGAACAACAAAAAAAGAATTGTAAGTTGAAATTTCAATAAATAGACCATCTTAATATAATGGTTGGAAGACTAAATATACAAACCTGAAAATCCTCTCCCAAATTCTTCTCTATATTCAATCCAATTACCAGAAAAATCACATTATTTGTGTACACATGTGTAAGATCTTTTTTTATTTTTTAAATTTTATTTTTAAATTAACAAATCAAGATCGTGTATATTTGTTGTATACAGCATGTTATTTTAAAGCATCTTGTTCTGAAACATTGCTGCATCTATAAACTCTTAAGCTTTGGAAATAATGTGTGTTATCTATCAGATATCAGAATTAATTTTAACTATTCTGTAAGACAACGTGGAGAGAGAACAGAAGTCGACTCAGGGCACAGAATAAAGATTCCAAAAGCAGACCTGCACTCATAAGAAAGCTTGTTATCTGGCAGAGGCCATGCAAAGCGGTGTGGAAGTGATGGATTTCTAATTAAATGGTGATGATATAGTTGGTTGTACATGCTGAAAAGAAATTGCATCAATCACAACCTCATTTCACACACACACACACACACACTTACTCACACACACAAATCATTTCCAAGAGTTTTAGATTTCAAAATGTGAAGAAAAAAAAAAAAACACTTTAGAATTGGCAAAGTAGAGAATGCCTCCTGAAAAGTATTTATTAACCACAAACACATAACACGCACACACGCAAAGGCAATCACAAAATGAAAAAATAAGAAATCTTGTTCAGTCAAAAGATATTGTTTACGGAGAGGGGAGGAGAGGGAAGGGGAGGGGAGGGGGGATAGTAGAGGATGGGAAAGGCAGCAGAATACAACATACACTAGTATGGCAGTAGGTAAAAAAGTGGATGTGTAACCGATGTGAATCTACAATATGTACATAGGGTAAAAATGGGAGTTCATAATCCGCTTGAATCAAATGTATGAAATATGATATGTCAAGAACTTTGTAATGTTTTAAACAACTAATAAAAAAAAGATATTATTTACAAAAAGTAAAAACACAAGCCCAAAACTAGGAGAATTGACTTCCAAAGCACATGACTGATAAAGAATCACTTATTTGTATTCTAAAATAACAAAGACTCACAAAAATTAAAATTAAAACAACACTAAAGAAATTCCTTTAAAAAGATCTAAACAAGCATTTCTCAAAAAAGAAAACAAATGAAATATGTCCTATCTAATTGGTAATTAGATAAAGCAAAATAAAACCACATGAAACAAAATTAACACCTATCAAATTTACAAAACGTTTGAAGTCTGGCAACAACAATTATCAACAAAACTGCAAAGCAAAGAGAAATCCTATGCTCTCCTAGAAGAAGTACTAACAGGTACTTGGACTATAATCTGATATTACCTAGAAAAGATGTTTGCAAACTAGTACCCAGTAATTCTCTAGTCAAATTTTGTATATGTGCATAAAAAGAGATATTACAGTTGAATGTTCATTATATTATGTTACCAGGAAACTGTTTTTTCTTCTTCTTTTTCTTCTTCTTCTTCTTTTTCATACCAGGGATTGATTGAGGATGCTTAACCACTGAACCACATCCCACTGAGCCACAACCCCAGCCCCCCCAGCCATTTCACTTTTTTATTTTGAGATACAGTCTTGCTAAGTTGCTTAGGTCCTGAGTAAGTTGTTGAGGTTGGCCTCAAACCTGCAATCCTCCTGCTTCAGCCTTCATAGTCACTGGGATTATAGGTGTTTACCATCACATCCAGCCTAAATCATGGTATTTTAATACAACGGAGTACTATTCAACAGATGAATCACAACTCAATGTACAAATACATGCTAGATACAGGATGCTCATTTGCTGAGACTCCACCTTCATCACATGTATGGTTTCCCTTAGTCCTGTGACAACATGCAGAACTACATATTTAGCATCTGATTTTCAGGTGGAAAAACAAGTCTCAGCTGCTCAGCATAACTAAGCCACCAGGTCAAATGACAAGTGAATGACCCAGAAAAAAATTACTTGACTTATTTACATTATAGCTACCACACCCAAGCCATAGGCCTAACCCAGACCCAGGTTCCCAATGGTACATTCCAAGAGCACCCCACCTGCCATTTCACATTTCCAAGGATGAGGAACACTCCTTTCCTCCCTTCTGTGCTAAGTTCTTCCTTAAACTCACCCCCCCCCCCTTTTTTTTTGGTCATTCTTCTTTCAAATTCTTGACTTTCATATTAAACAAGTCTATTTGATTTTTTTAAAATGTAAAATATTTTTTGGTATATGAGAAAATAATATATTTTTCAAAATGAAAGAAAGGAGGAGAAGGGAGAAGAAGAGGAGAAAAAGAAAGGGTAAGGAAGGGGAAGAACATGTTTTGCAAACATGATGAATAAACAACAAAAAAAATTATCTCGTAAGGTTAGGCATGCTTAAAAACAAACAAGCAAACAAATGGTACAGTAATATTTTTTTTTTCCTGCTAGGGAAAACTACATCAAAAGCTTGAGTGAAAAATTGAATTATACAATATGCAAATTGCAATGAGACCTCAAGTTTCCTGGCAGCTCTTTAAAAATTCTGTGGCTGGTTTTCACCAGATACAATGTTCAAAATTTTGAGTATTTAGCACTACCATAGGTAGTCAAGACTTTAAGCAGGAAAACTGAGCTCAAATCCTTCAGCAAAATTTAGCAACTCAAATTAAGATGAAAGGGAAAAAAAGTTTAAATAGAAAAGTATTTTTAAATAGATAAAGTACATTTTAAATAGAAAACCAACTCTTTCATTTCTTGTGAAGAGCAAAAATGAACAATTTAGACCCAGTATTCCTTTGAAGCAGATAACTGGTGATGTAAAAAAAAAAAAATAGTCATAACCCAGGAAGAAAAGTTAGAAGTCCTCAACCACAGGAAAGCCAGGACGGGTGCCTGACACAGATGTACAGATGTGATCCTGAGTCATGATTACATTTCAGAAGCAAAGGCCCAAAGTAGTCATTGGCTGTAATTCCTTGTGGAGCTGCCTTTTCCTTCAGTCACCCAAGCAGATCTTAACTGTCCTCCAGAGCTGTTCTTCTAAACTTGTACCAGAAGCACCTGATGGATTTAATCAAACACAGCAGCTGGAACCACCCAGGGTTTCCTATCCAGAAAGTTTGAGGACGTATCTAAAAATCTGCATTTCTAATAAGGTTGTCAACTGATGCTAATGCTATGGATCTCAGGGGCACATGTTGAGAACCATGTTCTGAAAACATTTTGGGATTTTTTTTCCCCACTGGCTAACTATTTTCCCTATTTCCACTGTCCCCCAACAAATCCTCCAGCTCCTGATCTTTCTTTACACAGGCGCACGCGCACGTGCGCGGGAACACACACACACACACACACACACACACACACAACCCATAGTACTAGATGCTAAATCTGGATATTTTTTTCATGTGAATACAGGGAGTATTGTCTATAGAAGCATGAGTCAGTCTTTTTTGGAATGAGTAAATGGGAAAAGAGAAGCCTGCTGTCCATTTAATCCAGGACACTTTCTTTTAGATGTGCCTTTGACTTATTCTGGTATTGTATGATGCATTATTTTTTTCCTCAAAAAGCTAATGAACAAAGTTTTGCCCATCATTTATTTTAGTATTAGAACTATGCCTTAAGCAACTGAGGAAATTCACCAAATATACAACTTAATAAATGTTCTGAGAAGGTATTTTTGAAGGGGGAAGTGGGTGGGAAAGGATATGGTATTTGGAAAGAATAAAGGGAAACTATCTTTTAAAAGAATCATTTATTTAAAATGTCTTCTTTAATGTGTTTGTAGTAGTCTTTATACAGTGAAAATTGTTATTGCTAGCCATAGGCAAGTTCATGGTACTTTTCAATTTGTCTTTGAGTACCTCAGACCTCTCTGATTGCCAGGGACCATACTTTTTTTTTTTTTTAAACTCTTCATAGGATCTGAGCTGCATTTAACTCTTGATCTATGTGTTATGAAGTCATGACCATATTGGCTACAACTTTTGTAGGTGACAGCAGAGTCTAAAATGTCAAAAGAGCCATTGTTGGATCAATAGACTTCTCCTTCACCCCTCAAAACCAAACCTACCCAAATGCTACATTAACATGTAAAAGCAACTGACTAAAGAAAGACTGAATGGTCCAAAAAGGAATCAAAATCAGCAATAATATTCACCTGGTATAATCTGTTGGACATTACCATGGTGTGTGTCCTTACTGGATTACCCCAGGGCACCTTATAATGAGCTAGTGACACCATATGATTGATGATACATATACTCTAACACCAGTTATTAAGTAGTTTGAATATTTGTTACTCTAATCATTCTGACCAAATATTTCAAAGACCAGACAGTCTGGCAGGGCAAATTTCAGCACTCACTTTTCCCCAAGAAATAATAAAATGACTTTAGACAATTATCCAGGTAGGGCAGCAGGGATGATGCGTTAGGCAGTATTAATAATTCACAATAATTTCTATGATGGCTCTAACCCAGAGCTCAAAACACTTTATCAATACACCATCTTGTTAATGTTACCATGTCAAGATGCCTATCACTTCTTTATATTTTATTAACCTTCCATCATTAGCAGAACTAAAGTTCAGGAAAATTACAATCATTGTGTAGTGTAGTGTGACATTAATGAGCACAAATCAAGAACAGAGAAATGATAAGTCAGGAATTGCTGTATATCTAGCTTACTGATGTAACATCCCCAGAAACTTCATCCTGGAAGAAAAAGTGTACAAGACTCTGAACAGACACACACACACACAAAAAAAAAAAAAATCTAAAAATTTAAAAACTAATAATTATTAAAAAAAAAAAAAACAGCCAGGTACAGTGGCACATGCCTGAAATCTCAGCAACTTGGGAGACTAAGGCAGGAGGATCTCAAGTTCAAAGATAGTATCAGCAACTTAGTGAGATCCTGTCATCTGAAAATAAAAAGAAAAGAAGAACTGGGGATATAGCTCAGTTTTAAAGTGATTCTGGCTTCAATCCCCAGTACCAAGTAATCATCATCATCATCATCATCATCATCATCATCATAAGAGCTATTAATTTTTGAGAGCTTCCCTACTCTTAATACCATGTATAGATAATCACATTTATTACTTGCAACAATTATATCATTATTCCCATTTTAAAGAAATATAAATTAGGGATTTTGTATGCCCAAGAATATAAAGCTATTCTAAAAGAAAGTCAATGTTTCAACTTAAGGACACTGAATCCTAAAGAACTCTACCATGTTCCCTGCAGAAGGGATAGACTCTCTCTTCCAGAGGAAGTGACAAGGGGTCTCATATTTTCAGTGAGCACCAAGCCCTGAAAATTATGTAGCTATCCTGGTTCACAGGGTTGACAACCCTAACACTTCACACCCAGAGAATGGCTGAAATTACAGGTGGCCATGAAGAAGGGAGAAAGGCATTATTTTAAGTGAAAGAATGTTTTACAGATGATAAAACCAAGTTGCCGAGAGGCTAATTGATTTGCCTAAGGTTTAAGTTCATCACTAGCAGGTTTAGGAAATCAACTGCCATTGCCTGATTCTAAAATTCATAAGAAAGAAGAAGCATATGAGAATGGCTTCCCCCATTTACATGAACTCTATAAAGTATAAAATGAGATTCTTTAACACTTTTTCTATGTTATGGCAAAAGTAATAACAACTTAGATTTTAAGACTTGAAAGCAAAAATGATAAAAGGTTTAATCCTAGCATCCAGTGAAAGTAAACTATAGTGGTCTCCAGCTCTGTGCTTCCCAGCAATCACACCTCATACCAAGCAAGGGTTCTTGGGATGTGAAGTCCACTGGCAATGTCAGTCCTACTTGCTTTGACCTTACTGCATGTGTTTAGCATCTTGCCTTCCAAGTCACAGGGCAGAGCTCCATAATCAACATTGGAAAATGGATAAGGCATCTTTCAAAAGTTCAGAAGGCAGTCCATGAACACAGAAATATTTAAAAGAGCATTGTAATGATGGGCCTGGTGGCATAAGCCTATAACTCCAGCAACTTGGGAGGCTGAGACAGGAGGATTGCAAGCTTGAGGCCAGCTTCAGCAACTTAGTGAGACTCTATCTCAAAATAAAAACTAAAAAGGTCTGGGGATGTGGCTCAGTGGTAAAGCACCCCTAGGTTATATCCTTAGTTCCAAAATATATTTTAAAACTTTTAAAGAGCATTATAGAGGTTTTTAGTCAGCTTTTCACTGCTGTGACTAAAGGACCCAACCAGAACAAATGTAGGGGAAGAAAAGTTTATTTGAGGGCTCACGGTTTCAGAGGTCTTAGTCCACAGAAAGCTGGCTCCATTCCTTCTGGCTGGAGGTGAGGCTGATCACCATGGCAGAAGAGTGTGGGGGAGGGAAGCAGCTCACATGACCATCAGAAAGCAGAGAGAGAGGTTTCCTATCGCCAGATAAAAATATATACCCATAGCCACGCCCCCAATGAATGGCTTCTTCCAGCCACACCCACCTACTTCCAGTTACCACTCAGTTAATCCCATCAGGGATTAATTCACTGATTAGGTTAAGGCTATAATCCAATAGTTTCTCCTCCAAACCTTCTTGCATTGTCTCACACATGAGCTCCAAATCTCCCATCCAAATCATAACATAGATTTCTGATAAATATCCACTGTAAATCAGCAGTATTTTAATATTAACCTAAGCATATAAATGATTAAAACAATAGATATTTGTTTATATTATTTGAGTTCTCTTCAGTATGTTCATATTACATGCGTGTGCACATACATATACATTCACACACTTTTCCTTGATTTAAAAAGGATCTGAGAATACCTGCAAATACTCAAAATACATGAGTTGAAACAAGTGCATTTTATTCTTCAGTAAAAAGCTCAAAACAAAACAAGTAAGTGAAAAAAAATTGAAGTGACATTTTCAGGAAGTTGGTAGGAAGATCAAAATAAAAATAATTGCACAAACATGCTGTAAGTTCCAGTACACTTACTAGTGATGAACCACAAATTTGGCTCTCTACCTTCTAACAGTGACCATAGTTAGGAAAACATGATTAGTTGCAAGCTTTTCAGTTACCACATGTTAAACCACTTAGCAGAAGCACAGCATTACCAGGAAAGAGGAGTGGAGAGAAGCCTAGGACTACTGGGAATAACATCGCAGCCGTGTCCCTGTGTCTTTTTACAGTATGTTCAGTGGGAAATCCCATTCATGGAATTCTGTCTTGATGTGTGTTGATGTTATCTCACCCCAGAAGCAATTCTGTCAGGACAGATGGGGAGCAGTGGTGTCCAGCTAAGCAGCCATTCACCTCTCTATCCTAATATAGGAAAACATTTCAGATGAGTTCCTAAAGCACAGGAAAGACCACCTCAACTTAGTGAAACACTAACTTCCTCTCAACTGAATTTGTTTTCACTGACTTGGACATTCTAACTCTAAAAATCCAAAACAGCTCTTTCTCTTGAAGACCCAAACAATCAACTAAAATTAAAGATGGGAGTCACATTCTCTTGTGAACATTTAGAACAAGTAGTCAAAATGCAGGCCCAAGCAGAGGACCATTCTAACTCAGTCTATTATGCTGTGATACGGGCAGCAATTTTTGTTGACCATAGAGTGAGGGTTTTAGTACTTTGTTTATAGAGAACATTTAATGAGTTTGTTATCAAACCCTCTCTGTTGCCATAAAATATTCCCAGTGATATGTCTCTCAAAGTCAATTTTAAGCAATATGTGTTCCTAGCAAATTCTTGGAGATAAATTAGCTGCAAAAACTGTTCCTGATAATTGAACAAGTTTAATTCTTACATGAGTTGTCAGATGTGACATTTGTTGTGTAATAATAGTTGTTGATTTTAACTACTTTTCCTGTGCACCCGTCAATGCAAGATAAGTTTTCTGGTTCTAGTTTACAAAAGGTACAAAGGTCAACAACTGGTTCTGGGAAGGAGCAGATCCAAGGCAGATTTACAGTGTGACTAATGGAGCTGAAACTGTAGGGCCCTCAATTTCCAAGGAACTGAGCCTAATTCTGTATCTGTTTTCTTATATGCTTCATTCTACTGTTTCAAAGAACTCTGAACAGGAAATCATGAGCTCTTACTGGTTGTTCTTGACTCTATTTTTTTTTTCCTCTTTTTTTTTTTGTACCAGAGACTGAACCCAGGGTCACCTAACCACTGAACTACACCCCAGCCTTTTTTATATTCTATTTTGAAACAGGGTCAGCCCTTTTTATATTCTATTTTGAAACAGGGTCTCGCTAAGTGTCATAGGGCCTTGCTAAATTGCTAATGCTGGCTTTGAACTTGTGATCCTCTTGCCTCAGCCTCGGAAACCACTTGGATTACAAGTGTGAGCCACAATGCCTACCACCTTTTTTCTTTTCTTATACATAAATACATTTTGGTAATGAACAAAGGCTTTGAAATGAGAATTCTCCTGTTTCAGATCTTGGGATACAAACTTGGAAAATTTCCTAAACTTTTATGGGATTCTGTTTATCATCTGTAAAAATCATAAAATAAAGTATTATTATTAACATATAATCCACATTCATGCTGCACTTAAGGATCAAAGGAAATACTATATAAAAGCTGCCTGACAAGGTGATTCCCTTTCCCTTCCTTTTGTCCTTCCCTCTGAATTATTCAGACGTAATGTTTAGAAACAACCTTGCCTACTAGGCCCACTCCAGAGGCTTCTCATGATCAGCTGGTTTGAGACCCCAACCTAACTCCCTAAGGATTAAAAATAACTTCCAGTCAGACCTGCCCTGAGAACCTATGTCCTATTCTTCACTCCTTACAGAAAAGTTTACTATCCATTGCCACGACTCCTGTCAAAAAGAGAGCCTGGGGCTGGGGATGTGGCTCAAGCGGTAACGCGCTCCCCTGGCATGCGCGGGGCACTGGTTTCGATTCTCAGCACCACATAAAAAATAACATAAAATAAAAATGTTGTGTCCACCGAAAACTGAAAAATAAATATTAAAAAAATTTCCTCTCTCACTCTTTAAAAAAAAAGAAAAAGAAAGCCTAGATTCCTGAAAATAGAGTCATGGTTGTGAAGTAGAAGGAATGTAGTCTTTGAAATTAAACAGATGTAAGTTGTTTCTAAGCAACACTTAGAAATGAATTTATTGATCTGAGCATCACTTTTCTAATTAATAAAAGGAGGATAATAACATTTACTAATATTATAATAATAATATTATGTCATAATAATATTATGACAACAAAAAGTTGTCATAATAGTATATAAATTAAATCTCAATAAAGTTTTTAAAAGATTAAATACTGTAAGTCCCCAATGACTACCACGTGCTGCTTAAAATGTAATTATTGTCTATTTTCTTTATTTTTTTCCTATCTGTGCCAATTCTGATGACTTTCAGCCAGAGTGATGAGACATCACTGACAAAGATCCTTTAAAAAATATTGGAAAAGACAGAATAAACTCTATACAAGATTAATTGCCATTTAATCTTAATTGATTATTCAATCTGACAAGAACCCTTCCATCTCTCTGTAGAGGATAATTGAAAAATTGCTATAGTGTTTTCTAATTAGATTTTATCAGTCCTTTTGCAGTAAAATTTTAACATTTTCAGACAACACTTTCCCCACTGTTAGTGTAAGAAATTAATTAAGGAATCCCAATCTACTTGACCCAAAGAAAAATACTCTCTGACAAACATTTTGTATATATCCACTGTGTTCCTGTACACACAAACACACACACACACATCCACACACACTCTGTACAGGAATGACTGATTTTAAGGCTCAATGTAATTATAATCCAATAAAATAATTAAGTTAATCACATTTTGTTATCCTCCTTTTAACTGTTAAATTCCAATAGAAACAGCAAATGAAATATATTCCTGAAAAGAATCAGCAGAGGGCTGGGATTCTGGTTCAGAGGCAGAGTGCTTGCCTACCATGTGTGAGGCACTGGGTTCGATCCTCAGCACCACATTAAAAAATAAAATAAAGATATATATATATATCTATATATATATCTATATCTATATCTATCTATCTATCTATATATATATATATATATATATATATATATATATATATCAACAGAACTGTCCCTCAGCATCTTTTCATTTCATAAAATCAACTTAAAACTGAACCCCCTCACTTAAAAGCCCAAAGTGACTGCAAATCTTTCCAAGAAGAAGCTCTTCCTATCCATCTCCCCTTCATCTAAAGCAGGTGGAATACTCAATGTCAGGAGTTGCTTTTTGCTGGGCTGAGCCCCTTGGCAGCTCTGTGGCAGCTGGTGGGCTCCTTGGGATCAGCTGGGGAAACTGGAAGGTGGCTCAGAGTTGAGCCCATAGCACCACCTGGTGCCAGGTCAGGGTCTTCCTGGGCTATGTCCTGGAGCTTTGTCCTGTTCTTGCTATCCTCTGACCACTTACCCTAACCAGTTTAGAATATTATGGTTGTTACCAACTGTTCCTGTGCATTCAAATCGACTTTGGTGCTTAAAATAACAGATGCCCAGAAACCATCCCAAGAATCTGTAGTAGAATCCAAACATTCCAAACATTATTTTTACAAAAATCTCACAGGAGATTTCAATACACACACACACACACACACACACACACAAATACACAAATATTGAAAGTTCGTAAATCATCATTTCCAGGAGACGAGAATGTGTCTCATTTTGTTTTGTCTGAACCATATTACTAAACATGATAAAATATACCTCATTTTGCCCATCTGTGCTAGGCAAATCTTCCACTGGCCAGCACTTATTGGGACATTGTGCTACACATCGGATTTTGGTATGATAAAGGAAAACACTAATTTTCTCTTCCCTGTGGCATGGCCCTTCCTGGCACAGCCTATGAATCAGAGATAAGACCATTTGTGCTCTAAGCCTGAAGAACAAATACTCTCTCCCTCATTATGCTTTGTTGAGGTCCATGTCTAGATCTAGATGCTTCTAGATATTAAAGCAAGTAAAGCATGCCTTTAGCACAAACCCTATTCTACCTATAGTTTAGGCAAAATATTTTATGTGCTTCAGGTGGAATTTTCTAGCTCACCACAAAAGTGCATTGGGGATGGAGACTGAGTTCAGCTACTCATAAAAATGTGCATGTGCCCGGCATTATTTACTTCAAATGGTCTTCACCAAACCTTGGCACTAATAGACAATGTGATCCTGTGTTCTAGCCACACATAATCTTGATCCAATCAGCCAGTAGTCTCTAAAGGTAGTATACCCATTCCAGAAATGCTGCTATAAAACTGTTTTAGAACCAAGTGAGTAGTTGAGATGAATATTGTTCTCTACGATAGGAAAAGTAGCTCTGAAAGTGGGGCTGAGGAACTCTATTCTCTATCGAGGACCAATTACATTACATAAATATTTCTAGACCATGACTATGTGCCTTTACATATGCAGATTCTGAAATGCAGATTTTTAAAAACTGGCTTATTTATGATTTCAAAGAAATCGGTAAGTTGACAATTAGATGGATGAATGAACACAACATTCAGCACTGGAGTGTGACTTCCTGAAGAGCACGGATTGCCTGAGTCATCTGTGGAACCCAACACTTGGCATGACTCATAAAGTTAAGTTCTGAATAGAATTGGTGGATTATTAAAACTAAATGATTTTGCACACATGCAATCTGTGTAGAAAGACAAAGAATCAGACAGGACTTGATGGTAAGCAAGATTGCAGCTTATTTGTAACAATCATGTTGAGGAGTCTTGCCCTATCAGCACCTTGCACAACTTAACTTATTTCAGAGAAGGAATATGAGTAGATCATTTAAGAACAGGTGAGGCACTGGGTTTGATTCTCAACACCATATAAATAAATGAATAAAGGCATTGTGTGTGTGTGTGTGTGTGTATATATATATATATATATATATATATATATATATAATTTCTTTTGCAAAATGTCTTATCTCCATTTTCATAATTTTCTCTTAAAGAAATTAAGAAAAATTCTAACACTAAAGATAATATTTTGTGTCTTATATATCACATATCACCAAAACAATCTTCTAATATTTTGTCAGTTCTTTTAATTTATTGTATTTTATAGCATATATTCTGATTTATAAAAAAATTACTCATTTATTCTAATAAGGTATATATGACAGCAGAATGCATTTTGATTCATTGTACACAATTGCAGTACAACTCTTCATTTCTCTGGTTGTACACCATGTAGTGTCACACAATATGTGCAGTCATATATGTACCTAGGGTAATGATGTCCATCTCATTCCACCATCTTTCCTGCCCCCATGCCCCCTCTCCTTCTCTTCCTCCCCTTTTCCCAATCACAGTATTCTGATTTTTTTACTTTGAAATTTTTCTAACTTGCCCTCCTTTTATGTGTTTTTGGTTAGAAAGATCTGCAATCAAACAAGCACTAACTTTTATGAAGTTCTAGTTCCTTATGGCTTTAACATTTCTTTTTTTAAACTTTTAATTCAGTTAGATTTTATTTTGATATATGATGTAGCATCTAGGGTGTTATTTTTCAAATTACCCATTATTCCAATGGTCACTAAAAAGAAATCTGTCATCACTGGTACAAAATAAGTTTCTGTGAATGTATACAAAATCGTTATGTTTCAATCAAGTTTGGTCTTTGTATTTTTTTCAGTGGGCCATCAATTTTAAAATATAGCAGGCAAAAACAGATTTCAAAAGAAATTTCATGCAATGTGATACAAAATACATCTATATTGAAGTATTTTCAAAGATAGCTGCATCTAACAAATAAAATAAGCTGCTACATTTTTAAATGTATTATAACATCACCATTTTCATATAACTTCATATATAGTATATGTTTTCAAAAATGATACATGTATATTTATATTCATATATTAGATTTTTAATAGTTCTATCAGTAAACACTTGAGAAAAATTTTAGATAGCATTGCAGTTTCTCATCTCAGTACTCTGTCATTACTTTAAATCTTGAAATTAGGTTTTTCCTTTATTTCTCCTTCTTCCCCTTGTTTTGGACAAAGAAATAGCATTTTAACATAATTCGTGGCCCCAGTGAGAAAATCTAATGCTAATAAGTTTGTTAATAGTGAAGTTGAAGATATCTTATATCAATTCCCTTAGAACTGTTTGGAATATTACAAAGATTCAGCTGAAATGCTGATAGAAATTTCCATTGTAAACTGCAGCAAAGAGATAACATGAAAGCAAGAGGTCAGTGTTGGAATCAGGCTCTCCTACTGACTTGCCTGATGTCCTTGGGTAATTACCTCTTGGACCTCTATGCTCTGTGGTCTTCACTCAGGGCAGGTGTGGAAATCAAATTAGATATTAAATATCTGATGATTTGTAAACTGGAGAGAAAATTATGAAGTACACTAAATGTTTACTTTAAAATATATTAACAGAGTATATTTTTTAGTTTATAAATATCTGGAGAGTACTACCATTTTATTTTAAATTATGATTTAATTTCTTTTTACAATGTTTACACGTTAAAAAACATCATGTTGTAGGCCTTAAATATTTAAAAAATCCTACAATTTTACTTCAACAGAGATGAAAATGTTAAAATTATAAAAAAAGAAAAGTTAGAAAAATCCACATAAGACATAAATTCACACATAGCAGGCTTAATGAATTTCCCAAATCTCATATTTGATGATTTCAGTGCCAGGTTCCATTTTAAATATAAATGTCTTCAAATCCAAGGCTGCTTAATCACCATACTTCTCATTTCTTACTTTCAAAATGGGGATAAAATAATACTCAGCTCAAAAGATTAGCATTATTCAATTTCCTTTAAGAAATGAACATAATATATGGTATGGCCTATTGATGATACTCCTGGTCATTTATTCCAGAAAAATTAAAACATGCATTCATATAAAAGTCTTTACACAATTGTTCATAGCTGATTTGTTTTTAATAGACTAAAATTTGAAGAGTTAAAATGTCTCTCAATGAATAAATGATGAAATAAACCATGGCATAGCCATACCATGGAATATTACTCAGCAATACAAAGGGATAAACTATTGGTCCCTTCAGTAACTTGTATATAGCTCAGTCATTATGCTCTGTGAGCCATGCCAATCCATTTAGTCGCATACCATATCACTTCTTTTATATGACATACTCTAAATAATAAAATCATAGAGAGGGAAACAGACTAGAGGTTGTCAAGGAATAAGGAGATGGCGTGCATACACTAGGGATAGTTGTATAACGATGAAATAGTTTTGTATCTTGATTGTAAAATTGGAAACTCTCAATTTCCAAATCTATATACAAAAATTCACACTGACTAAAAGTCTCTGTTCTTAAATAACTTAGTTCTATCTTTTCAAAATTATTTTTAAAACAAATGAATTTTATTTATTTCTAGCACTTCAGTTTGTGTTTATTGCTTTAATTCATTTCTTCCTTTTCTTGAATTAGGAAATTTTCAATATTCCCTTCTGTTCCTTTTCTTAGGTTTCTAAACATCATATTTTTATTCTTTTTTGTGATGATACTTTTATTTATTTGTTTGTTTATTTATTTTTGGGTGGGGATACAAGGGATTGAACTCAGGGGCACTCAACCACTGAACCACATCTTGATAAATTGCTGAGGCTGCCTTTGAACTCACTATCCTTCTTTCTCAGCCTCCGGAGCAGCTGGGATTACAGGCTGCGCCACTGCACCCAGCTGTCATAAACTTAAAGTCCTCAATTTACCTGCCTAGTAACAAATATTCATGACAATCTAAATTTATTTGATATTTCTTACTACTCTAAAACCAAAAATGAGCATAACAATCTCTTCTCATCGAAAAATTTATTATTGTTGCCCAAAATGTTAGTTTTCTCTCTCTCTCTCTCTCTCTCTCTCTCTCTCTCTCTCTCTCTCTCTTTCTCACACACACACACACACACAAACACACACACACACACAAAGTTATAACTGATTAAAATTATGGTCACATTTTTAAAATTCTACACTCACCAATGTTATTGTGTTCTATGTTTTTGTCTTAAATTCATTAGATTCATAGTTGTAAAGCTTCAACATTTGAAATAAATTCTGGAATCTGTTAATGCTACAGAGAAATCATTCAAAATCTAACTGACATTCCTTTGTGAGTCATTTTAATTTTCCCACAAAAGTTTCAAGAACTTGTCTATATCCTTGCTATTTTTAGTTTCACCATGGAGTATACCTGTGTAGATTTACCTTTTCCTCCAGGTTAGTACTTAGAATGCTCACTGTATCTGAGAACCATATTCTTTTTTTAAATTAATTTATTTTATTTTATTTATTTATTTTGAGAGAGAGAGAGAGAGAGAGAGAGAGAGAGAGAGAGAGAGAGAGAGAGAATTTTTTTAAATATTTATTTAGTTTTTGGTGGACACAACATCTTTGTTTGTATGTGGTGCTGAGGATTGAACCCGGGCTACACGCATGCCAGGCGAGCGCACTACCACTTGAGCCACATCCCCAGCCCCATATTCTTCTTTTATAATGAAAAATACTCCATTATGACTTCAAATATTTTCTCTGAAACTCTGGTGGAATTAATATTCTAATCCTCCTCGTCCTAATTTACTTAATTTTTTATGTCCTTTTTTTCTTTGTGCTCTGTCCTTAATGAATGGATTCATCAGTGTTAATTTCTAGTTCATTGAGTCTTTCTTTTCCCATATTTTAGGTTTTCATTAGTCTAACTATATTTTTCAAAATTTTCTGATTGATGCTTTTTGTTTTATATCCATTTATCCTTTTCATAGTGTCTTGTTGTCTTACAGAAAAAAAATATTCCATCACTTAAAATTTGACATGATTTTTTGGATTATTTCATAAAATCAATTTGTTTGATTAAATTTATTTAATCATTATGGCTATGTTAACCGTCTTACTTAGAATTCTGTTTCTTCCTGTGTTTTAGGATTTTGGCTTCCAGGGTTATGTTAATGGGCAAGTGTTTTGTCCATTTGGTCTCTCTCCTCAAGTTCTATGTTCCACTACCAATGCTGCTGCTTCTGGTCAGCCATGTAAAGGGTCTGGTGAACAGTTCTTTCAGTTCCTAGTTGGAGGTTCTTTCAGAAAATTCTCAATTTCCTAGGCTGCATACTGTTAACATTCAAAGCCTCAGGGGGGATTCAACAAGTTTTTTCTTTTCAAAATGCTTCCATAATTTTGGAGTCAGTGACTCACATCAGCCAATGGTTTAATCAGCAAATGATTTTGGTCTTCTGTCTCACAGATCATGTTAGACTTAACATACTAACACCTAGATTTTGCTGCCAGTCTTCTGCTTTCATATACAAAGTACAGTAGGTCTGTGGCTTCAACTAACTTATCACTCTGTACTTCTCCTCCAAATCTTGTCCATCTACTGTCAACTTTGCTTTGGGGTCCAGAGATGTTTTAGTTTTCCATTTTAATATAAACTGTGTATTAGTAGTTTTGGAGAAGAAAGGAAAGTGCCAAAGCCTGAAATCAATCATCTTGATCAGGAGTCTGTTAAATTTTTTAATTAAAAAGTAAAACTTCAATCTTATTTAGGAAAGAATAAAAATATCAATCCAGTCCAGATAGACATAGAAAGTATACATCAAAAATTTATGAGCTTCAATATGCATATGAAGACAAAAAATATTAAAAATAAAGCAATTGACCTTTACATTGAATAAGCTTAAAAAACACCCCAATCCAATGAAAGTATAAATAACTTTTAGAAAGAAGACAAATATGTATATGTGTGTGTATGTATGTATGTGTGTGTGTGTGTGTGTGTATATATATATATATATATATATATATATATATGTAAGAAATGCCAAAAGACGATTTATTTAAAAGCCAAAATAATTAGCACAGATTTAGAAATATTTCTAGAATAAAAAAATTAAAAATCAAGGGGAAAAAAATATAACTAGAGGTTCAAAGACTAAGAAATCATTTTGAAAAATTACAAGTTATATTTTAATAAATTTGGAAGACTAGGCTAAAATAATTTTCTAAGTATGTGTGCATGTTCAACATGAGCTCAAGAAATAAAATTTCAATGAACAAATAAACATGAAATAAATGGAAATGCTAAGATTATGTTTTAAAAATATATCTAGCTAATGAAGTTTTATATCAGATTCTACAAAAATTTATAACAATAAAATCCTTATAACTATTTCAAATCATAAATAATAATGGAATATTCTCTTTTTTTTGATGGGGGTAGTGGGGATTGAACTTGGGGCCACTTGACCCCTGAGCCAAACCCCAGCCCTATTTTGTATTTTATTTAGAGACAGGGTCTCACTAAGTTGCTTAGCACCTCACTTTTGCTAAGGAGTGGCTTTGAACTTGCAATCCTCCTGTCTCAGCCTCCCCAGCCACTGGGATTACAGGCATGTGCCACTGTGCCTGGCTTAATAATGGAATTTTCTTAAGCACAGAAAAAAATAATAATGACAGCAAAAATTATAATAAAGTCCCAATGAATATGAGGTATAGCATTATACACAGAACATTAACAAATGAAATATACAAATATATTAGATGAATAATATATGTTAACAAATTGGGCTCTTAGGAATAAATGCCTATTTAAATATTTGATAATATGTTAATTCAATCATGACCCTCATTTAATAAATGAAAATCATGATCATCATAGCATTATGAAAATTATTTTGCTAAAATATGCCAACAATCTAGGAATAGATGAAAATATTTTACCTAATAAAAAGTATTTACCAGAAACTTCCTCATATATCACAATTAATGCTAAAATTTTAGATATACTGAGTCTAAAATGCACAGTATGTTGAGTTTCCATATTACTGTTATTCTCCAACACTACAAAGAGTTAATAACTAAGGCAATGAAAAGGGAAAAAAAATGAAAATATAAACATTTCAAAAGAGAAAAAATATCTCAGGGAATTATGATGATAGTGCTAACAAATCCAGAAGAATAACTAACAGACTACTGAAAGTACAGAGAAGTCTAGGTAGCCAAATATAAGGTAAATACATAAAGACCAGTGATCAATCAATTAGGTAATGTAAAGGGGAATAATCTCATTAACGGAATAAAAATACCAATACAATAGAATAGCTATGAAAACTAATGATGCAAATCTTATACAAAACAAACTCAATTAAACTGTATGAAGCATGGACTTGGTGAAGATGTAAATTCTTCCAAATCAAGCATAAGAGAAAGAAACTCAATTGGATTTGGCTAATGTGGCAGGCTGAGTTCTAAGATAATGCCTGGTGACTTTCAATAACGTCTAACCCCTTCCTTTGTGGGTTGAATTATAAGATGTCTCACCCATGATTATGTTATATATCATGTGAAAAAAGTGGAATTCCTATGGATGTACTCAGCTCTGTCAAGTGGACCCTTAAATAGTGGAATTTCCTGCACATGTCCTCAGAATTGGGGGGGGGGGGCTTGTAGTGAAGGATGCAAGCAACCTCCAGGAGCCCAAGGTGGCCCCTGGCTGTCACTGGGAAGGGAACAAGGACTTCCATCTTACAATTGCAAGAACTAATTTTTACCAATAACAAGAATGAACTTGGAAGAATGTTTTCCACCAGAACTCTCAAAGATGAATTTGGCCAGATTGACACCTTAATTTTGGCCCTATGTTCCATTTAACAGAGGACCCAGTCTTATTGTGCCTTGCTTCCCGCATAACAGTGAACTAAGAGATTGTTGCTAAGTTTGTGATGATTCATTTTGTAGAAAGAAGAATCAAATACAACTAAATCATTTTAAAATTCATCTGGAGTAAAAGTGTCCACAATTTATATTTTATCCTCCATTCCTACCCCACTCTGCTTCCTGCCTCTCTGTCATATCCCTATGCCACCAATTATTCAAGTCAAGGGCTTTCAATACTTTTAGCACTATTTGCCACCATCTCATGTCATCACTTAGCTCCTTATCTGCTCAGAGTTTACTGTTCAACATTGTAATAATTGGTTCTCAACTCCTAAGCCTGATTTTGCTCTATCATACTGGTATGAGTTTTTCAAATTTGAAAAACTCCAAATTTGATAGTATTCAACTTGCTGTCTAATGCTGACACCAGCTTGGCATAACACTCAGCTACACTCTGTGAAGAATATATCAAATCCTATGTCCTTCCACCTAACCACCCTTCACTCTCTGAGACAATTTTCTTGTCTCTTCCACTACCATGTAACTTACAAGTTCTATTCTTTCTCCCTCTTGGATAAAGCCCTTGTTACCTACTTTGCTAAAAAAGAAAAAATAGAAGCAGACAGAAAAGAACTTTTGTTAGCTTCTAACCCAGTCTGCCAAACTTCTTGCATCTATGTCTGTATAATTATGCTCATGCTCTTTCTTGAGTTTTTGCTCATAAGAATGAGCTGTAGAAAAGGAAAAATATGATTCAGCTCCTTGTACATTAGAGATGTTGGAGACATACAAGATGTCTGTGATTTATGGTAAAATATTTTCACTGTTGAAGCAACACTGTCTTAATTAAGTAGAGTTTTTTCTCTATAAGGAGTATATTTTCCAGCAGGATTGATTAAATATTTGAAAATAATAACATCATTTTTCCCCTGGAGCAATTTTTAAATGACTTTGTTTATGAAAGACAATATTTCAAGTTAATGGTTTCCAAAGAAAATTGGAGAAATTATCTTTAATGACCAATATTTAATATTATTTCTTCTTCTTCAAAGAAAAATTATAATCAGTTTTATAATAAGGAAGTGCAATTTAAACATTACTGCACCAAGGCTTAGGACCAGAAAAATCTTCATCTTGAACTTTGAAACTAGCAGGTGAGAGGCCCTTCCATGGTAACTCATAATGACTTTCTCCCAGTTGTCTGACGTGTAGAACACACATTACTCTTCAACCTCCTGCCAAGATTGTAAAGGATAGTGTCAACCTTCATAAGAGGCAGGAAAACTGAATTGGAATTAACAAGAAATGGCTATTTGTACAGAGGACTACACTTATAACATATGTTCTTATATGCTATAAGAACTTAAAGAAATCACTCATTTAAATTCAATTAATATTCCATCTAATTATCCATCATAAACTTTAAGAATTTTATAGGCATATTACAAAATTTATTTTTCAAAAATACATCTTCTGGTTTTGAAACAGTATCCAAGTAAACTCAATTAGAGTGACATAAGCCGAATGAAATGAATGAACACAGCATGTAATCACAAAAAAAAAGGAATAAAAAATAAAGAACTTTCTTAAGATGGGGTTAGATGGTCTAGCTAAAAATGTGATGAAACTTAAAAAGTCTACAAAAGGAAAAAGAAACATTCCTTTGCACATATTTCAATCTATAAAAATAATTTGTTCTGCTTTATTATAAAAGGAAAATGGAGAACAAAATTTTAAAAATAACTTTAACACTTAAAAATTATTAATAAAATGAATAATAGAAATCAAAGATAATAAAAACAAGAGATAGAGAAGACACCAAGTAGGTTAGCTTAAGTCTGCAGTAACTAATAATAACTAGCAATTTCTGGACATACTCTGTGCCAAGCAGTGTCCTTGGTACTTTGCATCTGTCATTGCCTCTAACGCTCACAGCAATACTTGGGACAGGTGATATTATTGCCTATGTTCTGTAGTTGGGGAAACACATTCACAAAGATTAATGAACTTACCCAACATCATATTTCTAGGAAGGAAAGCAAGTACCAGCCAGATCCCAAGAATCTTGCTCCTAAGGCCATGCTTTCAATGACTAAACAGAATCACACATGGAGAATGCCCTTGGACTCTCATGTACAAAACTTTGTGAAGCTCCTCTGAGGAGCCTACTACTGAATTAACACCAAGCAGCAGAGCCACTGTACAACCCATAATGGAATTGTTCCAGTTCAGGGAAGACTTAGCATGTTGGCCTCTCAGGTTGTGTTGCTTCCTTAATTCTTCACGTGGTCTTTCCATAACCTCTCATAACCTGAAAATGTCTTTGATCCTTATAAAGTGAAAGGGACCTATTAACTTGAGATATTTTCTGAGTTTTTCAATATAAGTAAGAAGAGGCATTTGCCACCAACAGCATTCTAAATGGTTCAGGAGATTTTCATGGGAAAACTGGCCCGAAAATATGAAGTGTTTACTAAATTTTACTAAGTAGTTAGAAAGAAATTATTGTCTTAATAACAAAATAATAGTCAGGTTGTGTGAATTTACACTGGGGTCAGATGGAACATCATAAAAAGTGTAGCATCATATTGAAAGGAGTGGGTAAAACAATAAAATAGGTAAGTAAGAGTCAAACATACTGAAAATGGAAGCTCAGCCTATATTTAAATCCACTGGGAGTGTTATTAAAATACTATGTGGAAGCTTTATATGTCAAAGGGATAGTATGAGACACTTGGATTTTTGTGTTTGAAAAAAGGAAGAATGAACTTACAATGATTCTTTTATTATATATTAAAATAATTAAAATTTTAAAAATATACACAAAAAGAGTCATCTCCACATAATTTTAATATCTAAAGTAAATTGGTATAAGTATCCTACAATGTAAACAATATGAGTAAATTATAAAATATTCTTTAATTTTCCTCTTGAAAACTAAAAAAGAATAAACTACATTAACAGATCAAAAGTCATTTGCAGCAAATCAATGGAAGTTTGTGAAGGTTTTCCAAGTAGTTTCCAAATCTATTGCCATTATGGCATATACATAGTTAACATAAATGGCCTTCTTAAAAAAAATTGTCAAACACAGTTTGAAAGTTCTCAAAATCATAACTGATTAATATTTAAATTCCATCATCTATTAGTTCTAGACCAAAGTAGGAAAGACTGCTGGAGTACACACACACACACACACACACACACACACACAAACACAGACTTAATCAGCCTTAATAATTGCAGGATATAAACATATACTGGTATATACTATAAATTATATGGTGAATACTATAAATAAATTCAATGGGTAGCTTAAACAACAAACATTTTTTTCTCACAGTTCTGCAGGTATGAAGGCTAACTAAGATCAAGATGCCAGCCAGATCAGTTTCTTTGTGAGGGTCCTTTTCTGCCTTACAAATAGTTGTCTTCTTATGTCCTCATGTTGTAGAAAGAGAGCCAGCTACTTCTGACCTCCTCTTATAAAGGCACTAATCCAACCCATGAGGGCTCCACCCTCATTCATGACCTAATCCCGAAGACCTCAACTCCTAATCCCATCACATTGGGATTAAGGTGTCGATATATAAACTTTGGGGATACATAGCATTAGTTCATAACAGAAAGCTATCCAGGAGCCTGGGGCAGTGGTGCACTCATCTCCGGGGACTCGGAAGGATGAGGTGGGAAGATCGCAGATTCAAAGCCAGCCTCAGCAACTCAGCAAGACCCGTCTATAAATAAAAATATAAAAAGGACTGATGGACTCAGTGTTAAGTGCCCTTGGGTTATATCTCCAGTACCAAAAACAAAACAAAAAGGTATCCTGGAAAGTACATGAGACTCTCTTATTTGTATCCTTCTACACTCCAATCTCTGTGGTCAAGAGATGCATTCCTGCTACCTTTGTGATAATCATTACTGCCTTGCACACCTCAGCCTTTCTGGAAACCTGTGGGATTATTCTTTCTGGCCACTCTTGTAGTCAGGGAGGCCTGAGGTAGCTCTACCTAATGAGCCGTGAGTAGAAATGAGTCGTGATGTTCCTGAAAGAACCTGTAAACATCTCTGAGAAACCCTTCCAGTGTTTTTGAACATTTTTCACAGAACAAGTCATTTTTTAAAATTATATATATATATATTTGTAGTTGTAGTTGGACACATTACCTTTACTTACTTACTTACTTTATTTATATGTGGTGCTGAGGATTGAACCCAGGGCCTTGCACGTAGGAGGTGAGCACTTTACCACTGAGCCATAACCCCAGCCACGCCCCTCCAACAAGTCATTTTTAAACACAGGTTTCTTAGAGATAACAACGGTAAGTCCATCACTTCAACCTTCACATAAAAACTACCAAGGGAAATGGAGCATGAGCAAACAATGAACTTTTGATATTTTAAGTCACTGATATTTTGGGGACTTCTTACTATAGGATAAAACAAGGAAATAACTCTTATTTCACAGACTTTGGTTCTGCAAATTGTAGTCAATTTAATAAAATAGCACTTCTCAATCCTGAGTGATACATATACATTTATTAAAAGAAAAATATGATAATGGCCTTAATTTTTTAAAATATTTAATGTACTGTTACATTAAAATTGTCAAAAATTTCATGTTTATGATCGTGGCAATATGCAATCACAACGTTATTAATTTTTTCAAACTACTAATTGATTTCCAAAATAACAACAGTAACAACTTCATGAGTGATATAGCTTTGCTGAAATGAAGTTGTCACTAGAACATAAATAGGGGATCAATACGACTCAGAGTCCTTTTGAGTCTGGTGTGTTATTACTTAGCAAATGCCATATGATTCAGTTTTCCCACATATTATAAAAAAGCCTCTGCCAATCTGTCCCTTTCACAATGAATTGTGACACAATCTATCATTTACATAAATTATTTTTGTATTTCATGACCTTATTTTGTTGCTCTTATATAATTAGAACAGCACTTATTAGTACCCACTCAGTCATACGTATCTGCACATTCTCAAAAAGATGGTTATCAAGCATGAGCAGAATGCTATTATACCAAAATAACAACAAAAACTTTGTGAATTCTCATAGAAAATGGATAGCTCCTCAAACTATACTCTTTAACTGCAGTTTGAACAGTGCTGTCTTAAAGGATTGAAGTGCCTCATTGTGGGAAGACCAGACAATCACAAATGTTTTCTGTTTCCCAGATTATCTTGAATTTCATCTATCTGATAGCTAATGCCATTCTAGATTCCTTGTTGTCCTTATGTCCTTCCTGAAAGCTCATTCTTGAAAGATTTGAATAACCCACTCATAACCTAGCTTGGATATCAGTTTTAATCATTTGACCTCCAAGCTCACAGAGGCAGACAGTCACATGAAGCCACATTCTATATCTATCCCAACTGGCTTTAATGGATAAATCTTAAGCTTGACTGAGGCCAAATTCTTGAGTTTCAAATTTACATTGTCTTTAAGAGAATTATTAAATAATAATAATGGCCAGACTCTTGAATTTCAAATTTACTTAATAATAAAGAAGAATACCTAGGGCATGAGATTACTATAAATAAATGACTGTCTAAAGATAAAAAGATAGTTATCAAATCTGAAATAAGAATATGCCCATTAGAGCCACAGGACCACTCATTAAAGTTGCAAAAACTAAATCTGGACTATTTTGTATGTTTATTTAAATATGTTATGTCATATTATTTTTACCTGCTGAATATCAAAGATAATCATAATCATGCCAAAGTAAATGTTAATTTTGAACAGCTTTCCTCGTTCTGTATTCAAAACATTTTGGTTCTAATATTTTAATTATTAATTAGCACATGCATAATATTTAAAAGCTAAAAATTAATTAAACAATTATTAGCTGATCTTGATAATTTAATATCAAGTCTAGACACAAACTTTGCAGAGCTGGAAAATTAATATAAGAGCCAAGACACAATAAAAATTCCTCCTTGTTGATTATTTTGCTCAAAAGGAATTGGCAGTGCCTTTTTCCATTCCCCAGTCTGCACAGATAATTCAAAGGCATGAAAATTCTGGAGCAGTTCATGGCTTCAAAATGGCAACAAAGTCGAAATCTGTTGGTTTCTGTCAAACCAAGAAAAATGGAAATATTTTCATTTCAACCTTCTTTTTATTTTTTGGTTTTGAATGTCTGTTTGTGAACTGTCAATAACAGAACGATTATGAGATATCTCTGTGACATCTTGTGTTACAAAATTCAATTTGACACTAACAAGAAAAATCAGAATTACTGCCAATAATATTTACTTTCTGTTTTGTGAAAATATAGCCATACCTTGCGGAACACACGTGGTACAATGTACAAAGTCCCTATCCAAGAGAAAATATTAAAAACACACAAAATAATTCAATGATATTTGATAAAAGGCTTGCTCAGATAACCACCTTTCCATTGCACCAGCCACAGTAACATGAACATTCTTCCTTACTGGACATTTTATTCCTATCTGCAAAAGACCAGCAGGAACATAGTATCTACTATATCACCAGAGTCCAATGAGGAAAATAGAAATGAAATATTTCAAACAGAGGGGATTAGTTGTTTTTTTTTTTTTTTTCAGGTGTTTAGAAGACTGAAAGAGCAAAAAAGCAGAATATGATTTAACCCAGCTATTAAGGACTGCAGAAAGCAGCTACTATTTCCAGAGTAGGGAAACTAAAGGGATGAGGAAGTGGTAGAAGCCTGGAGCCCACTAACCAACCCTTCTAGGATAACTAAAGAGATCCTGGAAATCTGAAGAAGTGCAGCCCTGATGATATTGGGAGCATGAAAGAGGTGGCAGGTAGTAGGTACTGGGATGAGCAGAATGAGGTGTGCTTGACACCAGTCTGGAAACAGTCTGGACCCTCTGTATCTGTTGCTGGGTCACCGAGGAACTGCTGCTCAACAGAGCTGGATCTGCCAAAGGGGCTCTACTAAGAGGTGCTGAAAGAGACAGAAGAAGTGCCTCTGGGCAGAAGTTGGTAATATCTGAGGTGACGTTGGTGCTGGAACCAAGGAACAATTCTGTGCTAAGGGCATTGGGGCTGCCAGAGGATGGTGAAGTCCATAGCTTCATGCAGCTGCAGGAGGAAGGCCCAGAAGCTGGAAACAGGAAATGAGTCACTTCCTCCTTTCTTCATATCTCAGTCTCTTTCCAGGACCATTCATTAGCAAAATCTAACTGAAATCCAAAAGGCAATAAAAGCTTGCATCATAATCTGTGGGGTATCAGAAACCCACAATACACAGAAGGGCACAGAAGGAAAGAAGTGGATACCAAATATAAACAGGCAAATGGCTGTTACATCAACTATTTTCAGTGTCAACTTTTCTATAGTATTCGTTTGTCATGACTATACTTAGAGTTGCTAATGAAAATTTGGTATCTTATTTTTCTTATTTTACTAAAAACAGGATAATAGATGATAGAATACAAGAGGGGGCTAAAACAATGTAAAACATAATAAACTAGTGACTTTAAGCCTGCTAGTGAAGAAATATTTTTACTTTAATAAAGGAATATTTAATAGATTTATGAAAATTACAAAATGATTTTTTTCAGGTGTTTAGAAGACTGAAAGAGCAAAAAAGCAGAATATGATTTCTATCTTTCCTTACTTTTTTGAAGCCATGGTAATGTTCTACTTAAATATTTGTTATTCTGTTCAAATTTCCACATTTGATGTTATTGAGCAGATAATTTATGTAAGAAATAAACCATCAGGGAAAAATCTTTAGCCTTTATGGTAGATTGCAGATGGCCTCTAAATTCTTTGCTATTCTTGTTGAAATTTCTCTTGAATCTAGATTGCCATAGTGAATAATAAAATGCAGGAAAATCAAGTTTGGGGATTTCCAAATGTAGATTATAAAAACCCTGTAACTTCTACCTCAAATGCCTGAAAACCAGCTGCCTTGTAAGAAGTCCAACTGTCCCAAGACCACCATGCTGGAGATATCGCATAAAGGGTTCTTATCAACAGTCCCAGCAGAATCTGATTTCTCCTTATTCCCTCCAAAGTGCCAAGATAAATGTGAATCCATCTTGCACCCCTTCAGACCAGTCTACCTGCAAACTGGGAACCATGGTCTCTATAAAGAGCAGATGAGGGGTTGGGGTTGTGGCTCAGTGGTAGAAGTGCTTGCCTGGCATGTGTGAGGCCAGGGTTCGATCCTCAATATCCCATCTAAATAAATACATAGATAGATAGATAGACAGATAGATAGATAGATAGATAGATAGATAAGTAAAATAAAGGTCCATTGACTAAAGAAAAATATTTTTTTTTTAAAAAAGAGCAGATGAACCAGTTAGCCAATTCCTACTTAAATATTTTGGCTATTGAATTGCAAAATAAAGCTCTTATGTTGAGCCACAAGTTTTGAAGCACTTTGTTATTTAGTAATAGATAATTGATTATGGCAATTCTAATAATAACTAAAAAATGTGTACTTAAATTATCTATGTTTACCAGGTTATGCTGACTGAATTAGCTAAAAATATTAAATCATGAAATATTACTCAAGAAGTTTCAAGGATGAAGTATTCTTATTTTTTATTGATAAGTTGAAAGTTAATGTAATACTTGAGAGAAACTCTTTAAGAATGTGAATCTGATATAAGTTGAGCTTATAGCCCTTCACTGTGAAGAGTCCCTTCAAGGCAGGAAGTTCCCTAAAAGTTCATGGTTATAATTTTATATCTTTTTCCCAAGGAGCCCCACCCTTATCCAAGTTGTATAAAGTCCAGGTCCCACAACATAGAATCTGTCCTTGGAAGATATACTTTAATAATCATAAAACTCTTTTGGCCATTCTTAGTAATCAGCCTTTTCTCCAAAAAAATAACTCAAAAAGAAAAGAAAGAGCTATGTTTATAAAACTCTTTGTCAGACCATTATATATAACTGAAAATTACCTAATTGTTCTAAAATAGCTGAATACTGAAATAAATTATAAGCTATCAATTTAGGGCATGATGTCATCTTTTGGAAAATTAGTTACAAAGTCTCTAACAACATGAGAAATTGCCTGTAAAATGTCTAAGTGGAAAATTCATCTTGAAAGTTTACATGAACTAATTATAAGTATAAATGTATATATTACAGATAATAACTGGAAGAAAATTTGGAGAAGTGAAAACAATTATGTTCAGATGATGGTCATAAGATGTAACTCTGCTCTTAAATTTTTTTTAAATTTCCATGTCTCTTCTAATTTGCATCTCATTAAAGTCAATAAAAATTATTCAAAGACTCTAAAAAATCCACTTCAGAGATTTTATAAGAGTATTCTGTAAAAGATGCAGCTAATTAAAATTACTGTAATGCCCAAGCTAGAGAAAGCAGGCCTGGTTGTGGGGAGCTACTTCCCACTTTGCAACATGTAATGTGGAAAAACAAACTTGTCATTAGGAAGGTAAATGCAGACACTTGGGGAAGTTTGGCGTCTTTCTATTCCCTTTTTGTCTCACAAGTGGCAAAGTAAAACCAACAGGGGCCCGAAATCAAAGAGCCAACACTAATCTCCATCCTCTTACCCACCATTGTCAAACAAACAGGTATGAGTGTGCACACACACACACACACACACACTTCTTCCAATAGATGTGTAAAGAAAGCATTTGCTATATAATGGCAATTTTGGGAGTGGATATTATGGAGTGACAGAGGATAAATAGTCAGATCTGGAGTCTAGTTTTAGGTCAGTAGCCAGTGGTCCTATGATAGGAAGTGACTCCTTGCTTGCAGAGACCCTCCATGTCTTCATCTGTAAAATGAGAATGGAACCCCAACACCTTTTGTTCACAAATAAAATGGGCCCCATTTAAATGGCAGGGAATGTGTGAAGTCATATGACCTCAAGCGGTTTTTACCTCTGTTTCCACTACAATTTTAGATCATAGAATCAGAAGACAAAGTTTTAAATAAGAGAAAGAAGTAAAATTTAAACAATAGAGAAGAAGTGGTGTGAGGAGGCAGAGGACCAGCTTCTCTCCTCTTCCCCAAATGTAGAAAACCATACAATGAAATGTTGGTTCCCTCCACGTTCTTTCTTCTTAGTTTGTACCAGAGGGAAACTCAAGGAGAGGCATTCTGACTGCCTCCATGGCAGGGGTATGACAAGCCTTGCTGAAGTACACCTCAATCCTTCCATTGTACCCATAAAAGTTCCCACCTGATTCACTCTGGTGCTGGCTGAAGTTAAACTTGACCTCTGGCTCCACCTGGCTGAGGTTCAGTGGGAAGCTATTAAGCAAAAACCATGTCATTTTCACACAAAACACCTTTTTCCTATCTTCAAGCAACAGTAAGGAAAGTCTCCCTTTCATATACATCCTCACAATGTGAATTCAAAATTGCCTATCATGTAATTTCCATTGAAAGCCATGCCACTACCAAGAGAGATACAGTCCCCACGCAGAGCACACCATTTGCCTCATTTTATCGCTGAGTCAATTGCAATCAAAACTCAGTTTTAAAAGTAAAGCATAGTAGTTCAGCCTCATATCCAAATCGCCTTTTTAAAATGATAGCTTATCACTACTTCCTTGGTTTTTCCACTCATTGTAAAGATGAGATGTGACCATATATGGCAATTGTCTGTATTTTTTGTGAAACTGTAATCAAGGATCTTAATTAGATTATGTTATACATTTCTTTTCATGTAAAATCATGTATAGAAATTTATTTTCAGAAATTGGGGGTAGGAAAAAGTATCTTCTTTCTATTCTTAATATTTTCTTTTCTTCCACCCCTATCACTGTCACGGGTGGCTCTGGAGTCCCCATTCGGCCTAGGACTATTCCATGATGTACATCTGAGGACCACCACACCCAGCAACACTTCTTTCCTCCTCCTGGTCTATGCGCAGCAGAAGGCTCCCCTCTTTTTAGCCCTGTTTCCTATGGTTCTGTTTCTTACTTATTCCCTAGGGATCCCTAATGAATCTAAATAAAGTCACATGACCCTGCATTTTTTGTATGTTAAATAAGTTAAGCCAAGATAAAAATACCATGAAATCTTAGCGACGACTTGCTTTCTGTATTGAGTAAAATTTGAACACATTCTTGCGTACCTACTGTCAATAAACTGGTTTGAGCTCATGTGGGAGCATGGGTTATTTTATAAATATTTCCCGGCATACATAAATATATATTTGTACCATGCACAAAGCTTTCAGATAAGCTTTGGATAGATCATAGAAAGTTTAAGAAGCCATATGGAAGCTTCACATTTCAAAATTGTGATCCTACACACTCAATCCCAGATCTAATACAAAAGTTTTAACCAAATTTTTGTCATTTCGTAGTGCGTGGGCTCTCTCTCGTCCAGCAAGGAGGTCCACAGAACAGGGCAGAGGAGAGTGTGGCTGCAGTCGTTAATCAAGGCCTCCCAGACTAAGCAGGAAGCAGGTCTGATTTTATTGTGTAGTTACCATGCATATATACTCAGGCAGTAGCTAGGCAGCCACCAGTACAATTTCTGGCCAAGTGTGCTTACAGCGACCAATTGAGGAGCAGATCGTGGAGCAAGCACAAGGACTGCAACACATGGCTTCACACCCAGGGCTGTGCCTACAGAGGAAGCAGTTTGCTGCTCAGGCGCCTAGCATGAGGGGAGTGGTTTGCCACTCAGACGTCCTTAACCCCCTTAACATATGGCATGCATGCAGTACTCCATGCACTGGTCCCCACATAACAGTAGACTTAACATCATAGCTTTTAGGAGAATGCGTGCAAGGCTACTGAATGACTGTTTTCATTTTTATTTCTTACAGCATTAAAGCTTATTTTAACCTCTAGAAACTTGGCTATTTTATTATGTAAATATCTATTTAATATAACTATTTCAGCATGAGCAGTCTCAGAGATTACAAGAAGAAAACACCTCCCTCTAGCAATGAAACCCTTAAACAGAAAATTCATGGGGACAGACTGCTTCCCAATTACTCCACTGACTAATCCAGGTGGAGAAGGAAGGGAATAACAGAAAGGCTTGATATTTGGGTATTATCAGCCTTCTCAAGAAGACCAGTACATCTGGAAGTCCCTGAGGCATCTGATCTCTGAGGTATGGAAATGAGTGGTAGGAAGAGAAGTCAAACATTGCCTAAGAGATACTGATCAAAGCAATGTCTGATCCTTATTCACAGGAGTTTGGAAAACCTGGCACTAATTAAAATAGTGCCTGAGTAAAGTCCCAGGGGCTTTTCTGAACCAGAATTAGGCATCAGCTCCAAAGGCAGCATGGGAGATCTTAAAGGGATAAAGAGCCAAGCATATCAAGCTAGCTCAGTATGTAAACAGTAAAAGAGAACAGTACTGCCAAGGAACAGAATTTAATGGATCTTGGTCTCCTAGTGGGTAAGGGATGAAAGGGGATCAATTGGCCAGTGTAAACATTTCAGGCTTATCCAGATAAGTAAACATTTTGTCCAGGCTCCACCTTTTGATTATTCAATTGTGTCTTGATAAGCTTCTGAAGTCTGTCTCTGGTTCTAGCCTCCATTGTGAAATTCTCCCTCCAGACCTCAGCCTCACCTATAAATCTCTCCACTCTCCTTCCAAGGATGCAAGATTTTATAATGGTTATCATTTTATAAGTTGAATTATATACATATTATCCAATTAATTCAATCAAAAGAATAGATCCCATACACTCCAAATAGACTTGATATAGTATTAATCCTCCCATTCACTCCAAATAGACTTGATACAGTATTAGTCCTTCCAATCAGAGATACAATAAAAATAATAATAATTTGAATGGGCAAAACAATGACAAGTAAATGAAAAAGAGATATCTAATGAGAATGTTTAACAAATCCTTTATCCATGGATATATGGTGGTGAGACTATGCAAAACGAGGCTCATTTAAATTAACAAACATTATAAAATACTTTTTAAAATGCAAAGCCCTCTGTAAATACTAGCTCCTCAGTGAATGTTACTATTCTGACGGTAGTATAAAGGAAGGATGTCAAAATAGTAATTTGAATTTATGGAGGGCCTCTCATTCTAGATACTTGTGCTTTGGAATGCCAGTGTATTAATCTCCAGGAGTAAAATAGTCAATTTTATTAGCTCCATTTGCAGATAAAAAATTGAGATGCAGAAAGATTATGAAATTCATATGTGGTTTGTGCAAGAAAGCTGGGGGTAAGAGGAAAATAAATTGTTACTAAAGTGAAAATGTGTTCCACAGATAAGTAGTGTGCAAGATTTGATCTTCTCCTGTTCAGACTCATGGAGAAAGGAGGCACAAACCCAGCCAAAACTACCTGAAACAGAAAAAAGACTACACAGAGGAGGGATTCAGGGGAGTGTGGGGAGTGTGGGGAGTGTGGGAGGCAGTGGCTCAACTCAGGAGACACCAAGGAAGGGCCTGCTTGCTTTGTTCAATCCAGTGGGAGCATCCTTTTGGCCTAAAGCCAACCCTCTGTTCCAAGCACTACCTTCCCAATTTACAGCCCTGGATGTAACTATTTTTAAAAAACCTACTATTTTTATACACCAAAGACACCATCACTAATCATCAGGAAGTAGTCACTTAAGAGCCATACTCCAAAATGAAGATTAGAATCACAGAATAGGTAAAATCACCCAAATTAAACAGGAAGCACACAAAGACAAGAAGCCACTTATTAACAAGAGAAACACCAAAATGAATGAAGGGAAACTCAGAGGTTTAACAAGGAATACATAAATTGTCATTAAAAATTAACAATGTAGCTAGGTGCAATGGTGCACACCTGTAATCCCAGCAGTTTGGGGAGGCTGAGACAAGAGGATTGCAAGTTCAAAGCCAGCCTCAGCAAAAAGCAAGGCACTAAGAAACTCAGTGAGACCCTCTCTAAACAAAATACGACATAGGGATGGGGATGTTGCTCAGTGGTCAAGTGCCCCTCAGTTCAGTCCCCAATAAATCCCCCCACAAAAACCAATATAGATTTCACTGTCAATCCCATTCCCTCCAATGTTTTAAAAAAATATTTTAAAAAAAACTTACTATTTTTATTTAAAAACAAATCAATAAAAAGTAGTAAGTTGTTCCTACTTTCATAAATGAAAAAGACTTTTGCAAACTGTTTTATGATCAAGTGTTAGTCTGTGCAATTAATAAACAGAGAACAAAGAAAAACAAGTGTCTATATCACACACGTGCATGTACACTGTACTCTTAAAATATTATAATAAATTGACAGGACAGGTTACAGATAGATGTTTCTCCCATTAACAGATATTATTAGGTTATATTTAAAAATAATTAAATACTGAAGAAAACACACAATGACATCCAAGGAAACAAGAGGTTACTGAGAGACCTTTCATGTTAATCTTCTCAACTGACTTACTGCTCACAAGGACAAATCCTGGAAGAGAAAGGAAATTGTTGTCAAATTGCAATAGGCAAGGGTGCATAGGTTAATCACAGGGAATTTCTAGTTTAGGAAATGGCAAAACATAGACCAAGACTTGAGAAATTAAGTGATGCAATCACATGGCTGAAGCCATGTACTCAACCATCAGTACCTAATTGCCTTTTAGTTGGAGTTAAAAAAAACAAAAACAAACAAACAAAAACCCCATACATTTCTACTGATGCACAGTTGTCTGCTAAGAATTGCCTTGCTAACCCACCATGAATGTTATCCAGTACTGGAAGTTGAGAAAGACTAGGCAATATTTGCCTACCTATATTCTGCTTCCTGGCAGAGTGGATTTTCAGTATGAGCACCCAAGTACCATATCCCAGCCAGTATCCATTCTGATGGATCATATCCCTGTCATACCATTACTGAATATTTTTATATCATTTTGTCTCCAAGAAAAAGTCAACTAAGCCTATCCAGACAGTTGATCATCTCCCTTTTTAAAATTCTTTAAGGATAACTGATTATTATTTGGTAGGATAGATTTCTATAATTATATTTCTTTCTTTAAACGATAATGGGAAAGAAGTGGTATCATATCATCTAAGCTGCTGATATAATATAAAGACCTTGATGCAAATCAAATCTACAGAAGATCTTAAGTCTAGATGGACCCCAAGGACAGATGGCATAGTCTAGTTATAATAAGAGAGGAAAGAAAGAAGTAGTCAGGATGGTGCAATATGAGAGGGCACTACAACCCAGATGGCTCAACCTCCAGAACCCATTTTATAAACACTACACAGGAACACAGGGAGGACTCTGTGTTCCTGTGTAGTGTTTATAAAATGGGTTCTGGAGGTTGAGCCATCTGGGTTCAAGTGCCAGGTTCATATGGCAATTCACAGAGTGAAGAAGGGTGAATAAATAATGTTTCTGGTAAGAGAAATATGATAAACTAAGGTGTAGAAACAAGAGTGATCATGGTTCATTCAGGAAGCAGCAAGTAGTTCAGTAAGACTGGGACACAGCAGTGGGGCAGGGCCAAGGCAAGAGGATGGTGGGGGAGGGCTGGCCTTCACATACTTATAACACCTACTGAGCAATTTGAACTTTAGCCTAAAAGAAAGAAGATGCAGAGGAGTTTAAATTAAGGGAATGGCACCATCCCGTTTATGATATACTCTTTGAAAGGTGAAAAGCAAAGGGTGGAACACAATTGGAAATAAGAAATGGCACACATTCTTCTTGAAAATGAAGTGGACAGAGCCTACCTTGTCCCTTACCTGTCACTCCCAAGTTCTAAAAGGTTTATAAATTACTCTTTTGAGATTTTGCACTCAAGAACACTGTAGGTTCCACTTTTGAGCTTTGGCTTCTAAGAATCCAAAAACTTGTGGCAAACCCCCTTTGCCTGAGCACCAGTTGGATTCACTCCAGTCTCTTATAAAGAGGTGAGTTTCACTTAGTGGTAATTATTCTTTTCTTGTTCCCCTCCTCCTCCTCCTCCTTCTCCTCCTCCTCCTCCTCCTCCCCCTACCCACCTCAATTGATTTTTGTACTTCCTTTCCCCAATAAAACAGTATCTCCAAACATGACTAGACATTTATGGGAAGCAATATTTTTATGATGAATTTTGTTTATCTTCATTTTTCAAAGGAAAACAGAAAGCACATCTGGTCTCCAAATAATCTACCCACATCAAAGTCAGTGAGTAGTTTCCTAGAAGACCATACCTAAGTGGGAGATAACACAGATAAGTGATGTTATTTTGTACTTCACTATTACTACCTAAAACCTTTCCCATTCACCAAAATGCTTTTTTGGTGAATCAACCTCCATAAATAATACATTTTGTGGATTGTAAAATGGGAAGTATCCAAAACAGGATACAAGATTGTGTTTCCCACCAATATTTAATGACAGAGATAAGCCAAGGCTCTTTCCCCCAAGAGTTTTTAGATGGCAGAATATTCCCCTGGTATTTTGAAAGCAGAGTGAAATAGATTTTATACTACTCGAGTGTCAAGAAATGTGTGTGGTTTAGAGAGAACAACATGAAATCTGGAATCAAGCCATATAATCAAGATTCTAAACTGCTTAAATCTTCAGCATTTACATCTATTAAGTTTAATAAGAATTTTACCTTTTTCCACTGACCAAAAACTCTGAAATTGGAAATGCCTTATTACATATTCTATCTAATCAAGTGGCCAATAACCACACATACTTACTGAAAACTTGAAATATGGCCAGCTCAACAGAGGAACTGACTATTCATTTTAGATAATTTTAGCTAATTAAAAACTTTACACATGTGACTAGCAATTACCTTATAGAAAGTATGATTATTGAGTCCTATTTCAGTTGTTCTGGAAATCCATACCTAAGTATATTGCCTTTGTTTGAGAAAGAATGTTTCCCCTTTTGCTTTCATGTGGACATAGGTCTGTAACCATCTTAAAAATATGATCAATGAGATAAAATAGAATGCAACTTTGCTTTAGTCCACCAAATTTTTAAAAAAGTATTCAATGGAGGAAGTTTTTTCCAATAGCATTGATAAAAAGTCCCTAGTTGGTCCCATGTCTCTTCTGACCACTCTCAGATTAAAAAAAAAAAAAAAAATCCTGTGGTTTTAAGTTGCAAAATGCAGTTTCCATCAGCACTCCAATCTCCTAGCCTGAGGCTAACCCTCCTCCCCCATACCATCTGAGTCTGCAATCTTGAGGAAAGGGGGATGGTATGCATCTTCTCTTTTTCCACCTCACCTCTTCCATCACCCAGCTTGCTATAGTTGCTGTAACTGATGTTTCCAAAGTTTGAGAGGATAAGGAGGGAAGAGTAGAAATAGAACAGAACATTTTTACTCTACTTATATGATTGAAAGCTGGCTTTGACTGTCATTTCTGGACCTGGCTAATGTTTATTGCTTCTATTGCTGCTAATGTGGTCTGTGTGTGTATGTGTGTATCGCTGTGTGTACTTTGGGGGATCCTCAGATACTTTTCGATGCAATGCCTGGAAGGTAAGTAATGCAACCAGTTCTTCAGTCCACTATGCCTCCTTGAGCTCTGGTTTCCTAACAGGGAAACACACCCACCTTTCCTGGAATATGCAATGAAGTCACTTCCTCTGTACAGGACATGAGAAAGTAGCATGGCTCATCCCTACTCCTTTGCACTGGGATTGCCTTTCAAAAGTCTTTCTCACAAAACCCTATGTTCATTCTCTCACTTTGGTGTTTCTTTTTTTTTACGGTTTGGTTTGGTTTTTTGTTTGTTTTAATTTTTTTATGGTTTGGTTTGGCTTTTTTGTTGCAAGTGGAAGTAAGTGAAGAGCTAAAGAATTGTGAAAATATTTCCAGTTGCAGCTGTGACATCCTGACATTCATGGCTCAATCGAAGTTCAAATGAAGAACAACACTTCCTGTGTAATTGACTAGCTCATTTATAAATACCAGTCTTTGGAAAACTGAACATAATAGAGAAGATGAAATAAGGGAATTTGTATTTTTCAGTAAAAATAGCTGAGCTGTAACAAACATACCCTTTTTTTAAAGAAGAACTGACAGAAAAGATAAGTTGAAATATAGACATGACATAAAATTGCATTCATAATGTAACTTTGTGAGCTATGTGAAAACAAGGAGAAAATAGCCTTTACATTTAATAATGATCTTTTATGCTTGATATTAATAAACAAACGATATTTTACTTCTTTTCTAGGCCATTATAATCATCTAAATAGAGGACAATCCACTTAGCAAAGAACTTTTTTCTTTGATGAAAGCATCCTGATTTTCATTTAGCAAAGGAGAGGTTCCTTCTAGCACCCAGTTTGAACATCTAGAGGTAAATTTATGTTATGTTTATCAAAGAGCACTTTTCATTAAATAAGAAAAATATTTTGATATATGAATCAATACTTTCTTTGACATTTATTTGACATTAATATCTTCAGAATGGCATATATATATCTATATGCATATAGATATAGATATAGATATAGATATAGATATAGATATAGATATAGATATAGATATAGATATAGATATAGATATATACACATACATACATACACACAGAAAGTTTTACCTGTCAAATTTTTGAGATGCCATCATACAGGTTAGTTTTGAGCATTTCAGTTTGATCATTAAATATTTCTTGTGGTTGCAGTCAGAAGAAAAAGAAATTGAAAGCTATCTTACAGAATTAAAGTTTTTTTGCTTTTTTGTTTGTTTGGATTTGTTTGTTTGTTGTTTGTTTGGATTTGCAAGGTTTTAATCAATCTTTAAGCTTTTAACCCAATACCAAAAATATAGAAAATGGGAAAAAATAATTTGGAGACAACTTAAATCACAAAATTATAGTAGATAGCCTCTAAATGTATTTTCTGGAACAAAGTGAGAATTGGAAGAAGCCAGATCCTAAAGGGGCTTGTTGTTCCTTTCCTGCTTCACCTGTGGATTTTGTCTGATCTAGCCAAGATCTTAGCTTCCTAAAACTACCCATCCTTTGCTTTCCTAAATTAAATCACAGTGTTCCTGCTGTTGCTTTGATCATCCCTTCCTTGTTACCATAAGTTGCTTCTCTAATTTTACCTATTTATTTAAACATTTTCCCAAATTTTGTTGTTTCAGCCTTACTTCTGATTTCACATCCTGTTTTTGTGGGAAAATCCCAGTGATCTTTGTGTTTGACCTGGGTCCCTCCCCTGAGCTGCAGAACTAATGTAACATTCACCTGCAGGATGTCTGTGTGCGAAAACTGCCCACATCTGCATGCATCTCCTTCTATACCCCACTGTCTCTTCCCTTCCTTACCTCCTCCAACAGAGTTCTGCTTGGTCTCACTATTGATGGTCTCACTATCTTCATTTCCCTCTTGAGCTCTGTCTTCCTCCGCATACAGCAAATCCTGCCACAATCCTTTCTGACTGATGCTGTGGCACCTGCACTGATTTAGTTCTTATTATTTCCTTTCTGATGCCCTTTCCACTGCACAGGCCTCCCACTTTCCTGTCTCTTCCTTCTCTAAGCCTTTCTACCAACTGTCCAGCCCTCTTCCTGGAATACAGGTGTAAACAGGGCATTCCAGCACCTATTACTGCCACTCTACCAAACACCCTTTGGACAAGACTCTCCATGAAAGTCAAAGGATACCTGTCTTGTTATTTGGCCTCTCTGTAACATGAGACACTGTTACCCTCTTTCTTCTTGAAATGTTGTCCTCCTTTGTCTTTACTTGCTCTGGATTTATTGTATTTCTTTCTATTTCTCTGGACTTTCCTTTCAGTCTCCACCGTGGCTGCTGCTGCTTCTGATAAAAGGTTTAACTCTGCTTCTCCTGATAAAAAGGTTTAACTATTGTTAAATACTCTATTAAAATTTTGCTTCTCTTCTGTAATATGATCGGGGGGGGGGCGGGTTTGTGGGTATCATGATCTAGAGTTCAAGATTTAGAAATTTGTTTTTAAAAGTAATTAGCTATATCTTAAGATTTTTGTACAATGATGCATACCACAGCACTAGTGAACACAAAATTTCTGCACTAATAACAATAGCAAATGCTGGAAAAGACATATTTTCATCAGAGAGGATTGATCAAGTTATACTACTACATACAAATGAGCAATCTAAGATGTCATAGTAGAATATATAATAGCGTGAAATGTGTGATACATGGTTAAGCAAACTAAAATGATCACATAACATTTTTGATAAAATGTGCATTCTGACCATCTATTTTAGGCATAAAAAGGCTAACAGGATAATGCACACAAAACTTTAAGGTGTGCATCCTCAGTAAGTATGAGAGTAACTCCTAAATTTTCTACAGTGAATATGCAAAGTCAGGGGAAAAAAAGAAATAAGCATTATTTTATAAAAGACTAAACCCAGCTTCTTTAAGTAATATCCTTTATCCCAAAAAGCATCTTGGAAACCACCTGGTTCTCCTTTCCTTACCCCACTTTCCCAGCCTGAGTTAGATATCCTTATATTTCTATCCTGCAAACCTCTGCCTTAGCTCTGATATCCTATTAAAAATTTTTATATGTATTTGTCACCTCCAATGCTTGAGTATTTTCCTTCATTTCTATACCCCCTGTTCTATAAGCATACTGCATGTAGTAAACATTTACTTTCCTACTGCCCTCAGAGAAGAATGTGTACAGCCCTTAGACAGATACTTAAAATCCTTCACAACTACAGGCCACCTATCTTCTCAGTCTTTTTCCTTTGTATTTTTGCTCCTGTCTCCCCAAATACTGCATCTGCAAGCATACCCAACTAGGGAAGGCATGGTACCTTTCTTACTCTCTGCTGTATTCCAAAACAGCCAAGTTCTCAAAGAGTAGATGTTCAGAAATTATTTGTTGAATCAATGATTGGGTAAATTAATTAACTTTTTCAAATATATCCTGTACTTGACACTTCTCCATATTTTCTAAAGGCCACTCCCTCCAAGTTTTCCCTCTTTAACTTCCTCTCTCAAATCTCCAAGGCTTAGTAATGTTTGGTGATCTTTAAGAATTGTTTTCCTATCTTCCTAAGCAAAATTAAATTCTCTTCAGTACAATATTGCACTTATTTTACTCTTCTCATTAATTATGCTCTTTTGATATTATTTAAATGTTAACAAGATTCTAAGTTTGGGGAATTTAAGGACTACCATACTTTAATATCTCCCCAATTTTTTCCATCTATTCTTTCCTACCTGTCTTTGCTGGAAGACACTGACTATATAAAAAATCCACAGTATCTACTTAATACTTACACAGTAATTTCTGAGAATCACATTCTTGATCTCTATGAGAGTTATTATATTATTATTTGCCCCTCAAAATTAATTAAATCAGATCACATAATTAAAAGTGCTTAGAATATAATAAGTGCTCAATGTTAACCATTGTTATCAACATTGTCATTGGTGCTGTTATTAATTTCATTAATACTAAAACACATGCCCGTTAAATCGAAAGATGAGTCAGTCTCTAACACCATAAATTGAGATACAAGAGAACTTGTTTTAAAAAAAGTTTAAAAGTCACTATAGTTTTAGAGATTGCAGTGGTCCAAACATGTCTGAATCTCCCCAATGCTTCAAGTGCCTGGCTTTCCGTGGCATCTGGGAAGATCATTTGATTACAATATTTAAGATTTAAAAAGTGTGCTGGTAACAGAGAGAAACAGGAACTCTCATTTTGGTTGGGGTTATAATGTGGTATAAATATTTGGAAAGCAATTTCTCAATATCTCATAAAAATGCATATGGCTCAGCAATGTTATTCCTAGATATGTTCACTAGAATAAGTCTTACATTTTTATACAAAAAAATGTAATAGAATATTTTATAGTGCTACATATGAGAGTAAAATACCATACAGTTATGAAAATTTATAGGTTGTTCTATAAGAATCAACATGGACTGATCTCAAAAGTTAATGTGGAGAGACAATAACAAGTTGCAGATGAATAATGTATACTTTATTGTTTATATAAAATTTTTAAACACACAAAACAATGTTATATGCTACTCATGGAGATACACACACACACATACACACACACAACTTGGTGAGAATAAAAACATTTTTAAAACAAAAAGAATAAAACGTACCCTGCAGTGATATCTACACAGAGGATAATGGTGATCTCTGAGGTTGGCAAAAGAGAAATAGGGCAAAGGAGAATATTTTGTATCTTTAATATTCATCAGCTCTGTTTTGTATGTGTTAAAGAAATGTCTAAATTAAATGTTTTCCCATTAAAAAGAGAAAATGTGTACAAAACTCCTCTATTATTTCTGGAAATAAAACCAGGTGTCTGTTATCTTGGTTAGAGATAAAGATTTTTTTTTTTTTTTTTTTTTTCATTCCAAGGAAATTCCCTATACCGAAGCCTCATATCTCTGGGAAAGGTGAAAACAAGCCATAGTAATCAAGAGAGAAACCTTCAGAGAAAAGCAAGCTTTGAAAAGGAAGATCAATATGCTATTCCTTTGCCATCCCTTACTGAGTACCTGAAGGCTCTCTTTCTCCAGCTGTCTCCCCTAACACCTTGAGTGAGGCAGGCTGGAAGCACAGGACTGGGCTTCTTTATTAATAGGGGTGTGCTTGCTCTCTCCTTGGTGTCTCTGTCTGTCCCTGGTGGCACTTCAGGTGTTCACATGATGAACAAGTTAGTTTTCCTTTTTGCTTCAAGATCATTCTTATCACAATTTCAAATGGCCTGAGGTGCAAAGCATCTTTTCCCCCACAAGAACTAACCTCCCAACTTTCGCCTCATTCTCTCAGGCTACCAAAAGCTCAAGAGCATCATGGCTGAGATTACATTGTTTTTTCTTACTGTGTGACTGCTCTCTCTTTTCTCATTTTAATTCCTAGCACTGCTCATTTATTCATGCTCAGAGTTTCAAAACCTGTTTCCGAGGTACTCTTCCTGCCTTCATATTCCCAATTCTCCAACCCACCTGAACGCTAGTGCCTGGATGAATCTGCTGAAGCATGCAATGCTTTCAGCATATCAGTCCTGGGACAGGACATTTTTTTAAACCTCCGCTATCTTGAAGCAAAGTCCAAATCCCTGTGAGGCTTCCACAACAAACCATCTTCCAGTGTCATCATCCAAAATCCCCTAGAATACCCTCCATAGAAAACCCAGTATCCCTTCTTTCCAGCTATATATAAAAACAGCCTATTCAATTTCACTTCCTAATTTCATGCTTGACATTCTTCCTACTTCAGTGTTTCCCAAACTCAGGCATTCAGGGACCTTGTATGAATTTTTCATTAACAGACACCATCTGAACTATTTTTTACTTACTTTTTTTTTCCTGTAAATTCACTCTCACTTTAGTTTAGATAAACATTTTAAAAATTATTTTCTATCATTGTCATAAGTAAAAAAACACAGTATCTATTACAATATACAGGTAATGCCTATAAACACAAATAACATTTTCAGTTATTAAACAAAATATTATTCTCCTGCTAAAATCTGTTGCTAACACTGTTGTTATAATAGTGTCTTAAATAAGTGATTGAAGAACTTTTAAGTCTTATCAAGAACAAAATTCATACTTGAAGAATTAAACATATGCTTAAAATATTGAACAAATAGTAACTTTCCTGGTCTGTTATTTCAGTATTATTGACTCTCTAGTCCATATGTTGCCTAAAATAGTTTCATGTCTGCAAAGTTTGGAAAACGCTGCTGTATGTGACATATTCTCATCACTTTTTCTGCTGATCTCAGCTGTGCACATCCTTCCAGCCCTGGCTAGAGTTCCACCACTTCCCACAGTATCTTTTTAAAATTCAGCACACTATGACTGTCCTTCCTCTGGGCATCATAGCTAAGCTTCTCTTCCATGTTTGGTTTGGGGAGGTCACTCCATCCTGCTTTTGCATGATGCATATACAAGTTTTCAAGTTTACTTTTTCTGGTCTCCAGTGATCATAGTTCAAAGATTTATGGAGGCTTCTTTTTATTTGTTTGTTTTTGGTCCTGCGGATTGAAAACAGGGCCTCATGCATGTTAGGCAAGCACTCTACCACTGAGCTATATTATTAGACTAATGGAGGCTTCTTTATAATCCCAATATTGAGCATCACACTTCCTATGAAGTGTGATTAATGAAGGTGACTCCATGAACCTCCTAAGTGACTGATTAATTAATGCTTCCTCCCTCTGTGTATGAACACACTATCCTCTACAGGTAAGATCCTCTCAGGGACTAGGCTTGATCATCTTTCTCAGTAGATTCAACCAAAGAGGACCACTTAGAATTACTAGAAATTCTCATCAAACTAATAAATGGCACTTCCTAGAGAATCTCGGCCATCTAGGCCATAGATGGCATGTGACAACAAGAACAAAGCTGCTCTTAGGAAACGTGCTATATGTCCTCAGAGTTTCTGCAGCTGCCCTCCACCTTTGTTTTCATTCCAGTGTCATCCTGCTCTTACTGACAGAGCTCCTGAAAGTTTATATATGTATAGGACATATCACATACAAAAGTGCATACAAATACTGGTTGTTATCACTTTTGGTTATCACCAATATCATAGAAAATGCCTGGTTTCATAAGACAGCTAGTCAGATGTATGTTTTTTCAAGAAAGGATTCTCTAAAAATTTAACAGTGATATGGCTTCAAGTTCAAAATCAATATAATTTCAAATTGTCTTTTGAATGCATTTTAACATAAAGTGGCCTTTAATGAACTCCATCTTGATAGTATTTGCTATCTCGAAGACACAGATAAAAAATATCCTGTTTATAAATTAGCTACAAAGAAGGTGTGAAAACTGGAATAAATCCGTTTGCCTTTATTTTTTTTTAATTTTATTAGAGCCTCTTAGCTATACGTGACAGTAGACACCTTTAGTTTTAAAAATGACTTATAACCAACTTTTCAGATAACTTAATAGTTATGACTTCATAAATTCTATATTCTGTATGCTACTTAAGGAGTCATTATAAATCACCATTATGAGTTTAAAATAATCATGTAATTGTGTTAAGCAGAGCTTAAAGGATCACCACTAAAGTTGAGGCAACTTTAAGAATGTACCTTAAAGGGACTCATCATCACTTAGAAACTATTATTATTTGAAAAACCAACTCTAACATAGGTGACTTCATATCAATCTGAGGTTAAGTCCACTGAATACAAATTTAGATCTTTTTAAGCAATCCAGGAAAACTTCTTAAGTGGAAGGCACCAGAATTTTCACTACATGCTCTTTGATCTGACATTTAAAATCGTGGTGAAAAGAACATAACATTACCATCTTGTCTCCGTATAAGTCTACAATTCAACAGTGGTAAGTTTATTTATATTGTTGTGCAAACAATCTTCAGCATGGTTTCACCTTTTAAAACTGAAATTCTATGCCCACAGAACAGCTGCCATTTCCCCCTCCTCCTAGACCTGAAAACCACCATTCTATTTTCTATTTTTATAAAAATTTGACTAATGTAAATATCTCATACAAGTGGAATCATATAGTATTTGTCTCTTTTATCTGTTTGTGAAGCATAACTGAAACTTAATTGGGATGAAGCCAATTTACCTTTCATTGGTTGTTATCTGTCTATTCAGTACTGTGCATTCTGCTAGTTTCATTCTATTAAACCAGTGAGGCAGTCTATACTCACTTAACCGAGCCTTTACAAGGTGAAACATCTGGTTACCGGTCACACATCCAATAAGAGTGGGACCAATTCTAGCCTTTATCTAGCCTTATAGCTCATAGCCTTCAACATGCCAGGAGGTCTTTTGAAATATTTAAATTTTTCAGAGGATTTCAAATGTATATATCTTTGAAGCAAGTCAGAGTGGTTCTTTTCTTACATTTGACTTTTAATGTTACATGTATTGCTCCTTTATTACATGAACTACTTTATTCTAAACCATATCTCAAGGTCCCAAGGATACCAGTTTCCTTCCATGTTTCCAAGTAAGGCTTGGGAAGGAAGCAGCAGCTAGTCTATTCAATTTTTCTGGAAATTATACGACTTGTCAGTGTGTAGCATATAAAACCATCAGTGAAAGGAATATTGTTTTTTAAAAAGCGACTTACATCTGTGGAAGTGAGCCTCAGCTTCTTCAGTTCAGGCACATTGTTTTAGTGAATGGAAGTCACTCTATCCAAGCCAGGTGCTCTCTTCAAAGGCACCCTGCTCAGTGTGTGGGCGAGACCTGCATTCCTGCCTACAGAGCCACCTGGGACTCGAAGTCCTACCAGTGTGACACCAGTGTTGCCCAACCAGAAACCCTGAAAGGCATAAGAACTACAATACCCACAATTCAGGCTCCTCACCTGAAACTGGGAGAACAGGGCAATGTCTGGAGTTTCACTCTAGGAATAAAGGAAAAACAGTGGGAAGAACAATGGGGGACAGGGGACTCTGGTGTTATATTTAAAAATGAGCAGTTTACATGGTCCTATTTGCATAAAAGGCAGTTAAAGTGGTTTGATATTTGCAGAGGAGTAAGAAGGGTTTTTCACTGTTGGCAAGAACTGAAAAATTATGCAAATGAACTCTCTCTCCTGCAGCTGTGAAACCTGCCCTGCCAGATTCTCTTTCGGTGATTCAGAGGCGAGGGCTCCTGCTGCTTGGAGAAGCAGGTGGAGGAAGACTGCTGAGGTGAGGCCTGGCAATCTCAGTTCCTCTTACAACTATGATATGCCACACCTGTAAGGGGACCTTTGACCTTTCATCTTCTCAAATACATCCTGATATTTAAAAATGTGCTTTTAAAAATATGAACAAGGATAAGTATTTTTTAAAACATGTTCTTCCGCTTTCCTTTCCATTTCTGGGGTCATGGCTCCTTCTTGCATATTCCAGCATTATTTCCAATTGTTCAAAATTCAAGAAAGAGAAAATTGAGGGAGGAATTTTTTAAAGCTTAGCAAAATGAAGGATGCAATCATCATTTCAGTTCTTTGCAGTATTAGCCACAGAAAATGAAAACAAAGCTAAAATCAAGAAGCGTGTTTTCCTTATTTGCTTGTAGAGCATCTTCCTCTGAGCCTTTTATTTCCTATTTGACACAGTCCAGAAAATGGAAAGAGGCTAGCCTTGGCTTGGTCTGGGCTCAAAAACACAATAGGAGTACTCATCTAGAGTAGGCAGATGGCAGAGTGGTGACAGAGGAGCATTTCTTTCCCTTCCTGCCCTCTCTCCACCTCCTTTCTCCATGCCTGTGCCTCCCTAATGCGTCCTGTCTGAGGGTGCTGGCCCAGTCACCTAACCCACCCAGAGTCCCACTGGAGTTTCTCCTGAGTCATCCCACAATCCAAATTAGCCACTCAATCCCCTTTGTCACAGGTCCCTCAACTCCTGACTAGAACCTAACTTTTCTTATGCCATTTATATTCCTTCCACAAAAAGGCTCTCGTCTCCCCCAGCCTACTGGTTTGTTCTCCATGCTGTTTCTTCTCCCTACAATCCTCATCTTTTAATATGGAGATCCTTCCTTCCTTTCAAAGTATGATGAAAAGACTCTTTTCTCCAGGAAGCCTTCCCGAGTCTGCTTCATCTGAATCCTAATCAATTCCATAATATTGTGCCTAGTTCTTTTATAACATTCTGCACCTTGTTTCGTTGTTTTATGTGGGTACAGGCATACACATGCCTGTTTTAAGGCAAGATTTCATTTTACTCCCACCTAATCATGTAGATGTTTTGATAATGGATGCACCAAACACCTGCAATATTAACTCTAAATTAGATTGTAACACTTAATACCATCTGTATCTATCCCAGAGTTTTAAATGAAAAGAACTCTCTAAATTTCAGGACAAAATCCTGATATAAGAATCCTCCATAGCCCATTTTTCTAAAACCTTTATTTTCCAAAAAAAAAAAAAAAAGCAGCAGCTAAAGCCCAGACAGTACCTGAAATGCAGCCTCTATTGGATCAGCACTGATGGTCTCGAAAGCTCCCCCTCATGCTGTGTACTTGGTTTCTAACAGCTTCCTATGGGCTAGTCTCTTTGGAATCCTCTGTCCCATAATTACCATCTTTAGACCTGCCCTGCCTCTATCTATGATTTTAATTTTCAGTTCCAGCAGCAGGCTATGTTTCTCTATAATCTCATCTTCCTGATCTGAAGACTAAGCTCTGTTCTCGAAGTTCTTTAAATAGTTTGTAGTCTCTGATCTCGCTCACCCAGGGAAGGGAATTTTCACCAGCTGTTCACCTCACAGGCCTGTTCCTGGCCCTCACACATGTTGTGTCTTCCAGCTGTCAATCATTTTGGAGGGCATGAGTGAGACCAGACTGATTTGTGCAGTGAGCTTTCTTTGGACGCTCAGACATAAAAGCTGGCGGGTGAAGATAAGAGTTGTCTGACTGGTGAAAACAAACCTCACCTTCCCAATGTTCCTCTAATCAAGTCATATAATCCCTAACCCCTTAGCCTGCCTGTGAGCACAATCTGCCTGTGGCCTAAAGTTGCATCCATGTTCATCCTTGATGCATGGTTCAGGGCCACTTCCTTCCTTCACCTCTCTTCCATACACAAAAATCACGATCACTAGAGCCATGAGATTTGTTGTACTCAAGAAAAAGAGTAAGATATGGACATATGTTATTTCCTGACAGATAGTAGAAGAATATAGAAAGTCAGACCTTTTCACCTCAGTGTGTGAGAAGAAGAAAGCAAGAGGTTGAAGGGAACTTTAAGGGGGTTTCCATAGACACATGCTAGGAGGTACTAAAGAGTAGATGTGTCAGGAGCAGGGTGTCTGTAATCAAATACACAATCTGAACCATTGTGTGCTTAACCCAGTTGAGAAGGCTAATGGGGAACTAGCTATTTCCACAACTCTCAGTGGGGGACCATGAAGGTGCCAAGAAGGCCAGTAGACCTGCACAGGCTAGGGGTACAGACAAAGAGGTTATGCTATACCTTCAGGACTCAGGAAAAATGGTCAGACTCACCCATCAATAAATGTGATGCTATGCAGTGCACCAATAAGACCTCTAGCCCAAGCATTAAACCTGTCTTCTCACAGCAAGTAATGCATTTGGATTCATTACATGAGCTTCAGAACTCCATCCTCTCCTCATATGCCAATCTTATGTTCATTCGAGGAGGAGAAACTCAAACTGAGAATAATTTTTAAAAAGTCATCAGAACGTTTAAGCCAAAAGAGACAGATACACATAATAGAAAGTTAAAAATCTATTCCTGCCCTCCATCCATACACTCCAACCATAACATCATTGACATAGAAGCTAAAATTCCAGTGACTCACTTAAATTTGGCCGTTGTAGATAAGGGAGAGGCAAAGCACTTAGAATAGCTAATCAAACACAGCTATCTGGGACCAGGAATTAGGAAGTGGCTGGAAAAGAAGCAGGGACAAGAGAGAGTCCACTCTTGTGGTGAAGGGAGACAGCTGTGCAAACACCGCCCTCCTCTGGGGTGGATTGTGGTGTTCATGGAGCACAGGGTCCAGGACTCCCAACCCTGGCTGGTCATGCAAACTGTGGTTTCTAAAGCTTGGCAGAAACAACGAACCTATTCAGTGACATCGTTTTGGCTGCTAATGTGGTTCTTTAATCTGTGCGCCTGATTGCCCAGCCTTCCCAGCAATTCTGGAACTGGAATTTGGTGTTACTTTTTAATTTAGGTCAGCCACAGGCATTTTCTGTTGGTTGAAGCTAAGAGTTATGGTACAAACATCTAACAGAGTTCTCACTCATTTTCACAGATATTACCTCTGCCCATCCCAGCCTATTTAAACTGCAGGAGATCAGAGAATGGATCTTATTCATTTATAAATAGATTAAAAACTCACAGTACTTGGCCATAGTACATATTTGTTGACTTAAAATGAATGGATTAGTAAAATGAGGAAGTCTTAATTAAACTTCCTTCTCATGTAAAAATTCTCCGACCACATGGAAGCTATCAAGTTCCTTATTAATGCAGAGGTAACTTTTTTTCTTCTAATGTTGCAAGTGGTTTAGAATTATACTTTCCCCCTTCTCTGTGTCTAGGAGGGAGCAGAACTAGTGATTTCTATACTTAAGGGGGGAAATTAAACACATGAAAAATGGTTTGAACATGTGTAAGGTGTTGCTTACTGTTACTTAATAATCAAAGGTTTTTTTTTTTTTTTTTTTGGACTTTCATTGACCTATGTTAAATGTCACTAAAGTTTGGTACCTGAAGTTCAAATACACCAACGTGATAGGAAACAACACTTTCCCCACGTTCTCAGATTTTCCCCACTAGGCTGTCTTGGAAAGAGAAAGGCATTGCAAGTTCAGAAGAAAGTTCCCCTTGGAGTTTTTTTCCCCTCCTGTTCTGTTTCAGTATGCATGGACTTTCAGACACTGGTCTGCTGTGACTTTAATTTCTGGGTCACTTTGTCCCTGAGTCATGATCACACTTTACCTTTCCCAAAATGGTCAATAACAGAGCCATTTACCAGTTAATTTAAGTGAATTACTCAAAATATATTATAAAATGTTAGGACTAGAGTTTTAGTTCAGATTGCTCTTATTTCCCCAGATTAAGAAAGTAAGTCAAGTTGTTCTCATAATTTCATATTTCCAATTGTTATATCTTTCTGGATCCTTAGCCATAAGATGAATCATGCATAAATTAACCCCAACCAAGAACCATTTTAGAAAGTCATTGTTATTTTTTTTTTCATTTATTGCTTTCATGATAACCTTCAAGAAAACAGGGGTCAACTCTTCATGGGATTCCAAGACATATCTATTCTTCCCTTTGTCACTAATCAGCACCAGAGAATGCTCTGTGCATTTTTACCCAGAATACCTGTGGATTGCTTGCTTCATGCTTTTTCTATTTGTTGACCCCTCTATATTTTTATTGGTATAATTGCCACTTTCATGCCAAGATCACTTTTTGGAAAAAGTCTTTACATGTCTTTATATCAACTTCCCTGGAGCTTAAATGAAAATTTCTGAGGCATATTTTTGTCAATAATCCCTAGGAAGGTGGAATGTTTTGTGCCTCTAGGCAATGATTTTTGTGCGTGTGTGTGATATATTGTGCATGCACAATATATCAACTACCTCACTTTGGGGGCAAAATGTTTACTCTAAATCTTTGGTAGACCACATGGTAAGCTTAGAATAGAATATCAACTTTAAAGAATATTTTATACAGTTCACAGTCTAAAAGCCAAGACAAGGGGTAATTGGTATACTAATTTATCTGTCAATGCAGTTTAGAAATATGAGCTATGTTTTTTATTTTAAGTGTCCCCCAAAAGCCCATGTGGCAAAGGCTCAGTCTCCAGCATGGTGGTATTGGAGGTGGTGGGAACCTTTAAGACATGGGCCTCGCGGGAGATCTTCAGGTCATCGGGGATGGGCTCTTGAAGGGAATAGTGGGACCCCCGCCCCTCCATCTGCCTCTTTTTCAGCTTCCAGCCACAAGTCAAGTGTTTTGCTCTTCCAGGAGTTCCTGCCATGATGTGCTGCCTCATCACAGGTCCAAAAGCAACAAGGCCAACAGTTCATGGACTGAAACCTTCAAACCTGGGAGCCCCAATAAACATTTTCTCTTTATAAAATGATTATTTCCAGTATATGTTACATAACTGAGGACTGCATACCAAACTATGGTATAGACATTGATATTTATTTATATACAGAGATAAAAATATTTCTTGCACATTTAAAATTTTGCACAAGAAGACACACACACAAAAATATTTAAAGGAAGAAAGGATAGCATATTTCCAATCCTGAGAACACTGACTCTTATTTTATATGTTCTCAATAAGTATTATACTAGAGTAAGCTCTACCCTCTAACTTGAAGCAGAAAAATACATTCTATGGAGACACACACAGTTTTACCCAAGAGACAAAATCCCAGTATTCTGTGACAGAGAAGAGGAGGGCCATAGTCACCCATCCAGTACCCTGCAAGGTTTCCTATCTGGAATAATAGAGACTGCAGAGGCTCTAATCCATTCTCCTAGGGCTAACACATTCATTCCTGGTATGTTCATGTTCAAATGTTCATATAGCAAATTACTACAGGGCCATGCATGTTCCATGTTCCATCTTCAAAGCCAGCAACAGCAGGTTGTGTCCTCTCAGATCTCTCAGATCCTTCTGTCATCATGTCCCTCTCACTTGTGTACAGCAAGAAAGCTCTCTGCTTTTAAGGTCTCATGATTAGATTGAGACCATCTGGATAATCCAGATCATCTCCCATCTCAAAGTACAGACTTTTAATCACATTTACCAAGTTCCTTTTACCATGTCAGCTAATATATTCACACATGCCAGGAATTAGAGCAAAGACATCTCGAAGGGGCTATCAGTCTGGCTACCACACCAGGTTTCCTTCTCAGAAAATATTCTACACAGCATTATAGGGTTGGAGTTGGATCCTATATAGACTTTTCATTTGGATTGAGAGAGGTTTTTTTGTTTTTGTTTTTGTTTTTAAATACAAGACCAGGCTTTGAAAATGTATGATTGAAGAAGTATAAAGAAAGGCCCTTTGGGGCTGGGGTTGTGGCTCAGAGGCAGAGGCTTGCCTTGCATATGTGAGATATTGGGTTCAATCTTCAGCACCACATAAAAATAAATAAACAAAGTAAACATATTGTGTCCATTTATAACTAAAAAGTATTTTTTTAAAAAAAGAAAGAAAGAAAGGCCTTAGGTCTCCAAGACATTACCTGCCTCTGGACTGTCACAAACAATTTCATTATGATGTTCATGACTCAGTTCCCAAAGTGATTCTCTCAAGAATGATTGAATTGAACTAGTTAAACAAATTCATATTAAAATGGAAAACACATCTTAAAGAGATTCCCACCGCAAAGATTCGTCAGTTGATATGTATTAACAGGGGTAAGTTTATGGAAAACACTGATTGGGGAGAATACGAGGAACACTAGATGGGGGAAGAGTAGTTTTATCACAGGGACCACATGGTTTGCCTCTTGTACCCACAGTTTCCTTATCATGAAAGAACCTACCCAAGACAAAAATTTTCATGTCCTCTAACATATGACTCTTCTGTCCTGACTGACCATGATAATGGTTGCAAACTGATATCCCACACAAAGTTGACCAACTGCAAGCCAGATCAGGTTTTTTTTTTTTTTTTTTTCATTTTAATTACATATTTGGCCAGTGTATAGATAAATCAATTTATCAACATTTAAAATAAAATAAATAGAAACAGAATGGAACTGAATGGATGTAATGGAATGAATAGAATAGAATATATTAGAGTTCATTGCACTAGAAAAAGTTCAGTGTAACTAGATGAGCCATTCATTTCAATGTGTATTTAAATGTATGTGCCTGTGTGTATAGTATTTGTGTGTGTGTGTGTGTGTGTGTGTGTGTGCGCGCGCACGCGCACACATGTGAGCACTGGATCACTTATACAATGATTTCCTTTCTGTGGGAAAATTTGAAATCTACACAGCTAGATAGTAGTCTTATTGGGTAGTCAAACATGAAAGCTATGCACTATTAGTGTATTTTTACACTGGGAGGTAACTCACTAACTAACTAACCAATCAAATCATCTGTCTTTGGCAAACACATGAAATACTTCAAATGGAGATACAGACAGGAGTGCAGCAAAACCACAACACCTTGACAAGACGGAAAGCAGAAACCACAAGCTAGTCAAAAGTTTGAGTAATTTTTAGAGACCATGGGAGTAAAGAGCAGAAGGGTAGAGGAGGTGCCTGGTGGTAATAGAAGCAGCAGAAAAAGAATGAGGCAGAATGGGAGACAGGCTAAGCCCAGGAATAGAAGAATCACAGAGTTAGGCATATTAGACCCCCATGTATAATGGCAAGGCAAGATGAACTGTCATTCTTACATTCAGCAAATACTTATTGACTGCTTGTTGTATATCAGGGACTGTCCAAAGAGCTGAGCACACTTCAGTGAAGAAAATATACACAAACCCACAGCTTCATGGAGCTTACATTCTAGGGGTGTGTGCTGAGTTATATCCTAAAGTAAAGGTAAATTCTCCCTGATTGTATAAATGTTGTAGATGACCTCCTATGCTTCCTCACTTTATCTACTATCTTTTCAACATATACTCATCCTTTATTTCTTGCAACATGAAAAAGCCTAAATGATAAGGCTCAAAATAAAAGCTGATTACATAGAGTTGTGCCTAGCACCAGTTCTAAATATACCAAGTCCCATTCTGATGGAAAAGAAGCAGGAACTTTTCTTTTCCTGGAGATGCCATTGGGACCAACAGAGAAGAATCCTGTGGCTCTTTAAGTTGAGGCAGGAGGATAGAGAGTTCAAGGGTAGCCACAGCAACTTAGTGGGGCCCTAAATAACTCAGTGAGACCCTGTCTGTAAAAAAAAAAAAAAATGCTGGGATGTGGCTCAGTGGTTAAGTACCTCTGGGTTCAACTCCCTGTATCAAAAAACAACAACAAAAAACCCAACCAATTAAGTAGTTTAAATACAAGTTTTCAAAATTTTGTGATTAATTTGTATAAGAATTTGCTTATTTATTTATTTATTTTAATAAATGGTTTTGGGTTTTTTTTTTTGGAAGGAGGGCAAGGAATACTTGGTGAAATTTTACCTAGCATGGTTAAGGGCACTCAGGCATAACCTCTGGTCTTTTCAAGAAATGGGCAACATCCATCATCTCTTGCTTACCTTAGTATAACCCTCTTTCTCATCAGAATCCTTCCTCTCCACACATCTCTCAGGCCTCCCCACCTTGTAAAAAACAAACTTTCACACCCCCTCAAGCAAGCTCCTCACCTGTGCTCCCCGTCACTGATGGGCTTCTTGACAGAATCTCTCTCCATAGTTACTGTTGGTCTCCTCATCTTTCCAGTCTTCAGTCCTTTCTGATCTGGCCCATCCCTTTCTCAAGCTCTCATTAAAGCTGTGTTTTTAAATCTAATGGATTGACATTCTATTCTTTCAATCTTTATCTTTCTCAATCAGTCAGCAGATTCTAACATTTGTATCAGTCAGAATGTTTTAAATTATGCTACAGTTAAAAAAAAAAAAAAAAAAAAAAGCAACAACTCCAAAACCTCAGGCTCTCAGCAACAAAGGTTTCTTTCTCACTCACTCTACCCATCCACTGAGGGTTAGCTGGAGGACTTGACTCATCTTATCACTAAAGGTTTAGATATTGGGAGTGGACCTGTTTTGAACATTGTTGCCCTGTAGAGGGAGAGCCCTGGTGAATGTTACGCAGGCAATTGTAAACTCTTTCCAGAATCAACACACATCATTTTTGCTCACAATTCTTCATGCAAAATCAAATACATGCTCACACCCTCCCACAATGGGCTAGGACGCAGACATTGCCGTATATCTATAAGCAGAGAGCTGGCAAAACTTGGCTGTAATTCCTGCAGTGAGATTCACTGATCTTCTCTATGGAAAGGACTCTCCCCCAGCATCTGAGCCCACACTCTCTTGATGCCATTCCTCTCCCTCAGGCTGCTCTTTCTCTGTCTTTGCAGGCTCAGTCTCTTTCTTGTACTCTGTTTGTACTAGCACCTCATCTCTTTCCCTGGGCAAACTCATCTCATCCTTGCCGCTTGTATTACCTCCCGACATTAGTAATTTTTGATTCATGCAAGAGCCCTCCTCTGAGCCAAAACCAGATACCCAGTTTTCTTTATTTTGACCTGAGTGCCTCAACCTAAAACTGGACTCATAAATTTGCCTGCAAATGGTTTCTTTGCCATGCTTCCTGTCTCAGGAAGTGGCACCAAAAGCCATTCCATTTTGAAAGCCAAAATTTCAAGATACAACCTCGTATCTGTTCCTCTCACCCATTCTGTCTAATCCATCACCAACTACTGGCAGTTTCACCTTGTAAATAGATTTTACCCTGGATTCCTATTTTCATGTGTACTGACCCTGGCCTCCTACAAATGTCCCACATCCTTTTCCTGGAACACTATAAAGGATTAACTGGCTCTTAACCTATTGTTGATGCTCTTCAATTGGTCCTTGACCTTGAAAATGGAATGTTTTTATCAAAGTGCTTTTGCTTTGAAATTCTTACACAGTTTTCCTTTGCTCTCCAGTAAAGCTGAAATCCACATTGGGTTTATAGGACCTCCAGAGTCTCTTGAGTCAATTCCTACCACACCACTCTCATAATTTATCACTTTTAACAATTTGCTCTGCTCCAGAGGAGATGTATTTAGTTCTGTAATTTTCCAAGTTTTCTTCCACCAGAGACTATACATATTCCCTTTTGGGATTTTGCTCATTCATAAATAGGGCTTCCTCAAGACATTCCTATAAAGTTTTAATCTCATGATAATTTTTGTTCTTCAGATTACCTCTGTGAAGCCATGACCTATATTTGTGTTTCTTTATCTTTATTTTCCCAGTGGCTAACATGATGTCTAAGACACATATTTGCTGAACATACTTTGAATGTATAACTGAATGGTAAGTACTATATTCCTTTTGAATAGTAGATTTTAATAGAAATAAAATGTATATATTTGTTTAAAATTGCTCCCAAAAATAAAGACTGTATGTGTGTGTGTGTGTGTGTTTCTTGTCATTAGAGGAATTTATAAAGACATTTTTAGGAATAGATGAGGTGTTTGCTAAAATGTGCTTGCTAATGAGAGGGTTAGTGATAACCTCAATAAAATGGAAACGGCACAATTTCTCATCTTTCCCACTGATGTTTTACAGACTTTCTTCTTACATGACATTTAAGGCAGTGACCAGAAACCTCCAGATGTGTGTATCCATTGCTAAAAATGAGCAATTAATTACTGTATTATTACAGGGATTTCTCCCTTTCTAGCTCAGAAAAAAAAATTATGAATCACCAAAGTCAGAGTGCAAAGTCATAGAGCCACATTAAATAAATAGATACTGAAAAATTTCACTGACTTTTTGGGAAATGAAATTAACTAGTCCTACACACAAGATATTGAAGTAATGTGTCACCCTGAATTCCAAACTAGTATTTTTATGCAGTCATAGTATGGACTGATGTTGCTGGTAAGAGGGAAATAGTTTATCTCAATTTGGACATATATTAAGTCTTTTAAGTTACTAAGCTTCCTCTGATGGAATTTGAACACTATTTTGCTCATTCATAAATAAAGCTTCCTCAAGACATTCCTGTAAAGTTTTAATTTCATGATAATTTTCATTTCTTCATATATTCATTTTTTCTTAAAGGGTATAATTTGCATTCTAGAATTGAGCTATCAATTTCCCAATAAAAGAATAGGAACAAAAATTTAAAATTTTCAAGGTTAAAAATTGGTATTCAAAGCCCATGTATAATCAAAGTTTTTATAATGAATGTGACCAAAATAATATATAAATATATAAGAAAAGAAAAAATATATCAAGCATGTTTAATACTAAAAGGGAAGCGTACTCTTCACATCAGTTTCTGTGGGTGATTAAATTATTGTGAACTTTCCATAACATTTTGAAGCATTAACTTCTTGAAGACACCTAATTAGTGAAATCTGGTGCTCTAATAAGAAAGTCACTTGTACCTATAAAAGAGAGAGTATCTAAATCTATAAAAAAGATTTGTTCTTTTTCCTCTCATCTTAGAAGACTTAAAGTATACTATCTATTTTTATGTTTAGATTCAATGAAGAACATACAGTCATGTAGAAATGTGTAGTATTCCTTTCCAGGCCAGGTATGTGGTAGGACGGCTCTGGAGTGAGGGCCTTATGACCTACTCTCAGCCAAGGTAAGTCAAAGAATTCTCTTATGAGGATGCTTCACACATAAAGAGAGGGGAAGGTCAGAACATGACCTTTCTGGGACTAATAGTTTGCTGTGAGAAGAGGAATTCCAGTTTCTGTGACCCACTTTGGGGGAGTGAAATTCTAGTTTCTATGGTCTATTAGAAGGAGAAGTAGAAGAGGAGAAATGACGATGGGCAAAGGTTAGAGAGACTTTGCTTCTGAGGCCCTCCGAATCAGCTTTAGGTCAAAGTTCTCAGCATGTCAAGGTGCCTTCTTTTGGGGTATTTTGAACTGAGCCTGGAGACATACAACACACAATGATACTGCAACAAGTGACACTCATAGGACTTAAAAGAATGATTTTAGTGGGCTACATCTGAGGTTCTTGGTGCCTATCTAAAGTTCTTTCCACTTTACCATGGTGACATTTAGTATAATCTTTTCTTGAATCATCAATGTCTCAACACTCTGGAAAGAGTGATCCTGCATACTTTTAAATAAATGGTTGTATAAGAAGTTAAAAGGAACCATTTTAATAAAAAGAAAAAAAGTGATTTAAGAAAGCATTTAAGGACTGGGGTTGTGGCTCCACAGTACAGCGCTTGCCTAGCATGTGCAAAGCCCTGGATTGGTTCCTCAGCACCATGTAAAAATAAATAAATAAAATAAAAAGTATTTTGTCCAAATACAACTAAATTTTTTTTTTTTTTTAAAAAAAGCATTTAAGAATTTAAAAACACACTTTAGGGAAATACTTCAGGATTCCAAAGAAGAAATTAAAACTGAGAAAAGTCCCTTTCATTTTCACTAGTGAGTAGGTGAAAGTAAAAGTTATGAAATATGAAAGAGCCCTGGGACTCATTCTGGATACATTTGTTTGTATTGCCCAAAGGTAAACCACAAAAAGAAAAGATTTCTGGCCAATTGAAGAGCCTTAGAAAGATAGTTTGTGGTGTTACCACACAATTTCCTTTCATATTTATGCTGCTGATATTGATTAGCTTGTTGGTCTCTTTCCTGGTAGATTTTTCCAACATCATGGAGGCTGTAGGTGTTTCAGAGAAATACAAGATTTAAAAGGGATTTCCAAAGAATCACTCTACAAAATCTCTCTCTCTCTCTCTCTCTCTCTCTCTCTCTCTCTCTCTCTCTTTGGGGGGTTGGAGATGTAGAATTGACAGATTACTGCCTGAATACGCTATCATTCATGCCATTCTTCAATAATTTAAAACTGTAGAGTATGGTTATTATCTCACACAAAATCAGAAGCATCTATGCTAATACTGGCATGGAACAGTTCAGAGAGAATAAAAATGCAGATCTTCTCTAATAGATGACCCAGTGAGTAATAGGGTGGTCTCTGTATTAACCTCCAATCTTTCTCTCCCAAATGGACATTGCTCCATTGCTTTCTTTCAGATTGCCCTAGAAAGGAAAATCACCTTAGGTAAATCCAGAGAACTAAGCAATCATTAAAATCTAATGACTTCCATGAACATTGTATTTCTATGACCTAAATGTTAAGAATATTGTATAGGCTATTCTAAGATGCTAACCACTGTTTTGCTCATTGTTTCCTTGGGAAGCTGCATTCTTCTCTCAGAGTTGAAATGGATTTTTTAAAAGTAAATCTAAGTCATAGAATAACATGAATGATAACAGTAAATTTTGAGTGGTTTAAAGGTTTAGATAATATTTCCAACCATTCTTTAAGAGCTTGTGGAATTTTGTAATGTTGCATAGTTTAAAAACAAAGTAGGAATCCAAAAACCTGGATTCATATTCCAGATCATCCAGTTATTAAGTTGTAAGACCTTAATTCAAAATACTTTAACTGAGCTACACTTTCCTTACCTGGAAATGGGTGTAATCTCTGCCCCATCATATCTCAGGGTGTGAGGCAGGGTAGAACAATTAAAAGACATGAATTTATATGAGATAAATGCATCAGAAAATATAGATTGCTATGTAAATGAAGGAATAGAGCTGCTGTCTTTAGAGAGCAAAGAAGGTAAATGATACAATGATTAAAGACAGGGCCCTACCCAGCACTGCCTCTCTCATTCCCTGCATCATGAATCCTGTGACCTTATGCCTCAGTTCCCTCGTCTTTAATGAGCTGGTAAGAATGACACCTACACTGTTTGGATTTCTCAAGGTTTGAGAACACTGACACATGCAAAGTTTCTACAGGTGTGTCTGGCATGTGATGATAATTTCTTAATAAATATTACTTATTATTATTTATTTAAAAAGTTGGTCCATATGACTGAAATATAAATGTGAACTTTTCTTGCCTCCATAATATTTTTTCATACTCTCTAAATTCTTCTTAATCCATTTTTTCACTATTTGACTTCTTCATTCATCCTCCAAGTATGACTGTCTTCTACCCTTATAAATAACTCTTGATAGCCTCTATTCCACATATTCACAAAGGACCCTAAGGGTCTCAAACACATAATAATTTGTCATTTTTCTGAGCTCTGTACCTGCTCCTGTGTTCTTTAAAGTAACCAGATGTTCAGGTCAACATGAACCAGTGGGTTTATATCTCAACCTAGGTGTTTGTTCTCTGTTGTTCATTATCTAAGTAGTTATGCTTACTTAAGCTCATTAAGCTTTCCACTGTGTTATAATGCTTTATGGGAGGATGGAGGCTTCACTTACACAATAAATTGTTATTTACAAATGTGAGTTTTCAAAAAAAAATCTTTGAAATCTACTACTGGTGAATGTGAGCCGTCAACTTTATAAGTAACATTCTTTAGGTCTGAATTTTTATTTTCAATTTTTTTATAGAACTTTGTACCTAGATTTTTACTGAAAAACTTAATTGTATTGTTAGAATATCAGCTACTTTCTCAATATTGTGTCTTCCCTTCTGTCCTCTGTCTTGATAAACAATTCATTCTTCTGGGCAGTGAACATTTCAACATCATAACTTACTCCTCTCTTTTAATCCACATATGAAATTTTCCATGATTTTTTATTCTATCTCCAAAATATCTCTAGTACTTTAAAATTTTCCTTTTTCATAGATGAGGCTCTTGTCTTTTCACATGTGGATTGTTGCAAGTAGCCACCTAAGTGGGCTACTTGTCTCCAGTACCTTACACACTGGCCATTTCACCTCCCTAGCAAAACTTTGAAAGCTCCTTTCCACCTGAAGTTTAATAATAAAGTTTAGGTTATGAAGCTCCCTGGATGCCATTATAAATTTTTTTTTTTCACATGGAGTCAAGAAATCAATATTTTACTCTGGAAAGCCTAATTCCAGAGCTTCCCCAAATAGTCACTAAACCATGTACAACTGTTCTGAAGAAGAAAGCCAGATCTATAGTTGATGATGAGCATTGTTTGCTTCTTTGTTTATTTGACAAATTCACAATCACTTTAGCAATCTCCTCTGCAAGGCCTGTGTCAACACAGACCTGCACAACCACTCTCAAACCCACTGTAGTGCAAAAACCCCCTGACATTCCAGTCCTAAGAACTCACTACTGCAGGGTACAGCTGCATTTTCATTCACAGATTGAAAGAAGACAATAGATCAAAACTGTCTCTTCAGATTTAAATTTTTGGAGTGTCTATGGAGTAACTTGCCTTTGAAGTCACAACTGGCTTCCCATTTTTCTGAGGAGTGTGGATTACACTCAGCTTATAGGTTTCTGCTTGGAACTGAATGACTATAGTGACCAGGTATTTCTTATCCCCTTTTCTCCTCAGAGGATGGCTGCTTAGAGCCCCAACAGAGACTTCTGGCTTGCCTGAAATTACATCACAAAACTTTTGCCCATTATATAAGAAATACAAAAGTGTTGAGAGAAAGGCTTTTTTTTTTTTTTTTTTTTTTTTTTGCTGTTGTTTGTTTTTATTTTTAATAAATAATACACTACATTCTGGGACTGAGTGATAATCAAGAGCAAATTTCCAATCTCTCTAAGCCTCATTTAACTCATCTGTAAAGTGGAAATAATGAAAATACCTATTTTTGTAAGACTCTTCTGAAGTTTGAATGACTAATACTTATAAAGTTCTTAGGGTGTTTGACTCATAACTATTCGAAAATCACCACATAAGCAGGTATCAGGGATTCCTTGACAATAACATACTTGACTTTGATCTCTGTTTTTTCCTCTCTCAACAATGTTTAAGAGCTTCACACAAGGAATAAAACAAGGAACTGAAAATCAACTGAGCATGAATAAAGATTTTAAAGAAAACATTGTTTTCTAACTGAAAATAAAAATTTTGAAGTCATTCATGTAGAAATACTTGTTGAAGTTTTGAAAATTCAAGAGATCTCTGGAGCAGAAAGATGAAAATCTTAGGCCCCAGAAAGTCCTAAAGACTAAACAAGGACAACAAAGAGAAGAAGAGCCTGTTGAGAAGAAAAATAAAATCAAGAAATTCTTGAGAATCATTTAAAAAATCATTAGAACAGAATGATATGAAGGATTCTAACAAATGAGAGATTCTCATACGAGTTTCTTTCATCCATAAGAGCAAGGATTTATCGAGTGTGTAATATAATTGGTTCTCTTTATCTGAGAGTTCTGCATCTGTGGATTTAACAGAGATTGGAAAATATTCAGAAAAACATCACATCTTCACTGAACACATACAGACCTTTTTTTTTCTTTCTTTCTTTGATATTCCCTAAACAATACAGTAGAACAGCTATTCACATAGCATTTGCATTGTATTAGGTATCAAAATAACCTTGAGGTGATTTGAAATATATAGAAGATATTCATAGATTATATGCAAATACTGTGTTAGAGAATTGAGCATACTTGAATTTTGGTATCCATATAAGAACCTTAAACTAATCCCCCTCATGTGCAAAGCTCTGGTCAAGCAAGGTGATAAAAATCGCTCTTTAAGAGAATCTCAATACCACACCAGGTATATACAGTGAGAATATGTGCAAGGGAAGAGAGGCCGAGGGGAAGAAGCATGTCAGTCTGCTTGGGCAGGGAGTGGCTGTCAAGCCAGCCATAACAAAGCAGACAAAGGGGTGGGGATGGGGCAGTGAACTGGAAAGATGAGTAGAGACTGGCTGGGCAGATGGAACGAGAGAGCATTCCAAGGATGCACAAAGCCACAAGGGCTTAAAACAGCTGGCATGCTTGGGGAACTGCAAATTTGGAGTGGAAATAAAGCATACAATGTGGATCAAAGAGGGAGGCGGTTCCTCCTTTGGGACCTTGGTAACATTAGTGATCCTGTCCAGAAGTTTCACTCTGCAGTGCTTCATAAGTCTGCTTCTAGTCACTCAAATGTCACTTGTGCAGGAAACCTTCTCAGATCACACAACTTTATTTAGCTTCTCGTGCCTTCTCTGGCCAGTAACCCTATTTTCATGCTGTGAATAAATTACACTTACTAGTATTTGTTTTTTTTCGATTTCTTTTACTGGCTTATCTCTTTATTTGTTTACTGTGTCTTCCCAATAGTTCTTCGGGAACAGTACCCTCTCTTTTTTTGATAGAGCATCCTCACTACCTATAATTTTCTTGCAATAAAGCAGGCACTCAATCAATATTTGGTGAATGAGTAACAAAGTCTGGACTGGTAAAAAGGGACAAGGCATGAAGGGATTTTCAAACTCTGATAAGAATGGCCTGTTTTCTTTGTTTTGCTTTGTTTGGCACCAGGAATTGAACCCAGGGATGCTCAACCACTGAGCAACATCCCCAGCCATTTTTTATGTGTTATTTAGAGACACAGTCTTGCTAAGTTGCTTAGGGCCTTGCTGAGTTGCTGAGACTGGCTTTGAACTCCCAATCCTCCCACCTAAGCCTCCAGAGCCACTGGGATTACTGACATGAGCCACTGTGCCCAGATAAGAATGATCTGTTTTCTATAGGTGGAAAGGAAAGGATTTATTAGAAAAGAATATAGTTAGTTTCATGTTAGGAAATCATTTGCATGATTATGTACAGATTGTATTTGTAAAGAATGAGACTATTTTGAAATGCACTGTCCTGACTGAACCAGAACATCAACACCAAGGCAGGAGAAGATGTGACTAATGAAAACAGTTCTTCATCAGAAACGCCTAAATGTGAGGAAGAGACCCAAAGGAGAAGGAATAGACTAGGTTCACTCTCTGGTTTATGACTTGTTCTAAATCATAAGGAAGTCAGTAGCACTAAATGAAGAAAAGAACAAAAAAGAAAATGAAAAGAGAGGGAAAGTTGTGACAATCCAGAAGACATCAGTGACATTTCAGAGCAGAGATAAAGCATGTGTTTCCTGAGCCACCAACATAAGTGAAGGTTGGTGACTTCTTTCTTCACCTCCTGCTCATCCTGCATCGCGAGGGGTCTTACACAGAATGGTGTAAACCCATGTTCTAAGAAGGTACGAAAAGTGGATTTTAGGCAGAGTAAGGGGAAAGGAGGCTGATGGGTAATGACTATTAACATTAGTACTGTGACTAGAAATGAAGCCAGCATGTTGGGTGTTATGGGGGGTGGGGCAGAGACAAAAATGAACTGGAATATATAAAGCAGCACATGTAAGTCAGACCTCAAAAAAAAAAAAAAAAAAGGAAGAAAAGAAAAGAAACATACAATTACATCCAAGAAATCTGAATATGGTCTGATGATAAGAGGAAACTTCACGCATGTCTGAATGTGGAAGAGAGAGTTAAACTTTAAAATGCAAAGAGTGCTTCTGGTTAAAATGCAGAGTGTCTAGGGGATGGGCAGCAGTTCTAGGGATGGGCCTTATAAATCTGCATTTATAAGCAAGCTCTCCAGTAACTCTGCTGGCTCATGACCTCACTTTGACAAGCAAGAATATAGAGAATTAGGCATCAGAGGAAGAATGAAACTGAAGCTATGGCAAAAAAAAGGTAGGATGAAAATATCAAGGCATGGACAGTGCTGCTCTCTGGCTTTCTGTAATAAGCCGTTTCCCCAGCACAGAGATGCATTGTGGAGTCATGTGAGGACATCCCAACATTCTTTGAAGAATGCTAGAAGACTAAACTGGCCAAAGGCTCATCTAGTGTGAACATGATACAGGAATGCTAAGCTTACCTTCTTCCTTCCCATATCCACAGAGCTGCTGAAGTGTTGGAGTGACAGCTGTGGTCATACTCAGGGTATGGGACATCGAACCTGGATGAGTGGCTGGAAGTTGCTTTGCTACAGCAGTCTTAATGAGAACATGACTTGTGTGTGTGTGTGTGTGCACGTGTGTGTTTGTGTATGTGTGTGTGTGTGTGTTGGGTTCTTTTGACAACCTTGCAACCAACCGCCGAGTTTCAGTCACATTGTCAGTGGTTCCCTCGTGATTTAATATTTAATCAGTCATATAAATAGTGAAACTAAGTGGATTAGGGATGTCTTCTTTCTATAACTCAGAGATCTAAAAGCCATGCAAATTTGCCAAGTAATGCCGTATCAGCATCTTAGAATGACATTGGTAAAAAAGTACCTTGTCAAAATAAGGAAGTGAAACTTCATTAGTGAAAATTTATTTCTGTAATTTTGACCTGAAACAAAAAAAAAAAATTATGTCATTTTTTTTCCATAGCTATTGACCTTAACAGTGATTTTTCTGAAACATTAAGTGGAGTGTTGTCATGACAAACATTTTCAATGAAGCATTTTAATTTAAGATTTCAAATACTTCAGAAACAAATCAGCATTTCCCATGTCTCAATTTACTGTTGGAAAGTAACATTTTTCTAGAAGTATAGGTTGTGCATCCTCAGATTCAATCTTGTTATATTATTTACTCTATAACAAGTTATTAATTCTCTGAAAATGCAATTTATCCCTTAGAATCTTCAGGACCTGCTAACATTTGAGTTCAATATTTTCCTTACTTCTTTATGGTTCATCAGTCCTCTCAATGCCCATCTCACCATCTTGGAAACAGGAAAATGTAACGGAAATCATTGGAACAATTCTCTAAAACCCTGGCTCATTCTTGACTCCACAAGTAATATCTTTTAAAAAAAAAAGTCTGTATTAGATAGCAAAATTCAGCTCTTATTCCTCGCACTTTGCATGGTAAACCTTCCAGTTTCTCCGCCTCACTTCCTCCATTAGGTCTGCTCTGATAGTTTCATATCAACTGTCTCCTTAGAGTGCCTAGAGCATAAGCTCTGGTAGACAGTTTCCCTTGTTTTTGCTTGGAAGCCAAAGATCAGCAGCATATGACATAGAATATACGATCATAATATGTGTTAAATGATTATATGAAAAAAGAAAGCTCTTTTAAGACAGATATTAACTCTTTAATGTCTCTATTTCCCAACAGCTATGGTTTGAATATTGGTTTGTCCCCTTTGAAACTGAAGTTCAATCCTGATCAGGATGGGCTTTGGGAAGGTGATTAGGATTGGATAAAATCCTCAGGGTGGAACCCCCATAATGGAACAATGGTGTCTTTACAAGAAGAGAAGGGAGGCCACAGAACACACCCATGGACGCTCCCTATCTCTTGCCCTGTGATGCCCTGCACTCCCTCAGGACTCTGGCAGGGAGGCTGTCACCAGATGCAGCATCCTGACCTTAGCCTCTAGAATCATTTAAAAGAAAAAAATTATAGAATTTTCTCTAGGGTTTTTACTTGTATCAATCCGTACTATTAAGTTCAGCATTTTTTCTGTTGCTGTCCTGGGGATCACCATCAGGAAGAGCAGACAGATACTTAGAAAAACCATGGTCTTTTCACCACATTGGACTTCTTTCTTCTTTCATACTGATCATGACCCGTGACCACACCAGGAAAGTCCATGTCTCAAGCCAAGCAGTATATTCTTTTCCACTTTTCACTTAGAATCTGATACACACTTTATTTATCTCACATAGATGTCTTGTGTTTATGTGTTTAAGAGTTGAGGCCCTGGATTCAATTGCTAGGACCTATACCTGATGCTCCTGATGCATTTGTAAAACCATGATCAAGACATTAACCTCTTCAGGAATTCCTCCATATAATCTGAACATAATAATTGTTAACACCGGGGTTGATATCATTAAACTAATTTTATATACAGTACTTAGCCAAGTACCTCTGACATAGTAGAGATTGATATTAGCTGGGTATTATAGCTATTATCATTATCAATTTCATATGTGCTTTTCAACTTAGAAGGAAACCTGACATATTTGAAACCAGAAGGTCTGGGAGATAATGAGCAGGAAAAAGCTTATGCCTCACAAGCTATTCAGGAGCCATGGATACCATGATCACTCTTTATTTAAAAAAATAATTTTTTACATTTGAGGTTTATAATGTGACATCATGGTATACATATAGATGGTGCAATGATTTCTATAGCAAAATAGACTAGCATATCTATCATTTGAGTTACTAAAATATACCTATTTAACAAAAATCCCTAAGACAATACAATTTTATTAATTCTATCTCTTATCTTGTACATCACATTTCCAGATGTGTTCATCTTATAAATCTGCTCTTTTATATTCTTTGATCTATAACTCCTCATTTCCTTTCTAGTCAACATCTCTATGCATGGAACTCGTGGTAATCACTGTTTTACTCTCTGAGTATTTTAGCTCTTCTCTTATAAAAAATAAATTTTATGACTGTATAAAGAAAATATATCATATATGTTATTTGTGTGTGTATATATATAGTGGTATACAGTGTATACATAAACATATACATACAATTACAATGGCATAGTATTTGGCCTTTAAAAAGAATGATATCCTCTCATTTGTCAAAACATGGAAGCACCTAGAAGACATTATGTTAAGTGAAATAAGACAGATCATGGAAAGAAAATATCACATGATCTCAGTTAGTTATATGTGGATCATCACTACTTTTTCCTGAGAGAACAGTATGACAGGGAGTGTTAATACCACCACAAAATGTCTCAATCTCACCTTCACTTAAGAAACTAATCCAGCCAAACAATGAATTAATGAAGTTACTAGATGAAATATTCTATCTCCTTTGAGTATCTATTACCATATTACACATTTAACAACTTAATTGTTGTCTTATCTTAAATTCTTACAAGAATTTAAGCCCCATGAAGGCAAATAATTTGTACATTTTATTTATAACAATATCCCCAGCACAGAGTAAGTTTTTTTTCAGAGTAGGTTCTTAATAAGTATTTGAAAAGAATAGATATTCCTTAAACTCTGCGGAAATGCTAAGGCAACATATATTTATGTGCCTAGAACAGATTCTGGAGGAGATAACTAGCTAAATTCAGCCTAAGTAACAAAGTATTGTACACAAATGTTAGCTTGAAAAACTATGCCTTCAAATGTGAAAGAACTAAGCCTCCAAATGTGAAATGACTTTCCTATGCCATTCTTGATTCAGTTCAATAAAATTAGTACCCTGTTTATTGCCTGTTATCACACATGGATTAGTTTTGTAAGGAGGGATATGGGGAATGAGAAGGAGATGAGAAGTGGGAAAGACGGTAGATGTCGTTAAATGAATTTTTACACCCAAGGAGCTATAGGTGATAAGCAAAGAGGAGGACAAAATGAGCACAAGATAATTCTTATTCTGTTATCTCTTATCCAAAAATAAATTTATTATTTTGCTTCTCTGTTTTACAAAATAAAACTGGTAGTAACTCAAAGCAGAATGTAACCAAAATTGTAGAAAATAATAAAGTTGTTTACAGTATAAATATTTAAAAGCTATTATCAATTTCTAATTATAAATGTCATGAATTTAGACTTCATAAAAGACTCTGAAACATAGCATTAAGCATATGCAAATATAGACCTAATGATTCCCATTCATCATTTTATTGACTCAGATTCAATTTGTTTTAATAATGGGTTTCCTTTACTCAAAAGCTCAATGAAATGCACAAGCTACAATTTTCATATATTTTGCTTGCCTAAGAAAAGATTTTAACCATCTTGCTCCCATAATAGATTGTGTCATTATGGCAAGTTTGTGACTAAGTGCTAATGAATTTAGTTGTTGCCTAAGTATTTGGAAATCCAACCATTTATTCTGAGCTACAGAAAAATATTGGGAATCCAATAGCAGATGCATCTTTAAAAAGTTGCTATATAGGATTCTACTGCTGAAATATCAATTGCAAGTTCTTTGAGGTAAAATTATAATAATTCCTGATTCAGTAAAGAAGTATCAAACTTCACAGTTGCTGGCATGTATATATCTACTCTTTCTTGCAGCGTTCTCCTAATCTCTTCCCATATGATTACATAAACTACACAATGCTCTACTTTGTCAGCAGAAAACAATGAGATTTATAAAAGCCTTAGTAATAATAAAAAACAACCACAATGATTTAAAAGAATAGAAAGTAAAAGATAATTTCATATTGGAAAAAACAAACAGGACAGAAAAGGGAGTGATCCCTCTATATGTTATTTTGTACAATAAGAAAAGCACATGTTTGATACACTGACAGCTGAAATAATTTTTCAAATGTGATTGCTGGTAGTAGTCCTGTATATTCTGTAAATCACCTCTTGAAAACTTGTCTCTAACAAGCTTTCCAACCATAGGAGAGCTAGAAATGAAGTATGCATAGTGGAAGGGGAATCATAGTTGTGAAGAGATACAGCATGCCACAGGGACAAATAAGAATGAGGTCTGGCTTAGAGTAGTACCATCCAGAAGATGGGCTTTGAATCTTAAATCATACTAGCAATTTCTGTTCGGGAATCTGGGACAAATGATTTCACTTCCCTTAAGATTCATTTTTTTTCTATTGGTAAAATAGAGGTATCTACCTCTTTTTTGGTGTATATTAGAAGAAAGCACGTGGCAAGTAGCACCACCAGGTACATAATTAATGTTCAATAAATATTAGTTTCCCCATTTCCTTTTCTAAAATAGAAAACAGTCCAGGAAAAGCCAAGTGTTTTCCATGCCCATTGCATAAAATTTTGAATGTTTCAAGCAACAAATGACTTTTGTTTGACAAAATGAGCAATCTTTAGTCAGAGGGAGTTCTTTTTTATTTTGAAATTATCATCTCAGGACTTCTATGAAAATAACAATCACTTTCTATTTCCCAGTATAATGACCAGAAACTACATAAACTACCCCATCAAAATGGATAAAAGCCCTTCATTCATACACATAAGTAATAAATGCAAAGTCCTTCACCATTGCCTTAATGAAAAGAAGACATCATATAACTTCTAGATAGAAAACATATTCTATCATTTCTTACATTCTATCATGTAAGAAATCATATTCTATCTTTTCCTATCATGTAAGCCTCTCTCATGAGATGATCCTGATTTCAATATGGCAGACACATTAGATGTTCTAAGTAATAAATATAGAAAAAGGAACATTCACTAAAATCATGTAAAAGGTATCAAATGTTGAATTTTACCCAAGCATTTTTTTTCTAGAGACTGGGAATACACAGATAAATACAGTGCTTGCCTTCAAAGAGTTCACAGTCTAATGGAAGATAATAAGCCCAATATAGCCTGAGTCAATGTACAGTGTATATATAAAGTAGAGGCAGATGCAAAACATGCAAATATGTACAAAATACTTGGTGCTTAAAAGTAGGAGTAATCAATGCAGCTGTGGGGAAAGGGTGTAAGCAGAAAGGGATCATTGAGATATTCCTCTGAGGGGAGGATGTAGCTGAGTCTGATGTGATCAGTCATACAAGGTGAGAAATAAGGTGACCACTAGAAGAGGTGGGACTGTGGTGAGACCCAGAACAAAAGGGGCCATTTTAGAGGAAGTCGAGGAGACCAATGTGATGAAGAACAGGTGAAATGAGAATGGGGTAGGATTAGATAAAACAAGGAGGGCCTTATTGGCTATGTAGACGGATTTGCAGGACAGTTTTTCAAATTACACAGAGTAAAACCATCTCAGAGCCTGCTGAGAAATAAAAGCCACTTAGTTTTTTATCTCTTTAGGCTTCCATGTTTCCTTTATGATAAACAAAAATTGTATTACCCCTCTGTTAGAGGCACTGAGCCTGAGAAAGCTTTTAAATTGAAAATAAAAAGAATGCATTGATATTTTAGGGATTCATTGCTTAGATTTTTACCAGAGATGGGAGGAGCCCAAGACCAGATCCTAAGATTAATTAGATTGCCCAGGTCTGGAAAGGGGTGAATTCCCTGGAGGGCTGCAGGTAAAATGAAGAGCTGGCTACTGAAACACAGATTTAATGGTTTTTAAAACTCTTCCCTACTTTTCAAGAATAAATCACTAGACTCAGATTAAGAGGAAGATCAGAATTATAGTCCCAGGCTTTAGTTGCTATTTTTACACGTATCAAGGTATTCTTCACCTGATAAGCTATAAAAGAGTAAGATCAGTCTTGGATGCAAATTTTGAGTTTAATTTAAAATACTTATAGCCCATCTAAATAAAAGCATGAATTTGAGAGTTAAGCATAAGCACGTAGGGCAAGAAAAAAGTTCTTGCTTTTTTTTTTTTTTTCAAAAGAAGATACAGCTTTCAGAGTGTGTCTTCAGAAGTAAGCCTCTTGTAGATCACTCAGGGAATGGAGCGAGCACAGGAGAAATATTTTATTTTAAGGGAAAGGTGGAGTAAGAGAATGCAATTAAAGAAACTGAGTAAAAATAGTAGGCATAATAAATTTTAAAAAACCTAGGAGATAGTAGTGTCACTCGACATAGTAAGTATTTCAAGGAGAAGGTCAGACACTGCAGAAAGATCAAATAACAGACTGAGGAGGACCAGCTGAATTTGACCAGATGCAGCTCTTCAGAGACCTCAGCTAAGGCAGGTGCATTGGTAGGATGACGAGTTGTAAAGTAAGGAATTCATTGAATGGAGAAAAGGTACTAGGATTCCATTCAGAAGTAACCACAGGAACAAAAATACTGATGTGTGAGTGTAGAGTTGGTTAGAAACTCTAACAAAGTCAGGGAAATAGCAGTATGTATAAACTTTCTACCACCTATAAGACCAGTAACACCTATAGGATGGAGGTATTAGTAGTAAGGAGATTTTTTTTTTTAAAAAAAACAAATTAAGAAACTTTTTTTTTTTTTTGAGTAAGAAAAAAGAATCAATAGACTTCAGGTCTCATAACTTGTTTATAACTTTGTTTATGTATTCTGTATCTATTCCATGTGTTGCCACAACTATAGAAACTTAGATCACATTAATGAGAAAATCCAGATTCAAAATGCTGTTGACCATAGCAGCAGCATTGGTGCCAGGAATGAGCCCATCCCTGCGTGCTGTCTTGAAAGAAGAGATGAAACACTGTAGCATGCTAAAGCCATAAAGCAGGGCAAAGAACATGTAAACAGCTGTTTCCTAACTAGGGAGTAGAAGAACACCATGGCCATTCTAGCATTAAAATGTGATTTTTTTTTTAAAGTTCAAGGGCTAACATATTTAGTTAATTTGTTGAGAAAAGCAATGACCTACTTTCTGTAACTATGCTCTCAGAGAGAGAACAAGTGAACTTTGCTCTTCAAAGATGTTTCTTTCCTAAGAAGTAAAGAGCTTATTCAGAGAACACATTAAAAAAATAAGGATATAATTAAAGGTTTTTGCATCCTTTAATCATGATGAAAAGACTGAGATCTTTCTTTATGAACTAAACAGGTAAAAAAAAAAAAAGTTGTATTCTTCTAACTCTGTTTTATTTAACTGGTTGTAGACTCCTCTACCCCAATCCCATAGTTCTCTTACTGGATTGTTGAGAGTTGATTGTTATTAGTCAGAGAAAGTCTCTAAGTTCCTTGAGAGCAGATGGCTGCATCCACGGGACTTCATAGACGTTACATAAACTCTTAATGCACTAAATCAAATCACATACAAAATAATATTTGCTAAAAGTTCACTCATTTTTGAGATCACCCTAGTTAAAAAAAATGCTTTTCAGCACTTAATGACTTTCAAAAAGTCAATAGCTAGCTGATCTTGAAAATACATTTTATTGGGACATACTTGATTAATTGACAAAGTTATCATTACTTATACAAATAGGAATGATGTTATAGTTTGGATATGAGGTGTTTCCCCCCCCCCAATTCTTGTGTTAATGCAGGGATGTTTGGAGGTGAAATGATTTGATTGAGAGAGCTATAATTTAAGGTAGGAGGGACTGAGTGGTAACTGGTAACTGGTAAATAAGCAGGTGGGGTGTGGCTGGAGGAGGTGGGTTATTGGTAGCAAGCCCTGGAATGGTTTCTCTCCCCTGTGGCCTCCCTCACTCCATGCTCTCTGCTCCCAGGCTGCCATGCCCCGAGTGGCTTCCCTCTGGCACACTCTTCTGCCATGCTATTCTCCCTCACCATTGCCCAGAGCAATGGAGTAGGTCCACCACAGACTAGACTTCTGAAAGCAAACTGAACCATGAAACCAATAAATTTTCCCTCCTCTAAGTTGTTCTTGTCCGGTATTTGGGGCACAGTGACAAAAAGCTAAAAGATACTTTAGTTTGGGGGCAAAATCATGGTGTGGTGACTAGAGATACTTGTGAGATATAGCTACTCCATTTCAGGATTATGCTCCATGAGTAACTGGTTCATATCACCTGATTTTTCAAGAGAAGTCAGAAATATGAAGTTTGATGCTAAATCTCCCAGTTTAAAAATGTCAACCCCCTTACTTTTTAAACACCATCTGATTGAAACCTCTGCTTTTGGTAGAAAAACTAGCAATCAAAATCTTCACACAGTAAATCCATTAAAAGGGGTGAACATTTATAAAGAATGGATTATGTGTTCAGCCTGAGATATCTGAATCACAAATAAACTTTCTCACTGATGAGCATATAAAATACATTCTGAACAGCTGTAAAAACTATTGACAAGGATATAAAAACATTCTTTACAGCTGTAAGAACTATCATCGGATTCTCTTTTCCTCCTCTCAGCTGAAATAGTCTAATTCTACTATAATCTGAAAGTCAAACATCAAAATAATTAAGAAGAAAAAACACTCAGAAACTCCCATAATTCATCATTGCAATTCAATCTGAAAGATCCTTTGTCCTGTGGCATAAACATGTTACAAACTATAACATGCAATGGAAGTTCAGTTAAAATACACAAGTGAAAAGATGTAAAATGTAATTCCTTTCATTATTGGAAACAAACCATAATTGGGCAAGTTACTGTTTAGCTGTGTTAAATGGAGTAGCTTTGTTAGACTGGGGAGGACATATTTGTGCAGTTCACCCGTGACATATTCATTCCACATGGCTGGATCGTAGGTATTACTATTGTTCCATCACATGAGAAATCCTGGGCCAAAGCCGCCTTGCAGTAGAAATACCACATGTGGTGCCAACTTTTGTCACACTTCAGTAGAAGGATTTAGAATAATTTACTTTTCATATGAATCTTTCCCTAATGAAGACTGTCAGTCTGTACCATGCAACACTTTCAAGACTAGATTTTAATAACTGCACATTTAGGTGAGTGTGTGGTGGAGGGGGAGTTGTTTCTCAGCACAGTGAAAGACAAATGCCTGGGAGGCAGACAGACCTCCGCTTGAATCCAGATCTGCCACTCATTAGCTGAGTAATCTTGGACAAATTACCAAAACCTGATGGAGCAGAAATTCTGTTTGTTTGTTTGTTTTTAAAAAAAAAAAAAAAAAAATTGGGAGAGAACTTTGAACTTCTGAAGTCCAACTCTAGTTTTATGTAGCTGTGGCTGTGGCTGTGGCTGTGTCAGTGTTTAGAGTGAACTATCAGCTGGAGGATCCTCAAAATGCTCAACTCAAAGACAGGTTGGAAAAAGAGTCAAAGGTGCAGATATCGCCTTACTACTCCTATTCTTCATCTTATTAAATAATTATGTCAATCTACTGTGTTTAAGAAACTGTAGTTATTACTTTCATACAGATTCCACTAAATTTCACATTAAATATAACAATACTACTGACACTATGGTTTGAAGTATAGACCACAATTGACTTTAACGAAGAAAATGCTCATTTTAGAATGTAAATAACTTCACAGTATCTGCCCTGCAGAAAACGAGTGTTAAGAAATATAGTATTAAGATATACTTCATGGGAAGGAAAAAAAACAAGTGATCAAATAATTTTAAGAAAGCAATATCCTGTCCCTATTGCATATTGGTTATTTGTATTAGCATGTTTAATATTCTAAGAAGTCCTGAAGGAAGCAGAGTAATCAGCAAACACTGTTTTTCTCAGGATTAGATGAGAGTTAACTTGCATGGATTTAGTCAAGAGGCAGAATCTGTGTTCAGAAAGCTTGGGATTGGTACCCATAAGGTTATTATTTTCAAGGGAAATCTTTGATAACATGATTGACAGAGAATTCAACCCCTGTACACTATCATATAAAGGCTAATTTATCCATCAAAGAAACTAAAGAGATTACAACCACAATTTGCTGTCTATGATTTTTACACACTGTATGTCAGGAGCCATCACCCTTTCTAGAAATAGCATACACCCCTAATAAGGAAGAAAGCACGGTACAACTACAAATCTCTTATACAAGTAACATTCTTTTTGCTTGGAAGTTATACTAAATTTTTTGCCTTTTAAGTTACCTTAAATTAGTAGGGAGCAACTTGTATATCTGAGAGAAAGGAAGCATCCAGAATTTTGTAAGATAGTGGAATACCTATCTACTCTTTATATAATAGCTTTATGATGAAATTCATGAAAAGTAGCTAGTGATTTGTTGCCATCAAGTCCAAATTTCTTCCCAGAGAAGAGTTATAAAAGAGGTCAGGAGGGCTGGGGATGTAGCTCAGAGGTACAGTGTCTGCCTTGCACGTGTGAGGCACTGGGTTCAAGCCTCAGCACCACATAAAAATAAATAAATAAAGATATTGAGTTCATGTGCAACTAAAAAAAAAATAAAGTCAGGAGGCCTCTCCTTACTTGGTAAGATTTCCTGTCTCTGTTTTCAGGGCACCATGGGCAAGCCCTATCATCAACGGACTGCCAAGTGAGCCATGCCACCTGTCAGGTTCAGGACTTTTCAGCCACTTGGAGAGAAATTTATCAAGCGAAGGGTAATTTGTGCCAGGTGTTAGAGATATCTCTTGATCCTGAATTTGATAGGGAATAAAACACAAACGAAAACCCCATCTAATCTAAAGAGAGGCTCCCTAAGGATCCATTCCTCAGCCTGACAATAATGCACACAATATTTTGCATTTTCTACCTCATTGTCAAGAAGAAATAATTATAATGTGTCTTTCTGAGAGAAAGGAAGCATCCAGAATTTTGTAAGATACTGGAATACCTATCTACCCTTTATATAATAGCTTTATGATGAAATTTAGAAGTATCTATAAGAAAGAGAGTCACATCAGACTTAGTCACTCCTGAATCTCTTGAACTTAGTCTGATGTCTTTCATGGAATGCATGATCAGGAGTATTTATGGAGGAAGAGTGGAAAGGAAGAAAAGAGTGAAGTCTTAGACATTGAATTGAACATAAGGCTGTCACTTTTGGGGAGCAAATGTCTAACACTAGCTGCCTTAAAGAAGAAAACCAACAAAATTTTGTAAAACAAATTTTTATCTGTTTGGAAGAATTTATTTCTTTTATATTATTTGGTACTAAGTGGAGACCTTGACCTACTTACATAAATATTATCTTGCTCTTCTTTGTGTGATACTAAACTGGGACATCAGCATAAGTATTGATAGATCTGGTTAAAGTTGGCCATAGTTGAATATAAAGAGTCAACTAGTATATACTCAGCAACATATTTAAAGCCTTTGTGTGTCCTTGATGTTCAATATAACTTCGTGAAATTTTCGGGATTGTTAACTTTGAATACAGAGATAATGAATCAGTAAAATGTTGGTCATCAAATCTATATGTTATATTAATAAATAATTTTTCAGTGACAGGTATCATAAACCCACATCAGAAAGGCTTGTACAATAAAAATCAGATAAATAAAATAAAAATGGGGCTGTATAGGGTTGCTTTACTAAATTCTGAAAATAAAGCTGGCTACAAATACTATTAGGAAAATACATTTTTAGCTTTTATTTCCTTTTGGTGACTTACACACTAACAGGCTCTCCTGCAGCAGCAAGGTGGTCCATAGCTTCAGGCTTAATTTCTTCCATCTTACCAAGCCCAGGAGGAGAGGAGCTCTGCTTTCCTAACAGCACCTAAAGGAGTTTGATTGGTCAAGCATGGAGTGGCCACCACTAGAGCTTGGACTAAAGGTAGGATGGGTATCTAAGTTGGATCCACAATTTAGCTATTGTGAATTGTGCTGATATAAACACTGATGTGTCTGTGACCCTCTAGTATGCTGTTTTTAAGTCCTTTGGGTATAGACTGAGGAGTGGGTATATAAGTCCTTTGGGTATAGACTGACCCAGCTGGGTCAAATGGTGATTCCATTCCAAGTTATCCAAGGAATGTCCATACTGCTTTCCATATTGGCTGCACCAATTTGCAGTCCCACCAGCAATGTATGAGTTATACCTTTTCCCCCACATCCTCACAACACTTACTGTTTTCTTTCTTCATAATAACTGCCATTCTGACTGGAGTGAGATGAAATCTTAGAGGAATTTTGATTTACATTTCTCTGATTGCTAGAGATGATAAACATTTTTTCATATATTTGTTGATTGATTGTATATCATCTTCTAAGAAGTGTCTGTTCAGGTTCTTGGCCCATTTATTGTATTATTTGTTTTTTGGGTTTTTTTTTATTTTTGAGGTTTTCTTTTCTTTTCTTTTCTTTTTTTTTTTTTTTTTTTTTTTTTGGTGTTTAGATTTTTGAGTTCTTTATATACCCCAGAGATTAATGCTCTATCTGATGTGTGAGGGGTAAAGATTTGATTCCAAGTTGTAGGCTCTCTATTCACCTCACAGATTGTTTCTTTTGCGGAGAAGAAACTTTTTAGTTTGAATCCATCTCATTCACTGATTCTTCTAAAGTTCATGTATGGAGACATGAATTTGTGTGAACATACTTTATATATAACCAGAGATATGAAAAATTGTGCTCTATATGTGTAATATGAATTGTAATGCATTCCGCTGTCATTTATTTTTTTAAATCAATAAAAAAATAAAATTGGTAACCAGAAAAAAAAAACTTAAAAAAAAAAGTACAGTGGATAAGAGAACATTTGAAATGGCAGTCTTCTAGGTTCACAGTCTGCATGCCTGTGGAAGGAGTCAGATGTCATCAGATGTCAGAGCCACTGAAGTACATTTGGATTATTTATAGGAAATTCATCATCTTTTTGTTTGAATACTACTAAGAATCCTTTTTATCCTCAAACCTGAGTAGTTAAAAAATCCCCCCCAAACACATACACACAGATACACACACACACACACACACACACACACACACACAAAATGTTGAGTTGGTTCATAAAACTTTTGATTGAAATGAACAAAAATACAGGCAGTTAAGCCTTTCCCTCCTTTGTGTGATACTTGACTATGTTAAATTAACTTACTCACATAGGTCCATTATTTAAATATTAACAGTGGCAAAGATCAGACAATCTCATTTTAGACACAATCAAAACAACAGGGATATGTGGTGACTCTGAATGTTCATGAGTACAAGCAGTAAATTACCAGCTAGATAATAAATTTGAACAAAAAACAATTACTTAAGGAACATAAATGTTCATTTTTTTTCTCTTTTGTGATGCTGTGGAACCCAGGGCCTTCATTCATGCCAGAAGACAAGTGCTATACCAATGAACCACATCCCCAGCCAAATTTTCTCTTTTTAAAAGTAAATAATCCCTTGGTTACATAAGCAATTATGAGTCTGTGTCACTTTCACTTTATTTGACATAGTAAAAAGAACAGTATATACAAAGTCATAATATGTTTTTGGTTTTAGTAAGAAGCCTTATATATTAAAGCCATGTAACCGCAGGCAAGTAGTAATTTTTTAAAAATTACCTAATAGTCAAAAAAGAATGTCTTGTGGAAAGACATTATAAACATAGACTTAACAAAACAAAGGTTTTTCTTTATATGTATTTATAATTCTGTTCTTCACATGAAAATTCTTAGCTACATAATGTTCTTTTATTATTATTTATTTTGTTCTGATTAGTTTACTTCTCTTTGTTACTTATTAACTTTTTTTTTTTTTACAAATGTTTCATTATGTAACATATTCATGACCAAACTAAAGCACAGACTACCCTGAAATATTTAACATATTGTCCTGTGGATTGAGTTTTTTGATAATACAGAGAGAATGAGATGGCGATTATAAAAATTAAGAGATAAAACTGTTATGTTACTAACATATAGAAAATAAGATGAATGTGGTAGTGTAAGTCTGTAATTTTAGCTGAGGCAGGAGGATGTAAGTTTGAAACCAGCCTCTACAACTTAACAAAGCTGTAGAACCTAACTAAAACATAACAAAAGGGCTGAGGATGTGGTTTAGTGGTTAAGCAACACTGGGTTCATCCCTGGTACCAAAAAAAAAAAAAAGAAAAAAGAAAAGAAAGAAAGAAAGAATGAACTGAGTGAGGTTTCACTTGTCATTTTAAGTACATTTGATTGACTTAACCTATATTATTTTAAATATCTATGGTTATACTTCCAACATCATTTTGTATGAAACAAAAGTCAATTTTCCAGATAGGGGGGGAAATTATACAAAATCTTTCCCAGATTAAATGTTAACAATAAGGTCCTGCAAATTAAAATATCTTATATGCAACATGGTTACTTGTAACAGTGTCAACACACCTTGGCATCCAACCATATATTGATGCCCAAATTGAAATAATTATACCTGCAGAAACAGTCCTTGCAGAAATGCAAACCTTCGTTTGAGGCTTCTTGACTTTGTAGCATTTCATGTTAGCCACAAATAAAGACGCCACATAACATATTATTTTCCTCTTCAAAGGGTTGGAAGATGTGCTGCTACTTGCATTTCCACAGGAAAACGTGTTAAAACATCCATGTTCACTTTGGGGGGAACATATGGCTTTTTTTATTATGCTTTATTTTCTTTTCAAACAAGATTTATTAGATGTTTATTATGTGTTCCTTTATTTTTTCTATTTAACTATTATCTGTGATAATAGATACATCTTTACTATCTGTGCTAATAAATATCCAATGGAGAAAAAATCATTCTCAGTGAAGGAATAAGTAGTTAGTTATTTCCATCATGCATTTTAATTTGCATTTTGAATATTTTTAGAGTTGGAATTCCTGGAGCTTCAAGTTTATTTTGACATCTGCTTAATTCAACTGCTTAATAACCAAATTACAATAAAACAGTTGTGCTGTCAGAAGAATTAATCAGTGTGGTACTATTCTTAGTCACACTGCCTTCTGTTTCTTACCTTCTAGACTTTCATAGAAATCCAACCAACAAAAGACACAAGCAAGCATTTGGGGTATAAAATCATAAAATAAATTCTAGATCATCTTTCTGGTTAGTTATTTAGCTATTTTTAAGATGTCAAAATATTGGATGAAATGAGAAAAGTTCAGTATATAACCTTACTGTTTCCCATTTTTTTTTTAAATTAAAGCTCATGCAAACACCAATCTTTAGGTGTAATTGGTAAATGGAACTCTTGTGTTAATATTCCAGTTGTGAGAGTTTCAAAAAAAGGGATTTAAAATCAACATTTATGGAGGTTATTATTATAATCATTTTACAAGGGGATTAATGGAAAATTAAAGAAGCATAGACACCTGCCCCAGGACCCCAGCCAGTGAGTGGAGTAGAGAGACTCATACGCAAGATTGTAGTTTAAGAACAACATTATTCTCACTCTACTACATTTAATATAATAAATAATAAAAAGCATGCATACTATACATTGAGCATCCATTATATGCCATGCATTTTCCATATGTGTCTCAAGGCAATGCAATACCTCTATTTTTCAGATAAGTAAACTGGTGATCAAAAAGCTGAAGCAAGAGCTCAACATCACCCAGTAGATACAAGGTGAAACTGGGAATTAAATTCAAGCCCCCCACCTACACCCAACATTTAATCTCTTCCTGTTAGCACATAGACTTCCAATTGTAACCAAAACTTGCAAAAACTGCAATTCAATATATATGAGATTAGATTATAATGCTAGAGCTAACACTTCAACTCACCATTAAGGACATCTTCTTTTTTCCATATATATATATTAGTTGTAGATGGACACAATACCTTTATTTTGTTTGTTTATATTTTTATGTGGCGCAGGGGAACAAACCCAGTGCCTCATGAATGCTAGGCAAGCCCTCTACCACTGAGTCACAACCCCATCCCCAAGGACATCTTTTCTGTTGTTTCATATATGGGAGGGCCTGGTTTAAGAATTTGGGGGTTAATAGATAGCCAACAAATATAAATGGTTCATTTCAGTTTTCATTTTACTCACATAAGAATATTTGGCATTATGCAATGTATTTTTCAAAATTTGAACAGTTTTTCACAATAAGATTAAAAATGGTTATACAAATGATTTCAGTCCAAAAAAAGAAGACAAGACAGACAAACTTAAGAAAACACTAAACAAGAAAATGTATATATTTGATTTTTATGAAGTAAGCTAGGCTATAAATAGGTAAGAATACAATCTCTTAAATAAATTGACGTATCACTGTAAATGTATAATTCATATATATATATGAATATATATATATGTATATATATATATATATACACACACATATATATATATATGTATATATATATATGTATATATATATATGTATATATATATGTATATATATATATATATATATACACACACACATATATACAATGTATATATCAACTAGTCAATAAAGGCCTGTACTCTCTATGTAGTAAGGACTTAAACACAACAAACAGTATATTTTTAAATTAACTTCATTAATATGTAATTTTGTAAAGTATAATGCCCCCATTTTAACTGTGCTGGTCAATGCATATAAACCTGTAAGTACCACCACAACAAAAATATAGAACACTTTTGTGGTCCAAAATTTCCCTTGCAACCACTAATCTACATTATGCCATTAGATTAGTTTAACTATTCTTGAAGTTTATATAAAAATCATATGGCTTGTGCACTTTTTGACCTGGCTTCGTTTAGTTACCATAATCCTTCCAAGACTTACCCACATTGTTGAAAGCATCACTAGTTTATTCCTTGTAATTTTTGAGTGATATTTCATTGTAGATCTACCATGAATAGTTTATTCATTCACCAGTTGATAAAAATTTGGATCATTTCTAGTTTTTTAAATGTTAAAAATAAAGTTGATATGAACATTCGTATGCAAGTACATTTTCAATTATTTTCTTAAATGTCTAGGAATAGAATTTTAGGTTTGGATAAGTATATACTAATTTTACATAAACTGTCAAACTGTTTTCTGAATAGTTCGTGCCCTTTCCTACTATACAGGTAGTATCTGAGAGTTTCAGTTGTTTCATATTCTAATCATGTTTGGTACTGTCATTCTTCTTAAATTCTATTCATTTTAGTCTTATAGTGGTTTCTCATTGTGATTTTAACATGCATTAGGTAAGCAGTTTATTTCTGAAAAGGACTAGAACAGCAACTGAGAATCCTAATTACAAGGGTTGACAGTAGTCACATTTGACTCTAAACTCCAGATCTGATACCTGTTTGTGTGACCATGAACAAGTAATTTTAGTTTCTCCATGCCTTCATTTTCATCTTGGTTAAGTCCTAATAAAAATAATACCTTCCTCCCTCAATTTTTGTTTTGAACTTTGAAGAGAAAATAACCATAAAATAACAAGCATGATGCCTACATCATATAAAGTATAAAAGTTAACTAAAATTATCATTTCTGATGCATGGAGTATAGAGGATTATAGATTTTTAAAATATTAATTTTATTACTAATGGCCATAATAATAATGTTATGCACTTAAAGAAATTATCTCACCCAACACAGGAAAGTATTCAAAATAATTCTTAAAAATTGATACATCTATTTAAAGAAAGCAGGTCATAAATATTAGAGAAGCATTACTCTAGAAGTATCCTTGTACACTTTTTATTAAAGTTTGTTTTATTTTCAAATTGGGGTTGGGTTCAGATAATGCATACAGAAGGCATTTATTGCATAGTCTTGGCCCTAGAAAGTAGCAGTAGTGAGTATCCAAATAGCCTATAATAGGTTATGAGCATTCTACCTGCACTATTCATTCTCTGTCCAAGAGCAATCTTTGTGCTCTAAATAATTTCTAAATTTCCAAGTTCTGTCTTATCCCAATATCAAGTAGACCAATATGTTCTCTTTTTCACTCGGTCAAATGCTGTACTCAACTGCTCCCTGTATAATTCTTCTGCCCGGTCCTGGTGACACCTCAGTTGGCTTTCCTTACCCTTGTCCCAGGGCTGAATATCTCCTCCCATCTGACAATTCTGCCAAATCATCCAACTTTTGTGTCTGTGTGGTCCCAGAGAGCTGGCACAGAAAGAAACACTGAGTTCTGTGACTTCCTGTGGGATTTTCTTTGACAATTAGTAAAGAGGGTTAAGAGTGGTCATTGACATTTATTTTAGGAAAAGTGTCTCTCCGAAAAACAGAGATGGCTTAAAACTCTGAAATGTTGAAAGAGTTTAAACAGATCATCATTCAGTCTAATTTATTTGGTGACCCTAAATTTTTACCACTTGAGTTCTCAGGTTTTTTACAAGTTTATTTTCACAGAATTAAAAACAAAAGCAAAAATGTTACTTTTACTCTGTTAACATGATATAGAAATTAACAAAATTATATGAGGCTTTACTATTCTCTTCCTTTCATAGAAAACCTGATTTGAATGTCATAGTCAGTGAGTTTGAAAACATTAGGTAACAGAGCATGTTACCACTAGCACCAAATCCAGAACAGCATCAGACTGCAGTTTCCAGAGAGACTTTTAACAAGAACAAAATAGAATCCTGGTTCTACAAGATAGCTGGGGTAAGCTTCTACTGGTAAGAGACCTCAGGAGAGCAAACAAGTAGGGGGCTATCAATCAGCTTGGGACTGGGCCTCAGGCCAGGAGCCAGTCAACAAGCAGAGTGTATGAGTGTCAGAGTTGCATGCATTTATCTGGGCAGTGGATGGATCACATTGGTTCTGAAGAGTGATGTGGAGGTTTGTCTACAAGTGAAAAGCAAATGAATACAACTATGAGGAGTGTGAAGTGAGATAGGTGGAATGCAGCCGGCATGCTGTCAGATGGGCATCATCGGGATAAGATAAGGAGAAGCCATTTGCCATGTTCACAGAATCTTCCACTTTTTATGCTTCATTTCCAGTCTCTCTTTCTCAGGTCCATACTCAGTCTCTCTCTAAGGCTGAACAAGATGCAAATTGGAGTTCACTGCCCCCTGCCACCTTTTACTTTGTATTGAGTTTCAGTCTATGCTCGCTATCTAGACCTCTCATCTAGATTCGAATCTACTGAAGGCTAGACTTCCCTAATACTTGGCTGTTTCTCTTTGTCTTAGCATGGACTGCTGGGCTTCACTCTGTCTGCCCACACTGGCTTGTTGTATCTATGTCTAACTAGGCTTAAGTAGTGGCTCCTCCTGTTTATCTTGTGGCCAACCCTGATAACACTAACAAGCTTTCTTGGCTTCCTCTCTCCACTCACTTGGAAGGCCATGGTGGTTTGGCTAGAAAAGACACCGAAGAACACCTTCCACCATAGCCACAGAGATTATTAAGGAAAGACCTCCATTAATAAGCAGCATGCAAGTCTCTTCAAGACTGAGTAGAAAAGAGCATGGGAGAGTCCATGGGTGGAGGGCTTCCTAGGGTGCTTCTGTAAAGTATCAGAATTATCTCATTTTTATCCCCACTCCAAACTCTCTTGCAGCCTCTAAGACGATGCTACACCCACCTTTTAAAATCTAGGTCTCAGCTAACCTGTCACACAGAGCACATTTAAAATTCCAAGGAAGAAACAAAGAAAATAAGTTCTAGAAAATTCAAATGGTAAAAGCATGCTGTTCCATATTTCAGGATAAAATTCCTTTATCTTGTCCTAAAAGAGGTAGCCCAACTCTATAGGTCTCTTGTCTGTGTGATAGGTATGAATTTTAATAAGCATGCATTCATATATCAGAATACAATTCCATTTCACAATACCTCATTCTATCTATTCTAGAACCACCTTTTCCATGAAAGATGGAATAGACATTTTTTTAAATTGTGCATTTAAGATGTTCTAATTCTTTCATTGTTTAAACCTTCCTGTTCTCCTCATGGATATAGCATCTAGGTGCACAACGAAGTTATCATGTCCTCTGATGTGGAGGTGAAATATACAAGCCTCTAGATGATCCACCACATCATGCTTCGTCTCTTTAGCAATGGCCTCTGTCATGGTTGCTTCTGTAATGATACAGCCATGTGGCCAGTGAGGATCCTTGAGAGTGGGTTGAGATTATGCCTTTTGGTCTTTGGAATGCTTCTTGCTACCATTGTTGATGTACATGGACTTTGTCCTAGCCTCCAGTCACAAGCATCCTACATCTGCGTAGCATGTCAGAGACGTGGGACTTCTTTGTGAAACTTTCCATTTCATAGGCTAAGCCCAGGAAAGCAAAGCATCAGCCTCTGTGGTCTTGGTATCAATGAACCTGCCTAGATAGAAATTTATTCCTTTTTGGAGGAAAAATAGAGGACATCAAAATGCTAGGCATTTTTCTTTGTCTTTTTCTGGCTCCATCTCTCTACACCCATTTGGGATTTCTTCCTCCAAGAAATTTCCTTGCCTTGCATGTTTTTTCCCCTTATTTCCATGGTGCCACAATTTTAATTGCTTTATTCTCTTCAAGTAGAATGTTCGCTTTGGGAGTTCTAAGAAAATGATCCCCTTCTCAATTAAGGCAGGCATTTTCAATGTTCAAAAGTGTTTGCTTTCAGAATACAGGAAAAAAAAAGTCTACTTTTAAATTCAAAGCCAATGATTGATTCCCAGTTTATAGAAGGACTCTACTTATTTATGAAGCAAGGCATGCTATTGATGCAATGGTTTGGAGAACTAGGAACTGAGGATGGAAGGAACTAAGACACATTAATTTATTGTTTCAGAATTAGTATCTCTATAATCCCTGCCCACACATTAGTAGAGACACTTCTCTGTAATCATATATATATATATCCTACCATGAAATTACGATCTCTGGACATACTCAGCTGTCAGGACAAGGACAAAGATTAAACCCTATCCCCCTGAGACTCTTCCACAGATTGGCAGAATTATGGAGGCTGAGGTTACAGAATTTGTCCCATCAAATGCATGTGGCCTTGTCTATTACAAGAGCACAGCTTAGTAATAAGGCAATTTCTTAACTGAGTTATTTCACAATAAAAATTATCACATAATAAATACATATTAATAAAAAAAACACACATATTGAAGGGTTGTTCTGCTACACATGGACTAAAATGAAAATGAACTCATATTTGAATATAAGTATATGAGATTAAAGTCTTAATTATTTATACAAAAAGGAAATACACTGTTCCAGAAAGAATTAATATAAGTTACTGGGAGAACTCTGAAAGGATTGCGATTCTACTTTTCTGTTGTCAAAGAACAATTCACTTTCATCATTGCCTCAACAGTTAGGGCTAAACTGTGCTTTCTGATAAACTTTTTGGAATCTAAAAGGAACCTCTTTGTTAACTGAATGCGCTAAATTCTCTTCAGAGGTATGGGTTTAATTTTCATTATTCCATTTAGTGCTCATAATAATCCTGAAAGGTGTGCATTATTAGCTTCATTTTTAAAAGGCAAGGCCTCCAGTCACCAGCAGAGCTATGATGGGCCTTATTGCTGCCTTGAAAATGCCCTCCAAGTGATTGAAGTTAGTTCATGGAATTGCTTCATAAATTTCCTGATGGGAGTGAGGAATTAGAAACCTGTCCCCAGCCTCATAACACTGTGCCAAGAACTGTACTCTCACGTCTACAGGTACGCTTGCTTGCTTGCTTGCTTCCTTTTGGTGTGGTTCCACGGATTGAACCTCAGGCCTCACACATGGTAGGTAAGTGCTCCACCACTGAGGCCCTCTAAAGGCATTCTTTAAACTCAGCATTTAGTCCCCATTACTGGAAATTCAGTAGTGTGTGTCTCCTACTCAAGTCAACTGGTACTTCAGTCCGCTGACTGGTGAGTAGACAGACTTACAATAGAAAATTTGCCTCTAAGAGAAGAGCCTCACGGTGTATAAAGGCACCAGGGAGCAGAGCGCTCCCCTTTCAGAGAGCAGTGACTAAGGTGACCCCTCTCCTCAGTCCTCAGGCAACTCTGAAAGGAACTGAAGTTGAAAGCAAAAGGAGAAGCAGAAAGAACTAGCCCAAATAGGGACCCGCAGTGGTGTTTTATCTCCCTTTGTCCTTTCTTTCCCTTTCACAAGGAGCTCTGCTCCTGTGTCTCCCGCTTTGCTAAAGTTCATTTTAAATATGCTTTGGTCGTTTGAATAGATTTTTCAAGTTCTATTTGATTTTTGTGTTTTTAAGTGATTTAAAAGATGGCACTGAGAAAAGGCTGTTCTGTGGCCTGTTATTCTTGAAGATCCAACAGGGAGCCAAGATAATACTGCTTCTCATGTTTTGCTCTTTATTTTATTGAACCTAATAATATCCCCCTCAGAGGTTGGAAGAGGTCAGCTTTTAATATTTTCATTTACAGGCTGGAAGTAGAGGAAAGCTTAGGTAGGTGTTAAGTGTCATACTAGAAGCAAATAGAACATACAAGATATATATATATATAAAACTTAGGTCTCTGTCCAGGGTAAAATACAATAAACTAGCATTTCTCAAAGAATTACCCAGGGGGTCTAAGAAATAATTTCTTTGGGAAAAGAGTGTCCTAGTTAAGTATATTTGTGTAACCATTCATACTAAATGTGCTTGAAGTGTCACCATTAAAAGTTCTGTGAAATCCTGTAACCAATGACATCAACAAACACTTGAATTCAGCATCATTTCATGTAGTACTTTTCGTTTGTCTAGTTGAGTATCTGCTTATATTAGCAAAACACATTTTGGAAAAAATGTCCCATTAAACCATGCCAGCTCTCCTTTACCTTATATTACAATATAAAATTAAGCAACTAGATCAGTATACGTACAGATTATCACCAAAGGGCGGAGAAGGGAATGAAGTGTGAGTGGGCTGGCTGCTCTTTGGTTGACGTTGTCATTTCTGTTAGTGATTATTTTCAACTCTAACCTTCTCCCATCCCAATCCTTTGCTTATTATTTGGTCTACTCCATAGCCCCTTGCTCTCATTAATTGGATTATATTCCTCTGCAAACAGAAAGAGCAACTATTAAACCAGGCACTGTGTCAAAAACAGGAAGACAAAAATTACAGCAAATTTCCTGTCCCAGTAAACCTCTCTATTAAAGAGGAGGCAGGAAAGGAAAAGCAAAACGAAATACAACGCCACAATGTAAGCAAAGAACACAAGCCCAGAGGAAGCGCCTCCAACACAACCCAGAGGAAGGGAGCCTTGCTGAAGGAGCTGTGACTCAGCTCGCTCTGGTGTCTCAGTGGTATTAGAAGAGAAACTTTGGCCCATAAAAATTTAGAGAACTCATTTGAGCAGGTTCATGCTCATCTTCTGCCTTGGACTTCAGAACTCTATGCTTGCTGCTCTTGGGACTCCAACAGCCCCTTCCTGGGTACTCAGGCTTTCAGACTCGAGTGGAGTTTACACCATTAGTGCCCCTGGTTCCCCGGTCTTGAGACTTGTCCTTGGCCCTGATTCCTTCATCCCAGTGTTTCCAGTTGACAGAAGACATGTCATGGGACCTCTCAGCTGTTGGGGTCCCTGTTAAAGTCCCTCTCCTACATCCGTATACCTATCCTGCTGCTTTTGTCTTTCTAGAGAACCCTGACTCATACACACAGAACTGAAAGGCACAGAAGATGCAGTCAACAGTGAAGATAGCTGTTTAACCACATTTCACACCACTTATGCCCTTTTTCCTTAGAAACAACAGCTTCTATAGAATGATGAGGCTGAGAACATTGACAAGGAAATCAGTTAGGTGCTCAGTGTGCCTGGGACTCCCAGGTGCTAGAGAGGAAGCAAAGCATCTATTTAAAGGAACAGGAGGAACCAACTGGTTACCATGGATTGCTCTCTTGATTGAAACCTTTCTCACATGATTCCCTACACTACAAAAGTTTTGTGTCACAAGGGTGTTCCACCTACTATCTTATCTGGGATACTTTCAGTTCCAGGAAAGAGAGTGAGTATGTGGAATACTACCACCAAGTGGGAAAAGGCTAACTAAACGCGTTCTTTTTAATATGACATAAGAAAGCAAGCCAGTACTTATATAATTTGAGTAGAATGTTAAACTCTATCTTAAAATTGTATAGCATAAAACTTAAAAGATCTTCTGGTGGTAATTTAAAAAAAAGAAAGAAAGGAAAGTGATACATAAGAAAGGAGAAAAATGGAAAAAAAATAATAGTACAAGCCAACAAACATATAACCCCACCAAACACCACAACTATTTCCATAAAAAAGAAGCAAAATAGATTTCCCAGGGAACTCCTAACTATTACTATTATTCTCATAATCATCATCTCTAATGCTTAATTTATTTTATTTGTACAGCAAAAGAAATCTGTTATTAATGGGGAAGTTAGCATCCATTTTATTCTCATGATAATAATGTTAAATCGAAAAGGTTTCATTTAACAAAGTAAAGTCAAGATCATTAAACCAGTAAAGTAGAAGAACAGAGAATAGCATCTATGTCTACTAATATTCAAAACCATACTGAGCTGATAAGAACCGAATAAGTCAATAACTGAATGACTTGCCACAGAGGAAAAAGCCATTCTAATTTAGTGACGTTATTAAGAACTAAATTGTAACAGAGAGGAAATTAAAATTTAGGTGGAATGACAGAACTTCAATGAAAAGACAGATTTAAGCAACTATTTGTGTAGGACTGGTGCTATGGTTTGGATCTGGAATGTCCCCCAAAGGCTCACATGTTGAAAGCTTGGTTCCCAGCTGGTGGCACTAATGGAAAGTGGTAGGAATGTTAGTAAGTGGAGCCTAGTTGGAGAAAGAAGGTCACTGTGGGCATGTCCTTGAAGATTGTATCTTATCTGTAGGCCTGTTCCTCTCTCTCTGCTTCCCAGCTATCATGAGGTGAGTAGCTTTGCTTTGCCACACCCTTCTTCATGACCTCACCTCAGGCCAAGAAACCACGAAACCAACTGACCATCAACTGAAACCTCTGAAACCATGAGCCAAGGTAAACCTCTCTTCCTTTAAGTTTATTTTCTCAAGTATTTTATCATAGCAACAGAAAATGGGCAAACTCAGGTCAAAACAGTTCCACTTTCCCTTTATGTCCTGTTTCGTTGTGTATGAAAAGCAATGGTAAGAAGTGAGTTTTAAGAGAAAATTGAAAATCTCATTATGAGCTGCCTCAGTGAGTTATCCTCAAAAATAGGGGAAAGAGTTGACTAATTAAATAATTTCAATGAATCATGAACGCTTTCTCTACCATAGCCATGTGTGAACTATGTAATCTATAAAAGATGATCTTAGGTTGCTAAATATTTCAGTATTACAAGTAGCCAAGTTAAACCATTTCCTTGAATAATTACTCACTTAATCACTCAATTTCCAGCTAATGAAATAACTGTCATCTGGAGAACTTTTGAAAATAAATACTTCACATTTTGATACTGTACTACAGTTATGTAAAATGTTATCACTATGAGAATTGGCTGAATTATAAATTTATAATTATTTCAAAATAAAATTTTTAAAGATAGATAATTTGTTCTAGAACTTTATCCCTCAAGACCTCATTTGGTAAATTTGAAGTGGGATCCAAAAATCCATGCTTTTTAACTAGGACTTTGGATGATTCTGATGTCCGTCTAGGGCTAAGAGTATATATAGCTCAATGGTTGAGTGCTTGCCCAGCATGTGTGAGACTCTGGGTTTGAGCCCCAGCATTGCAAACACACACACACACACACACAGAGAGAGAGAAACAATATACGACTTGTCCAGCAATACCTCGATTTCACAATATAAAACTCATAAAAGAGAAGTTTTCAAATGTTTTATTTTTGATAAAAAAAAAATTCCTCCATTATCATGACATTTCTGGAGTTAACAGGAGTTACAGGCTCACTAATGTTTATCACCTGTTCTACTCCTACTTCTCTAGCAGGTATAAATGAATACGAGGAGTCCTGTCTTGCATCCTCCTACTCATTTCCTTGCCCTGGAAGTCTTCCGCTCTCATAGAGAACCCATCAGCACATTAGCTTCATAGCTTCCGGGTCCCCTGAACACCATTTCCATGATTGTCTCACTGATAGGTATAACTGTCTGTTGCAGGAAATGGAAATGAACAACACAAACCTTGCTTCTTACACCCCACTGTGCAGCTCAGCTTCACCACTCTCTGAACCTATTGACTTAAGCCTCCAGCTTAAGGTAATGAACTTCCCCTCAAATCCTCCAAAATCCCTTACAACAAGGCATGAGTGTCCATGATCAGACTCTGATCTAGTGTGTGCTAGGATCAATGGAAAATAGCTTTTAGGACTTAAGTTCCCATATTAAAATGCAAATACGTATCAGGGAATAACACTATAAATTTGCCTGGTGGAAGAATATTTGTCAGAAATGCTAGGTTCTGGATCCCAGCTCTCTCAGGATTGTGATTCAGCAAGTCTAGAATGGAATTCAGGAATCTACATTTTGATGCCTTGTATGCTGACCACATTCAAGGAAACCTTAAACTGAGGCTTCAAGGAGGATCAGTTATCTGCTAACCAAGAAGAGGTGCTACAGAGATAAAGTTTCTGAAGAGTTTTTCAAAGACCATCCACAGTGATGAAATGAGGAACCTGGAAGAATGCAGCTTTAAAAAGAAGAGACGGGAAGTCAAGGAAATCTCAGTCCTAAAAACTTTCCTTTGGCCTGACATTGTGTCTGTGGGGTTGGATTGGAGATGGGGCTGTGGGAAGCATTCTTCTCTCCCAGCTGCGGGACTATCTGCTTTTCTACATGGAGTTGGAGCAGAAGAGGAGGGAGGAAGTCACAATATTCTCATGAAATGATATGGATAAATCTAGCTAATATGTACAAGAACTAAGATATAAACAGAATTCAAGATGTTCAAAATAGAAGACCCAAACTAGGAAGTTTTCCTTTCCTGCTCATGTTTTTATAGGAGATTGAGAGAACTATGAATTCAGGGTTTTCTCTGCCCCATTGTTATTGCTGACATAATTCCCAGGGGTCGTCTCACACACCAAAGGGAACATATTAAAAGTAGAAAATAATTCAGTAATTTCATTTTAAGTCTTATTCAAAAGTCTATGCAATCCCTGAGCTCTTTAGACATGCAAAAATTTAATTTGCCTACCAGATGAAATGTTTTAATAACAGCCCTGGTCTTTGCTTACCTCTCAGCTGTTTTCGTTATGTTTGAATCAGAAGACAGAAACCACACTACAATTTAAACAAGGAAAGTTTAATATAAAGAAATAGCAACTGGGAATTGAAGTCATAGGAAATTAAGTAAAAGTGGATGGAAGGAGTAAACTCCAAATGATACCGAAGGACTGTGGAGGGGAATTCTCAAGGAAGGGATAACTCTGAAGGAGAGAATCCTCCCCAGAGATGGAATTCAGATCTCACTGAAGAAAGCTGAAGTCCACTGGATGCTGGAAAGTTTCATGGGTTGTTCAGGGCCAAGAGAGTACCTAGTTTTCAGGCCACCTGAGAGCTGTCTGCTGGGATACTGCTGAAATTCACTGAAAGCACCTGCTTCGGTTGCTGCTGACTTTGTGGAAAGCCAGCTGGGGCAGCAGCTGAACCCATGGGGAAGCCACCTGGATGAGGCAGAGGTAGCAAGGGGGTTATTGTTGATTTACCAAGAAACAAGATGGTACACCTTGACACTTGTTAGCTGTCCTCAGGAAAATCACTGGACTTGTTGCTGGAAACTGCCCAACATGCGAATTGTACTGGGGAAGTGCCACTTGCTGTAGATGCCATGCATTCTGTACTAGCTCAACTGTAAGAGCACATCCAAGCCAGGAAGGAAAAACCCTATCCACCAGAGTCCCTCCACTGATGGTGTTTAGCAAGGCCTATCTTTGTTATCACAGAGCAGGAGAAGAGGATGGTGTGGAGTTGAGAGTCAATAAATAACTAACACATCTACCTACCAATTGAATTAGGCTTTTATTCTTTGAAAAGTATTTTTCCAACATATGTACCACTACACACACACACACACACACACACACATACACACACACACAAGGGAAATATTTTCCTGAGAACTAGGTTAAAAATATATTATCTGAATCAGCATTCAGATGACAACTTTTGTACTTTCCCATGTATATTTGTCAAAATGCCTTGGTTTTCAATCTGGACATGTATCTCCACCACCAGAAAAAATATACTTCTTGTTAGTATCCAACATTGCTGCATATGTTATTTATTTAAAATGAACTGGAAATGATCCTGAAAAATCTTAGATACCTTTTAAATTCTAACTTTGAGAATGAGGTGCTTGGGAGGCTCATGGTACCCAGAGATGGTAGCCGTGCACAGGGTCATGTCGTGAACAAACCCAGGTCCGTCTTCCCCAGTCTCACTGTTTCTTCTACTTCTTTTCTAATAGATTTCCATCTATAGAATCCTTTCTTGGATTAATTAGCTATTCTTAAAGTCTTTTAAAAAATACAGATGCAATTCTAAAAAGAACAAAATAAAGTTATTAATGTGCTTCCAGAGGCAAAGAGCAAGACCGGAGTGTACACTGACGACAGAAGGGATGAAATTTGTTTTTTAAACATAGAAATGGGGTCAGCCAACATTTTCTGTAAATGAACAAATAGTAAATATTTTAGGCTTTGGAGCCATATGACATCTATAGTAACTATTCAACTCTTCCCTGTAAGATGAATGTAGCCATCAGCAGTATGTTTCATTAAAATTTTATTTATAAAAAAAAGTAACTCTCAGAATTTGGCATATGACAGGCCATGTCTCAATACCTGAAATAGAAAAACATCCAGAGACTTAGCTAAAGATGACATTGTAGGGAAGAGTAATATACAGCATCGTAGCTGTTGATAACTAAAGATATATAGGCTTCTGAAATTTTGCACAAAGGAAGATGTAACAGAGAAAGCATAGAGTTCGACCAACCTGGGAGCTTCTGCCTACAAACTAAGCCTCAGTTTTCTTAATTACAAAAATAGGGAAATAATATCTTAATCATCCAGTTTTTGTGAAAAACAAATGATCTAAAGCTACATTGTAGGTGCTCATAACTGTTTCCTACACTGTAACAGGTGTCAGTTTCTTCATCTTTTATTAAGCAGTTGGTATTAGTTAAGCTTTAAGATCCTTCCCAAGTTTAACACATTGAGACTGAGCAACAGTTTTGGAAATGTCCAATATAGGACATGTGTCATAATTTAACCATGCAGGAAGGTCTTTTGTCATCTACCCATCATAGCATCATCTGAAAATTTTTCCTATTTCAAAAGAATCATACTGGGAAACTTTCAAGTAATTGTACTGAACCTTCTGAACTTTGATTCTCAACAGAAGGTTGGTGGGGGTGGACAAGATTATTGCTGTTATGATGCTTGTATGTATCCAAGACTGGGAGACCTAGTAGCATTTAGTGAGTGGGAGCTAGGAGGGAAGCCTTCCTGGAATTCATGGGACAGTCATACACAATGAATAATCACTATCTTCTGTATCAATGTTTATTCTTCCACTGGACATTTAGGTTAATTCAAAATTTCTTTGTTATTTTTTAAACTTAGAATCTAACCCACTTTACATATAAATATTAGGCAGTTTTAATTTTTTTTATATATCGAGATTTCCAGAAATATAAATACCATATAAGTTGAAGAAATATTTTCTTTTTATCAGTACTTTATTAAGAATAAAAGAAAACATTTTCAAGAAAAGAACATAATTTATATCATGATATTTTAGTCACAAATATAATATACTAGTATTTGTTTTAATCGTGTCCATAGTGTTTTTCTATTTGGAAACACATTTTGTGTTTTTCAATATATTTTCATCCTCACATTTGCTTCAGAATGAATATACATAATTTAATTAAAAATAATTATTCCTTTTTAACTATTAAATCAATACATTAGTTTCTAGCAATACATTAATGTCTGCATTATACATGAAAGTAGACTATGTTATTATAAACTTTTTTCAGGTTACTAATAAGGATGTGCCTAGCTTCTGGTAGGATTGAGGACTCCTCTCCAAATTACTCAAAGCAATCATTGTCCCAGATATCTTTTCATTAATGATAATAAGACAATACAGACTTCCAGAGCAGACATTATAATTTTTCATCAAATCTTATATATGTAGATGTCTCCATGTTATTAAGATAAAACATCAAATAAGACTTTTTATACAAATATTAAAGCAGTTGATTTTTCAGATGATGGGAAAAGAATGGATTCTGTAGCCCCCTTGTAGAAAGATGATTAGTACCTTCCTGGCCATAAACAATATAGGATCTCTCCCTAATGCTCCTACATTCTCTGAGAATAACATGTGAGAGTAAGGGAAAACTGTGGTATAGCAAGAAAGAGCCAGCATTTTCCCAATAAAGTCTTAAGGAGAAACATCAGTGCTTAGTTGTCTATTGTGATTCTTATTGACATTATTCACAATCTCCTATTCAGCATTGACTTTGCATACCTATAGATTTTCTGATTGAAATGTTTATAGTTGTTTCTCAGCTATTGGAAAAACCCCCTAATAGTACCTCTGCAAAAATATAAATCTCAGCACAATTTCTTTAGTGATCCTTTTTTATTTTTATTTGAAAAAGAAAGAAGCACTTCAATCTACTAAGGGATGATGTCCAAAATTTTTCTTGCCCTAAGTGAAATAAGATTGACACAGAAAGACAAGGCATGATATCACTTACAAGTGGAATCTACAATAGTCAAATTCACAGAAGCCAACAATAGATTCTTGTTGTCAAGGGCCGGAGGAAGGGGAAAATAGGAAGATGATGTTCAAAGGGTATAAGGTTTCAGTTATGCAAGATAAATAATTCTGGAGATCTACTATGTAGCACAGTGCCTATAGCTAACAATACTGCATATAGTACACTTAAAATTGGTTGAGAGGGTAGATCTTACGTAACATGTCTTTTACATAATAATAATAAAGAAGGCAGGAGAGAACTTCGGTAGGTAATAAAGATGATTATGGCCTTCATGGTATGATAGTTTCACAGTTGTATACTTATTGCCCAATTCATAAAGTTGTATAAAATAAGTATATCTAACTTTTATATGTTAATCATAACTCAATAAAGTATATTTAAAGTACTTTCTTGCCAAAGAGAATACCCACATATTGTTTCATGAAAAACAAAAATAAATATAATCTAATCCTCTTGGTTGAAAGTGAGTAAACACAGATTAAAAACTCTACCAAATGAGCACATTTTAATTTATCCTTCTTCATTTCCTCTGTAAGAAAATGTGAGTTTTACAAAGACCTCTGTGAGACTCTTGGCAGCTCCCTGATGCCATTTGCAATGATTCACACTGGCATTACGAGTGTCAAGCTGTTATGTGCTTGCATGACCACTTCAGAAATTGTAGTCCAGAGTAAAAGTTAATGAACTTTCCCTCCATCTCAAATGAAAGACTCAAGCTGTCAGAAAAGATTTTATATTGAATTCCATTGGGGTGGTCTTTGCCTCATGCTTTTCTCTTTTTTGATACAGACCAAATGACCAGTTAACAAGGCTGATTTCTAATTTATTTTATAAGTTAGACTGCAATAATTTGTGTCTACCATTTCTGTTTTAGTAACACCTGATATACCATAGCAAAAACAATTTAAGCTGGGCACAGTGGTGCATCCCTGTAATTCCAGTGGCTTGGGAGGCTGAGGCAGGAGGATTGGTAACTCAGTAACATCCTGCTCTAAATAAAATATTTCAAAAAGGGCTGGGGATGGGGCAGTGGGGATGGGGCGCCTCTGGGTTCAATCCCTGGTACTTCCCTCACAACTAAAAAAAGAAAAAAAGTACCATTTATTGATTGGGTTATTTGGTTTTTTGGTGTTTAACTTTTTGGGTTCTTTATATACCCTAGAGATAAGTGCTCTATCTGATATGTGCAGGGTAAAGATTTGCTCCCAAGATATAGGGTCTCTTCACCTCACAGATTGTTTCTTTTACTGAAAAAAAAACTTTTTATTTTGAGTCCATCCCATTTATCGATTCTTGATTTTAATTCTTGCACTAAAAGCATCTTATTAAGAAATTTGGGGCCTAATCCCACATGATGGAGATTAGGGCCTATTTTTCTTCTATTAGACACAGGGTCTCTGGTTGTATTCCTAAGTCCTTGATCCATTTTGAGTTGAGTTTTGTGCATAGTAAAAGATAGGAGTTTAATTTCATTTGTTGCATATGAATTTCCAGTTTTCCCAGTACCATTTGTTGAAGAGGCTTTCTTTTCTTCAATGCCCAATCAACAAATGGGCCAAGGACTTGAACAGACACTTCTCAGAAGATGATATACAATCAATCAACAAATATAGGAAAAAAATGTTTATCATCACTAGCAATTAGAGAAATGCAACTCCAAACTACTCTAAGATTTCATCTCACTCCAGTCAGAATGGCAGCTATTATGAAGACAAACAACAATAAGTGTTGGCAAGGATGTGGGGAAAAACGTACACTCATACATTGCTGGTGGGACTATGAATTGGTGTAGCCACTATGGAAAACAGTATGGAGATTCTTTGGAAAGCTAGGAATGGAACCACCTTTTGACCCAGCTATCCCTTTCCTCGGTCTATACCCAATGGACTTAAAAACAGCATACTACAGGGACATAGCCACATCAATGTTTATAGTAGCACAATTCACAATGGCTAAACTATGGAACCAACCTAGATGCCCTTCAATAGATGAATAGATTTTAAAAAATGACATATATACACAGTGGAATATTACTCAGCAATAAAAGAGAAAAAAGTCATGGCATTTGCAGGTAAATGGATGGAGTTAGAGAAGATAATGCTAAGTGAAGTTATCCCCCCGCCAAAAAAATGCCAAATGTTTTCTCTGATATAAGGAGGCTGATCTATAGTGGGGTAGGGAGAGGGAGCATGGGAGGAATACACGAACTCTAGATAGGGCAGAGGGGTGGGAGAGGAAGGAAGCGGTCATGGGTTTAGAAATGATAGTGGAATGTGATGGTCATTGTTATCCAAAGTACATATATGAAGACACAAATTGGTGTGAATATACTTTGTATACAACTAGAGATATGAAAAATTATCCTCTATATGTTTAATAAGAATTGTAATGCATACTGCTATCATATATAAATTTTAAAGAAAGAAAAAAAATTCAAACCAACTCAGCTTTTCAAAACATTTTGCCACTTATATACACTTCATTGATATACAATTTATATCATTGTTTGGCATTATTTCTATGGCACATCAGAAAGCTTCCCTGGTGAACTTCTTCTAGTGCAGATACACATTTGTATATATGTCACCTCTGTTTATATTTAATCAAACTTCAGGTATCCTTCCCCTTCCTTTTCATATTAGGAGAAAGACTATAACTAACCCCACACATGGTGCTTCTGAGATTCATTCAAGACTTGAGCGCATCTGATAACAGGGACACTTCATGGTGGGTTTTGGCTCAGAGGCAGGCTGAGTGCTTAGATCCTGATGGAAGACTGGGGGATGTGAATGGAGATAGCAGTAAGATACATATCCCTATTTGTGGCTCCTCCTTTCTAAGTCTGGCACTTTGGGTGCCTGTCTGAAAAATCACCGAGAAAAGGGGAGAGTGGCAAAGGCTGCAGGTGTTAGTGTGGGACTTGGTGACACAATGAGGGTGGGGCTGCTTATTTAAATTATGACCTAGAGTACAAGAGGTCCTGAGGACCTCCGCATGACTCTGGTGTGGTGAGAACTCTGACTAATGGAGTGTAGCTCTGTCCCCTTGCCAGCATTGAGACAACCAACTGCTTGATATGGTAGTCCTCACCTGGGGTACCAGTGGAGTGCCATCTTGGAGTGTCTGCAGGGAAACACAACTCAACGACAGAGTCAAAGGATACATCATTTGATGAATCATATGCCACTCCTAGAAAATGCCACAAATGTTTTGATGAAATTTATGGGATGATGGCACTGCTGCATTATTGAAAGGGAAAGAAGAGCCAGTGGTTTTTATTATTATGAAGACTCTCTTTCTAACTAAAGATGAGAAAATTCCCTTGAATATCAAATACCATCCTAAAGGCACACCCTCACCTAAGACCACACTTCTGAACTCAGATCATATATTCACCTCCCTACGTCATATCAAAAGTTAGATATCTCACATACAGCCTGACTCAATAAGGCCAAGTAGAATTTATCGTATTTACCTAAAATCCTGGTCCTTTTCCATACATCAATAAGTGGCACATCCATAGAAACCAGTAATTCTCAACCTTGACTGCTACATGCTAGAATTATCTGAGAGATATATAAAAACTAGCAAGGCCTGAGCCTCATCCAAACCAAGACTCACTAGGAATGAGACTCAAGCATAGGTTCTTTTTAAAATCTTTCAGGTGACTACAATATGTTGCTAGATTGGAGAACTACTGCTCATCAGTTTATGCGGGAAACCTAGAAGTCGTGCCAACACTTCTATTTACCCATCCACTGCTGTCATCCAATATATCATTGAAAACGGTTGCTTCTACTTCAAGTATAGTTCATGAATCTCTCCACACTTTCCCCTGACACTAGCACCCCCCTTCTCCATGATCCCTTGAGTGGATCAGCATGCCAGTCTCCTCTCAGTCTCTCCTCATCCCCTCTTGTCTATATCCAATCAATTCTACAAACATATGGATTTTCCTAATTCTATTAACACAAGGATTTGACCCTTCCCTATATCTATGCCACTTCTGCTATCTGGAGCTCTTTCCCTTAACTCTTTACCTGATTTATTGCTACTTATGCTTCAATTTCTAGTTTAATTAGAGCACTTCCCTTCTCAGGAGATTCCCTCAAGTTTAAATGAGGCTCAGACCACCTGTTATTCACTATCATAGCATCTTAATGTTTTATTTGTTGCACTAATATAATTAATAATCATGATATTTTGAATTCATGACAATTGTAGTTAAATAACTTATAGAACCATTATTTGATTTTGACCCTTTCACTCAACTCTAAGGGTGGAAACTGACTATGACAAGAATAACAAATGTATTAAAGAAAAAGTATTTGGCTCTTTTCAAATTAATTATAATTAAAGCTAACATTATTTGCACTGTACTCAGCATATTATATTTATTATCTCATTTAGGCTTTACAACAATTCTGTAAAGTGTATCTATTCATTTACTTATTCGTTCAATAAACAATTTACAGGGTGCTACATGCCCAATGAATTAGGGCCACATGTCTCAAAGTATGGTAAGAGACTCTGACACACAGCTTCATTAGGAATATTTATTAAAGATGCAGATTTGGTGCTACCTGCTAGAGCTACTGCATCAGGCTCATTGAGAATAAGGTTATATATATATCTTTCCACATGATTAATAAGCTCCATAGGTTATTCATATTCAGCCTAAGTTTTAGAAGCTCAGTCCTCATACAAAAATTTTGATAAGGATGGCATTAGAATATATAAATGCCTTGACCATTCCCTATATCTATTTTTTAAATATTTTTTAGTTGTAGATGAACACAATATCTTTATTTTAATATATTTATTTATTTTTATGTGGTGCTGAGGATCAAACCCAGGGCATCATATGTGTGAGACAAGCATTCTGTCACTGAGCTACAAACCAGCCCCCTGTATCTATTGAATCAGAATTTTCACTGGGTAGAACCCACATAAGTGTAATTTATAGAAATTCTACAAATGATTGTTAAATTAGACTTCTCTTAATAATAATAACTTTTTTTAATGCTTAGAATCTGTCTCAGTGGTGGCTACAGGGCATGGAATTTTTCATTAAAAATAACCTCAATAAAAATAAATGGGCTTTTTCTGTGGCATTAGCTATCCCACTCCTTGGTTTATGCCCAAAGGACTTAAAATCAGCATATTATAGTGACACAGCCACATCAATGTTTATTTTTTATTTTTTTTTAGAGAGTGAGAATTTTTAATATTTATTTTTTAGTTTTCGGTGGACACAACATCTTTGTTTGTATGTGGTGCTGAGGATCGAACCCAGGCCGCACGAATACCAGGCGAGGACGCTACCACTTGAGCCACATCCCCAGCCCCATATCAATGTTTATAGCGGTTCAATTCACAATGGCTAGACTATGGAATCGACCTAGATGTCCCTAGATGTCCCTCCTTCTACTGAAGACAAACAAAATATACATATTCAGTAAATATGTGAACTGAAGACTTTGGGTAACTGATACATCCCAGGTTCACAACCTAGAATGGATAAAGAAAACGTGGTATATATACTCAATGCAATAATACTCAGCTTTAAAGACGAGTACAATTATGGAATTTGCCAGTAAATGGTTGGAGTTGGAGAATATCATGCTAAGTGAAATAAGTCAATCCCACAAAATCAAATGCCAAACGTTTTCTGTAATATGTGGATGTCAATTCACAACAAGGTAGGGGCACTAGGGAAGAAGAGCATGACCTTAGATTAGGTAGAGGGAAGTGATGAGAGGGGTGGGGAGGGAATGTGAGGACAGGAAAGATAGTAAAATGAAAAAGACATTATTACTGTATGTATATATATATATATATGACTGCATGACCAATATGATTCTGCAACATGTACACTCAGAAAAATGAGAAATTACATCCCATCTACATATGATATATCAAAGTGCATAAATGTATTCTACTATCATGTATAACTAATTAAAGTAAATTTTAAAATTTTTTAAAAAGAAATGGGCATAAAAGGATTCATATGGAATTTTGAGATGGTTGATTCATTAAAACTGCTTGGTATTATTGACGATTAGAAAAATATTTCTTAGTCCACACAGAATGTCAATGGTTAAGCAAATTGTGCATTGATGAATCATGCAGCACTATCAAGGTCACATCCTGCCGTGCACACAGACATGTGCTGTACCCATGATAAATAAGGACATCAAGAAGAGATGGGTGGGGTGTCATGGTGCAATAATCCCAGTGGCTCAGGAGGCTGAGGCAGGGGATCTCAAGTTCAAAGCCAGACTAAGTGACTTAGTGAGTACCGAAGAAACTTAACAAGACCCTGTCTCAAAATATAAAAGGCCTGAGGATATGGCTAAGTGGTTCAGTGCTGATGGGTTTAATTCCCAGTAACAAAAAAGGAGGAAGAGGAGGAGGAGGAGAAGGAGGAGGAGATGATGATGATTTTGTCATGTGGCCAAGGAAACGCATGACTCTTGGAAGGGGAGATGGTAGCTAAAATCACTTTATACACTAGATGGTTTTTTGAAACCATGTCTCCTTGCAGTGAAAACTTGCTTCAGTTATAGGAGTTTTCGAAGAAAATTTAATAACTCTTCCTCTAGAGGAGAAAGGTAAAAGGAAAGGATAAATAAAGAGATATAAATTATTAGTAATAATGTGGAATATTGAAATGCACTTTCAAAGTGAAGATAAAAGTATGTGACAACAGAAAAAGAAACCCTAAAACTTCTCTGGAATCTCCTGCTTTTTCTAATTTAATAACAACAGCCAATATTTCACACTCACTATATACTCAAGGATTTTAATACACATTATCTCATGTAGGCCTCAAAAGCTGAAATCTTCCAGGTGATTATAATAACAATTCCATAGTTAAATATTGTTGAATCATACTGTTTTTCATTCAATAAATGTTTATAATACATCGACCATAGCTGTTCTCTGGCACTAAGGAATGGTAATAGAGCAATGAAAAAACAGCAAGTTCCTCCTTCTACTGAAGACAAACAAAATATACATATTCAGTAAATATGTGAACTGAACACTTTGGGTAACTGATACATCCCAGGTTCACAACATAGAAGATGCAGAGTCAGAATTTGAATAATTAGCACAGGTTAATTGCACAGTCATTGCCCTTTCTCCCTTTTGTTATATGTGCAAAGATCAAAACCAAATACTAGTGCAACCATAGGTAACTGCCATTACTATAGGTAAAAATGTCAGATTATAACAACATTGTAGGCATCAGCCCATGCTCATACCAACTTTTCCATATCTCTCAGATATTTTTTTTCATTCCTAACAACACCTCACCCTGAAATTTCTTGTAGTTGTTGACTACTCAAGTTGCATAGCTCAGAATTAAAGTCCACATCACAAGATTCTCATTGCTAGAAAATGTGTAGGCCAGTGGGCATTATAGTTTAATGATGACTTGGGGATTCTTTTGAATTTGTGAACTGGGGCCAGCTGAAAGGCGTTCAAGGGGAAGATGGTGGCCTTTAGCAGTTTCAAAGCAGTAATTTATGTGTAGAAAGGGCTTGTTCATTTACTGCTGGTCATTTTCCTCATTCCCAACATAATATAGATCAAGTCAGACCAGCTGGACTGAAACAAAGATTACTTCATAACAGGTGTTTTTTTTTTTTTTTTTTTTTTTTAGCCCAAACCTGTATCATACACACACACACACACACACACACACAGGGTTTTTGAGCACCATGTGATGACAAGACACCTAGGACACAGCACATTTGGGTGTCAAGAACAATACAGCACTACTATTATCTGGACTGGAAACAAGATTACATATTTTATGAGTAGAATAAGCTACTAGGAGAATCCTCAGCCTGTCCAAGAGTGATTGTCTTCTAACAACCTAAAAGAAGACCCTGAAGAGAAAAAAACTTCTTGAGTCTGAACACATAAATATTTATATTTCTGTTTGATCTGAGTTTCTCAACCATATCATTATTAACACATCAGGCCAGATAATTCATTGTTCTGGGCATTGTAGGATGTTGACCGAACTCTGCTAGTAACAATGGCCTAGTTATAACTAAAAATGTCCCCAGAAATTTCCAAGGATCTCATGGCAGCAAAATCACCCCCATTTTAAAATGACTGCTTCTAATATACACAGAAATAAGTACAGTGTGACGTGGAGGCATGAGCTTACAGCGAGGTATGAAAAGGGAGATGTTTTTATGTGTCATTATTGACCATGTGATAAAGCAGAGTTTAGTGTTTGTGTCATAATGAACCATGCGGTAGGCCGTCAAGAAAAGCCCCATTCATACTGACCAATTGTAAATTTAGTCAGCACAATACTAGTTGTGAGATTGTTCAAAGTACAAGTAACAATGGGATTTCAGAGAGTTGTTATAACCATTTACGGAGATAAAGCACATGGCATATTGCTTAACTCTAAGTACTCAGTGACTGTCAGGTCTCATTATTATAGAAGGTCCTGCTAATAGTTTTTTTTCCCCTATCTCAGGGCCCACATCTCTCTTCATATTGCACATAGGGAAAGATGCATACATAAGTGTATGCAACCACATGGAGGTTGCATGTGTAGATGGACATGTGCACATGCATATGCATAAATGCAGCATAGTAAAGCATACCAATGGCATGCATGAGTGTGAGTGCTGGAGAGTATATATCTGGGGGAAGGGCACAAAGAGAGCATGACTCACACCATAATACAAAGCAGATGTGAGTCTGTTTGATAATTTTTTTGGCAGATTAAAAAAAAAAAGAGGAGTTAAGTAAACTTTGTCTGGCATGTTTGAAGAATAAGGTAATCAAATGTTATAATTAATAGAGTGTTAGCAAATAAAACCAAACATGGATTATCAATTTTAAAACATTTAAAAATATAACAAAATGCATTTAACACGAAAGCTTACTGGGCTAATTCAATCATTTTCTTTCAACAACAATTTATAAATCACTCTTTTTTTAGCTCTCTGCTAAGCATTGATTTTTTTTTAATTTTAGGAACTTATAGTTCTTCAAGGTAATGGTTCTAAATATCTTTTATCTTTGTTGGTATGAAAGATATAGAGGTTTATGCTCACTACACGCAGCATGTGCCATGATCTGAAGGTGTTTTGGAAAGTATTGACATCACTGATAATTACTTATTTTCATTGCATTTGCCTCTTTCATGTAAATTTATAATATAGACTCTAGTTTGAGTTCCCTTCCTTGTGCAATTTAAACTCTCACATCAAAAGTCAAGAAGCTCTTTTGTAAATTTAAATCATCTTATTTTTTATCATGAGAAGACATCTAATTCTTGTCTCCCAGATCTTTAATAAAAATTAATTCCTCCTTGGCATCCAGGATTATTTATTATTTATTTATCAACAAGGCAACCTGTCCTAATTATGGGCACTAGAATGCTGGAAAACTCTGTTATATTGAACCAAAGCCTGCCTCAGACATACACATGTTTATTAACTCATCTCTGAAAATGCAAAATAAGTTGAATTTTTTTCATAGAGCAATCCTATGTACACTAGAGGTCAACTCTTACAGTCCTCAATCAGCCTACCCTTCCCCAGGAAAACCAGCCCTGGCCTCTTTAGTTATTCTCACCTTGAATTGCTTTCCTTAGGATTTTTAAAAATATTCCTCTTCAGATGTGATTATCTGGGGGAAAAAAGATTCAAATGGAGCTGTTTTACATCCTTTCCACTAAATACTTCTTCATTATCTTTACCTTTGACAGCAAACATTGTGTGATTCAAAATGTTCTACATCAATAGCTAGGTGTAAATGTTGTCATCTTCAACACATGCTATATTCATTTCAATGGAGTGTTCATAGACAAGGAATGACTGTGAAACCTCCACTATTTCAAAAGAATGTCCTTCTCTCTAATGTTGTCTTCTCCCTCTTCTTTCAATGCATAGTTCTTCATTACCCCTGGCACTGGTGTTTGACTCAACAGCAAGACAACCAACTTCAACTATACCATAATTTCTTCAAAACAGTAAACAAGCCAATTGCAACATCAGAAAATCAATTATTGATTGATTGATTGATGTGCTATTCCCTCACTCTTTCAAAATAAGACTATAGATGATGGCTGCTTCTCAACCACAAGGAACAGCTTAATGCAATTCAGTGATTTATAACTTAGGAGTCTAAAAACAACCCCCAAACAGAAAAGAGTGCTAGTTATTAAACTTTCCCAGAATCAAATATTGTTCTGAAATTATTTCATTTGTAGTAAATAAATAGAAGAAATAATTAAATGGTCTCTCAGAACAAATAGCCTATATAAGTATAGACTCATTCATCAAACAGGTATAGATTTATTTAGTTCAGTTTTTCTCTATTCTCTCTCTCTCTCTCTCTCTCTCTCTCTCTCTCTCTCTCTCTCACACACACACACACACACTTCTTTCTCTCTCACACACACACTGTTCAACAGAGATTCAATACTAGAGTCAAAGGTAAATGTTTTCTTCACTGATACTCTATGTACTAATTAGACACAGAAGAATTTTTAAAATATTACTAAGGTAACTTTCTAAAAGGATAAAAATAAGTCTACATCTTGACAAGAGTTGACTCTAAGGGCATGCATTTGTCAAAATTATTTGAATTACACACCTAGAATTTTAGGTATTTCACTAAACACAAATTCTACTTTTAAAATTGCAAAGAAATATTAAACTCTAATGAGTGTTTTTCTAAATGGGATGAATTAGCAACTTTGAAACTACCTTATGTATATATTCTGCACTTAAGCAAATAAATGTATGAAATATAATGGAAGTGAATTTTCTTACAGTTGGAGATAGGAGTTCCATATATGGAATGAGAAAGACTGAAAGGTAGCCTGCAGTGTCAGACTGGAATTTGGAATATCAGAATGAATTCTGAAGGAGAGGATAAAGAGAGTGAGAGCAAAACACAGATGTCCCTGTGATGTGTGCACCCCCCCCCCCCACACGCACACACACATGCATTTCATTTCTCATCTTCGCTTACTGAGAAGTGGGTTTCTAAATAATATTCTTCACCAAACACACCTTCATAGAGAAATGGATGACTTGGCAACTGTGATAGAAGAAATAAAAGAGAATCCTGGGATATGTTTTGTGCAGACAGCAAGAAAGTCTCAAAGAACGACATACTGAAAAGATAATTGGGCCAGCTTGAAGAAGCTGTTACCAGATAAAATAATAGTAGTGATTACAATTATTGAATAAAATAAGAGTCCATGGGTTGAAACTCATCAGGTTGTTGGGAGAGGGACACTCTTTCTTATGCTGTCAACATATAATACAGAACTATTAAAAAGATAGATATCAAGGATCTCTTGATATTCATAGAGAAGGACAGAACACCTTTTCTTTGACATTCGGGTAAAAAAAAAAAAAAAGTGTAACCTGAATGTCATCCAGAATAACACCAAACAAACTCAATTGAGAGGACATTCTACAAAATAACTGATCCATACTTTTCAATAGCTTCAATGCTGAAAAAGCAGCAAAATATAAACAAACAACTGGTCAATCTTCTATAAAAACTGTAATCTTGAAATTACGTTTCAATTACAATATTTTGTGAAAGTATAAAATCATATAGAAAGATCCAAAATACTGCCAGAAAGAAGTCATACTCTGTTATACTCAGGACTTTTATGCTGTACTTATTATTTGGTCCTTATATCAATGTACATAAAATGGGAAATCATAATTTTTTTGCCAAAAATTTTAAACTTATAAATATACAACAATGAGATATTTATAGTGATATTTATATCAATGCATTTTCTTTCCAACTTTGCAGCCCAAATGAAAAATATATATATATTTAAATGACACTGTAGTCAAACATTGGGAATTTTTAGAGTTGGAATAATTTTGTTTACATAAAACCTTTGGAATGTGTCTTTTATCTGCCAAATAAATGCAAAACACAGTACTTACCAGTTTCAAGGACTCTATAGTAGAATTGTGAGAAAGTGTTTCATTTTGAAACCTAAAACAAGAAGAAATTCAACTAATTGGGAGTCAAAAATACACTGGTTACATGTCCCTTAAATGTCTGACAAATTATGAAATACATTTCCACTTTTCTTGCTAGGTCATATTGCATGTATTTGTTTCATTTTTTTTCTGTGGTGGGTTATTCCTCCTTGTTTCCACTTCTGGTTTTAGATGAAACCTCACAGTTCTGCTGAGAACCCTTGCTTTCATATTGTTTTTGAAACCAGACTTTCATAATGAAGCCACAAAACAACTCAGCAATAGTACACATTAAAGAAACATATTGAAGGTGTTTGGAAAGGAATATATAACCATTTGACAAATCAGAAGAGGCCTAGCAGACAAAACCTTAAACTATATCTAAATTCAAAGTGCTTACTCATTTCCAGATTCACAGATCTCTTTACTTTCTCTCTCATTCACCACCACCTCTCCCTGTCTCTCTCTCCCTCTCCCTTTCCCTCTCCCTCTCCCTCTCCTTAAAGATTGAGGAATCCCTGAGACACTTCCTTGTATGACTTCTAATCCCTAACTCCTATAAATGACTGAACTTAATCCTTTTTGTGTTAAAGAGACTCCAGTAATATCACCATGAGATTTTTACTGAACATTGCATAAGTAATGGTTATCTCTTCCTGTCTTCTGTTTTTTTTTTTTTTTTTTTTTTTTTTTTTTAGAGATTTCTTCCCAAATTGGTAATCCCTCTCCCTCTCCCTCTCCCTCTCCCTCTCTCTCTCTCCCTCTCTGTTCTCTTCTCCTTTTCTTTTTGAGCCTTTGGTCTTTGAAGAAGTGAAGACTGGGATATAAATTAGAGGAGAATACTTGATTTTGCAACCATGTAGTGGAACCAGAAATTAAGTACTATAGTCAGTTTCACAACCCAATATGGTTATTTTATCATCTGAAATCATAAGCAGACCTAAGTCATCCTGAGCAGTTAGTCACCATCACAAATTCAAGAAAACTCCATATATATCCACAAACACCCCACTAACTTAAAATTAGGAGTACAACACCCTAGGTATTCCCCAGGTGGAAAGGGACACTCCCCATGGAAGCTGGTGAATTCCCACTGGATGTCCCCATTTCTGTTGGGGATCCCAGCCCACATTCCCTGCTTGGGGAGCCCCATGGGTTTCTTAATTGCTTCCTTTGGGGATGGGAACAGAATTAGGAACACTGCCATGTTGGGGAAATCTAGATAGCTCCCCATTACTTAATGAGATATGGGGGAAATTAAAGATTGAGGAATCCCTGAGACACTTCCTTGTATGACTTCTAATCCCTAACTCCTATAAATGACTGGACTTAATCCTTTTTGTGTTGAAGAGACCCCGGTAATATCACCATGAGATTTTTACTGAACATTGCATAAGTAATGGTTATATCTTCCTGTCTTCTGTTTTTTTAGAGATTTCTTCCCAAATTGGTACTATATTGATTTCACACACTCAGTAAGGAATTCATCCCACCCATATCATCATCACTCAAAGGTTATCTCTTAACTGTTTTGTCATGATTTTTTAAATTTTAAAAAAATAGCCTCTTTCAAATACTGGTAAATAAATATATCTTATAATTACATGCGTAAGTCTACGCAAATGCCATCAAAAAAATATCAAAATGCTGGCAAACCATTCATTTACTTCAACTTATTGAGCCTAATATGTGCTAGCCTTTCAAATATGAGCTTCTTCCTCCTATAGAACAATTTGCAATTGTATACTTACGAAACTTTTCCCCTTTCCCATGACTAAACTTAAATACAGGTGTAATAAGTCTATATGTTATCTATTGCTGCATAATAAACTATCCCAGGTTTAATGGAACAGTAGTGATCTTTAATTTTTTGTGATTCTATGGGTTGATTTTTCACTCCAGTTAGTTTTGACTGGGGTCACTTATGTGGTCAAATTTAAGCTAAGAATTCAGCAAGGATTGCAACATCCAATATGGCTTTTTTCACATTTCTAGTAGTTCTTGGCAGCTGTTTGCTGAGAGGCCTTCTGTCTCCTTCCTATGCCCTCTTGTTCTCAAGGGCCTCTTTCCACAGGCTTTTTTCCAATAGAGTAACCTCAACTTCTTTACAACATGGTTGGCTTGCAAAAGAGTGAAAACAAAATCTGCAAAGCTCTTAAGTACTAAGGCTTGGAAGTCACAGTCTGTTGATCAAATCACAGGCCAAATTCAGGAAAACAGGAATTAGATTCCCACTCCTGATGGATGAAAAGGAAAAGGCACATGGGGTAGAAGAGATTACTGTGACTCTCATGATCTCACTCCAACTTGCAATACTTCTCCATAGAACTTATTTCAAAATTATATTGCTTCTGAGATTTTTAAATATTTTTAATTTATAATAAACAAGTGTCATATACAGTTTTCTTTATAGAATGAGAGTTTGACTTTAAGTCCTAAACTTTTATCATAGTCCAAATTGTTAAATTGCTAAAATGCCATCACATATATATCCCAACTGTGTTTCCCCAATGAAGATCCTCTTGACAATTTTTGAGAGATTTTGGCAGGGCTGGGTGCAGATTATGAGCATTGATTGATTATGTGGGCTGGTATAGTATGTGAGTTAGTTTATTTCCTAATATTAATGAGAATTACATGTAACTCATTTTAGTTTAGTCTTTTCCTTGACTATGTAGAAGCAGTTTAAAATTTCATCAGTAATAACATTTAAAAATATAAGTATTACTTATTTCATTCATTCACTTTAGATTAAAGTATTTTTGGATAATTTGGGTCTACTTCTTTGCTTTGAATGTAAGCCACTTAATTTTTTTTTCAGAAAGTAAGAAAAATAAACTTTAACCAATATCATGTTAATATCCAAAAAGAGAACAGAAGCTTGATGGACAATGAAATTATCTTACAGATCAGGAAACCAGATCTCTGAAAAGTAACACATGTCCTCAAAGCCTTCTCTTATCAGGGAGCAGAGGGAGGTACTTGCCTAGATTTTCAAAACCAAAACTAAGCTCATTGTTAAAGATTTAAAGTCCTGGAAACATCTCAAGGTGGTAAATTCAAGGCTAAAACCCTGATATGGTCTTTCTTCTTCAACATTGGCACAGAAACAAAATTTTCTGTCCTGTACTTATTAATATGCATATGCTGAATCTTACTCTTATAAATAAACATATTCTTTTAAAAATAGCTGACAATTTTTTATCAAAAGATGTTTAAACACATGGTGAAGGAATCTTAGGGAAAATCCAGAGACTGAACCAAATTTATTCCAGGAAAGGGACAGGAAATCAAATCACTAAATAAACTCATTATTTGTGTATTTAAAGTGCTGCTGGGTTTATCCATAGTTTGCTCATTGATGATATAGATGTTTACTGAATATTAGTGCTGAAATTTTCTACCTGGTCTTATTAAATTTGATTTGAGGGGAAAATGTTGATTTTCCAGACTCTAAAAAAATCCCCATTGTATTTTACACGTCTCAGTATGTTCAATTTTCTAAAGCATAATTATACAGGTTATAAAATTAAAATATAAATAATTACCTCAGCCCCATAATTGATCTAATTCTTTGTTATGGGTAAATCAGGAGGACAATAAAAGAGCAAAAGAGATCATGACATCACTTGTAAACTATTCAATAGCTAGGCTTTATGTATTGTTGGCTTCAGTTAAATATTTCATTTTTTTTTTCTTAAAACAGTGTCTACTTCTCCAACATCAACTTTTAAAAAAATTGACTTCAGTATGTATCAAGATATTTGGTGTACTACATTGCTTCCTTTTGTTTTGTAATATGGTATGTTGGTCAGCTTTTTGTCATGGTGACCCAAATATTCAAGAAAAACTTAGAGTAGAAAAAATTTAATTGGTGGCTCATGGTTTCAGAGGTCCCACTCTATGTGGGCCAAATCCATTGCTCTGGGCCCAAGGTGAGGCAGAATGTTATGGCAGAATCTGCTTATTTCATAAGGTGGGAAGCAGAGAGAAAGGGAGGGGGGAGAGAGAAAGAGAGAGAGAGAGAGAGAGAGAACACAAGGAAGCAGGGATCAAAAATAAATCCCAAAGGTATGTCCCTAGTAACCTAACTTTCTCCAGCCATGCCCCACCTGCCTGCAGTTACCACCCAGTTAGTAGTTCCTTCAAATTAATAATCAACCAAATGGATTAAGTTGCAGGTCTCATAATATAATCATTCTACCTTTGAACATTGATGCATTAGACAACCCATGAGCTTTTGAGGGCATTCCTCATATCCAAACCAAAACATATGGTTTTCTTTGTGAATTTAACAAGTGATAGTAATAGTGGTGATGTAATTGCAGTGGATAATCTAAATCATCGTTCTTGACAAGCCTCCTTTGTTTGCAAGAAGCAAAACACCAATTAAACTTAAAAAAAAAATTATTGAAGAATATTAAAATATCTCAAATCCTAGAATGCAAAATGAAATATTTTTGGACTGCTGGTGACTTAGGACTGTAAGTATGAAGACAACTAACTCTAAAGAATTGCCTTTCCTATTTCATCTTTTTTCCATTTTACTCTATTATTATGCTCAATCTGTAATTTTTTATAACTGTCCTCTGCTTATAGATACATCCTCACCACTGCCCAACAGGTCAACCAGTTCACTCTATGTGACCACCAATTAATTCTAAGGCTGAACTCTGAATGATCTACATTCCTTAAAGCCTGGATTCCAAATTCTGAAGAAGAAATGTGATTGTTCCTCTCTTGAATGTTAACCTCAGAGTTGGCCACAACTGTCAGGGATAGCTCATCCACCTACAGATTTATGTTAACTGTGACTATAGTGAGGCAGAGTCATGTGATAACCAGAGCTGTGTGTAGGCACATTCCTAATGATTGACATGTCCCATGTAATTTCCTGAAAGTACACCTTAGACTAGTAACATATAATAATCTATTTCTTCTGTGTAAAACCAATAGTAATTACTTTATATTTGCTTTGCTACACTTCAGTTCTATCCATGGGAGCAAATGAGTTAATAAAAAGAAAAGCAGGGTGAAACCATAAAGCACTGAAATAAAACCAATAGTAACAACATTTATATCTATTATCAAACTGTTGATAAGGAGGTCAACTACAGATAAGAATAATAGATTATTAACATAGGAGACTTCATTTAGTTCATTTTCAACTTTCATATAACTTAAAGGAAATTAAAAATCTGATAGTATTTAAGCATTGTTTTTTCTTCCCTGGTCAAATTATAATGTCTTTTCTAGAAAGAGTAGACAGATGAATCTCTCACTTTAATATACAAGGTTCAGGAGATATATGTTGACTTTTAAATCTTGTTTAAGTGATCCTAAATAAATACACCTGACCACAGGTGTATTTATTTGGCTTGGAATTTGGGTGACTTTTCTTTGCTTACTTATTTGTATTTGATTTTTCCTTAGCTGCTGTCAGTTCTAGAGACATGTATTGTATACTTTTAGTAGTAGCAAGGATTTGAACATAACTCAAATAAAAGAAAAGGGGAATTTGTAAAGAATTCAGGCCTGGAAGCAATGGGATTCACCCAATAGTTTGCAAAAAAAAAAGTTCTATTTAAAAATAAGTTACAGAGTTATGGAGTAGATGCCTGAAGTTACATTCATTTCTTATTATTATTCATTTGGGGATAAATGGTAATTTTACTGTAGATTTTAAAAACTTGCATATTCCTAGGAATGCTGTGAGCCCTACAAGAAACATAATTATGCCTTTGTCATTGGGAGAGATCCATTATTCATGAACTATAGTAATTTATTTATCTTTTTAGCGTTTTCTACTTATATATTACCATCCTTCTTAAATTTCAATTGTACTTGTCTATGGGAAATATTGGTCTTAGCCAATCAGAACACAGTCTATTTCTGGGCTTTTAAAAAAAACAAGTTTCTTACTATTCTCAACCAGCCAAACTGGATATCTAGTCTTTCTTTTCTCTTTGGTGATGTTAACTACATTGGCCACAAATTAAAGTCTTAGTAACTGTAAAACTCTTAGGATAAATGACACAAAATATTTAGATGATTTTCAAAAGAAAGTTGATATTTAGAATATTTATTCAGTGTCTATTTTAAATAAAGCATTGGATTTGTAACAATAAAAATTTAGAAATTCTAAAGAGGTACTTGCCTCCAAAAGGGTAGAGATTTAGTGGGGAAGATTCTTATACAGACCTCAGAAGTAACTAAGTTTAAGAGGCAATGATGAATGATAAACGTAAGAAACAAATGTTTTCAGGTGAGAAATTAATAATTGGGGAAAGTGACTATGGAGCTGAATTTTTTAAAAAAGAAAATTAAATTTAAAATGGACCTTAAAGAATGGAAAATACTAGACACAGTAATATTGTGTTTCAGCCAGGGTTAATTGCTCAAGCATGGTGCATAGATGGAAATGGGAGAGTTGGTTTAAGAGCCATGCAAGATCTTCTTGGGGCTGCTTCACATGGGACAAATCACAACCATTACCTTCCCTTTCTCCAAAAATCCTATTTAAATGACAGGAAGAAACAAGTTACAAATAAAATCCACAGAAACAAGGTGTCAGCAGTAAACCAAAAAATGTGCAGGGCTTTCTGTAAATAGAAAGTAGATAGGAACATGGAGAAATAAGAACAGAGAAACCCACAGTGAACAGAAAAAGATTCCTGTAGAGAGAACTCTCTTCCTAAAGGAGGTCCCCAAAATTTTGAAGTTTGAGTTGAATAAGCCCAGGGATGATAATGATTCATGGGTTACTATCCAATCAATCACACTAATCCATAACTAATTACATTAAACATTTATATTTTGACTAATAAATTTAATGACTAAAGATAATTTAATTAACTATGTCTTGATGAAGGTGCTGGGGCAGGAACACCTCTGCTATCCTCACTATACTGGGCTACTACCTGCAGATGTTGCCTCTAGGATAAGTCTGTAATCTGTTCTAAAGATAAAATTCAGGGTATTTTCTGAAGGCATTCATACATAGATTGAATATCAATGACAAAGGGCAATCAGAATTAACAATATCCACAATGGATAAGGAGTATGGTTTGTTTTTGTAGTGGTTTTGATATTGGGGATTGAATCCAGGGGTGCTTAACCTCTGAGCTGCACTCCCAGCCTCTTAATTATTTTTTTTTTTTAATTTTGAGACAGGGTTTCACTAAGTTGCTTAGAGCCCCACTAAGTTGCTGAGGCTAGTATCCAACTTGCATTCCTCCTGCCTCAGCCTCCTGGGTTGCTGTGATTACAGGTATGTGCTGTCATGTCCAGTGAGGAAGTTATTTTTTAAAGGAAAGACAACTTTACCTGAAAGTAATATATACTGATGCTCTCTGCCCTCACAGTAAAGTCCTTTTGTGAAAGCCCTTAGATTGCCTACCACTCCTGGGAGTACCCTTCTCTCACTGACATCATGCCCATAATAGCCTGTCCCTCAGCCTCTAAGGGAAATATGCTTACATAACTGTAGTGGAAATTCATACTATTTTACTTCCAATCATCCTAGCCACTCAGTGAAAACTACAAAGAGATCACTAAGAACCACAAAATGTATGACAAAAAATAAGATATGCAAGAGAAAGATCAGGATAAATAAATCAAGCATGTAATTATATAAATGTGGAAAAAAGAAATAATACATGTAAGAGGAAGGACTTCCGAATTTTTAAACCAGTTTCCACACACAGATTCAAAGGAATATTTTATATATATCTATCAAGAACAAGTTGCTCCAGAAAAGGAAAAAAATCAGAATACTTTTATATTAAAAACATGATTACTGAAATAGAACATTTAATATCCAGGTTGGGTAATATAATGTACCCAAATAGAGACTAAAGAAATAACTCAAAAGATAGAATGGAATACATTTTTGTAAATAGTAAAGTAAAAAGATAAAGGGATAGAAAATATGAGAGAAAAAGTTAAGTAATGTGGATAATGAATATATGTCCCACAACACTCCATTGGACTTTCAGACAGAAACAAACAAACAACAACAAAAAAAAAAAAATAGAAAAAATGTGGTAGAATAAATAATAAGGGAAATAATGGAAAAATATTTCTCAGAAAGTTTTGTTTAGTGGGCTTTTCTTCAGGGAACATGGACAGAATTAATTAGATAACCAGGGACCTCCAAAAGCACCCCTAAGAACAAGGGAGGTTTTCCTTTGGACAGAACCTTACCATCCTACTGTGCTATGATGGTGGTTCTCAACTGAGATGGGCTGGGGGTGAACTTTTCCACCAGGCTATGTCTAGAGATATGTTTATTTGTCATAATTAGGGGTGGAAGACTACTAGCATCTTGTCCCTTCAGAACAAAAGTATTGCTAAACATCCGATAATGCACAAAAGAATTCTACACAACAAAAGATGTTCAGACAAAAATTCAATACTGAAAAAGTGAAAAACTCTGTGCTAGACCATTTCTCCCCTAACTCTGAGTCCTTAATGGTCTCTATTATCTTACTCTTTGCATGCCATAGAAGCTCCTTTTTTTTTTTTTTTTTACTTCCAAGGTACTGTCATTAGTTTTAGAAAGCTGTGATCTCAAAATTTTGAGAATATCCTGAGTAAACACCATCTTCAACTTGTTAATAAACCTGTCTATATCACACAACACTAGGCATAGGTATTGTTTTGTCATTTTAATTGTGAGAAAACATAGGAGGCTGGTGGCTTTTGAGTATTCATGTATTAGCCAAATCTTCTAATTCTGTATTAATGCATCTGCTGGTCTGTCGTACTGATTTCTTAATTAGAAGAATGTTAACAATGGAATTATATCAGTTGCTTTGTTCCATGACAGGGAGTGAGTTGTATAGTAATCCAAAATGAGTCTTGTAGTAGATGTTCTCTCTTGACGTCTCAGTAGATGCCAGCTACAGAGCCCTGTTAACATGAGTATCTCACTGTCTTTATAGAGTTGATAAATAAATGACAATGGTCATGATTTAGAACAAGTTTGAAGAAATCTGAAGAACCAGAAGCAGTCAAACCTCACTTCTGGCATATCAGATCAAAGAAAGAAAATAATTTTTAAATTTTCCCCCTGTGGTTCAGATCATGTCATTTTGTGTGCACTTCTTCCTAGTATTAAAAACCTCATTTATTTCCTCTGATTCATTATTTGCTTGCTGCCTTCATTCAGTACTAGGGAAGTTAGATAGCTTTTACTCTCAGTTCTTCTACTTTTTTAGAAAGTCAAAGCGTCACTCATAGATGCACTGATTTCTAGTAAAACTATGGATTCGCTTTGAGTCCCTTTGCCCTTGGAAATACAAGAGCTGTAATTTGTCTCCAAGAACATGAACCAAGATGTCTTTTCTTCCTTCTTACTTGTTACAAATGGTCCCACATTTAGCCAAAAAGGAGATTCTATTTTTCCTTGTTGGTCACCCTTGGCAATGCTGAGTTGGAGGAGTCTTTCCATCTGCTAACAGAATTTCTTACTTAGGAGCATGCAATGGCAGAAATGTTCTCCACATGAACCTACCATGAGAGGACAATGATTCCTGCCTTTACTTTTCCTTATGAGGGGTATTAGGATTGATGATGATAATAATCAAAACTTTAAAAATCCATTCAGTGTTTCTATGTCAAGTATTGTTTTAAAATTAACAACGCGTTATTGCGTAGCTCTTGCAGAAACCCAGTGAGGGTGGTCTTGTTCTAATCTAAATGAATGAATGAATCTCACTCTGATCTAAATGGCACCAGTAAGTGAGAATGAGAAAGGTGCAATAGTTTGCCTACCAAGTAGTAAAGCCCAGATATAAACCCAGTTTGTCCACTGCGGGGCATGCTCCTAAATAGTTTGATACCTTCATTTTTCATATAAATAGGAATTTTTCAATACAACATCCACTCTTACCTGTAATGTTCCACATGGAAAGCAAATAGGCACTTCCCCCATATGTGGGTGAAAACATTGATGTGACTTAAGTAACATTACTGTATTTGTTACAAAAATAGAAAATAAAAGACATTTTCACATTCAACATCTATTGGATTTACAGAACTACTCTAAGATTTCATCTCACTCCATCAAGAAAGGCAGTTATCAAGAATACAAACAAAAAGTGTTGACAGATTATGGGGAAAAAGGCACACTCATACATTGCTGGTGGGACTGAAACTTGGTGTAACCACTATGGAAAGCAGTAAGGAGACTCCTCAGAGAACATGGAATGGATACAGTATTTGACCCAATTATCCCACTCCTTGGTTTATACCCAAAGGACTTAAAATCAATATACTACAGTGACGCAGCCACATCAATATTTATAGTAGTTCAATTCAAAATAACTTAACTATGGAACCAACCTAGGCACCCTTCAACAGATAAATGGCTAAAGAAAATGTGGTGCATATACACAACACGATATTACCAGTCTTAAAGAATAAAGAAATTATGGCCTTTGCAGGTAAATGGATGGAGCTGGAAAATATCATGCTGAGTCAAATAAGCCAAACCCAGAAAACCAAAGGCTAAAAGTTTTCTCTGATAAGTGGATGCTGATCCTTAATTGGGGGTGGGGGATGTAGGGAAGAAAGAAGGAACTATAGATTTTGCAGAGGGGAGGGAAGCAGGAATGGGGATGGGGAGAACAGTGAAATGAGATGGATTTTATTACCCTATATAGATGTATGATTACACTACTGATGTGACTCTGCACCATGTACAGCCAGAGGAAGAAGAAGTTGTGCTCCATCTGTGTACAGTGTGTCAAAATGCATTCTACTGTAATGTATAACTAATTAGGACAAATTTAAAAATTAAAAAAAAAAAAACAAGATCCATTGTATTTAGTAGTATGGACAAAGAGCCTGTGTTTTCAGATCAGTTCTTGAAAACATATTGTGACTTAGATAAAAATTAGTTTTCAGCATCAATCCTTTCATTTTCACTTGTTTTGTTCCTCATAAACTCCCTTTGGCATTCTTGACGGGACTGTCCCAAATCTCTACCATGTCCTTTAGATCATTAGTCTCACTGTGATCTTTAGATTTTCCAGCTCCATCCATTTACCTGCAAAGGCCACAGTCCATCCAGCATGGATGCCTTCAGCTTTTCCCTTTCACATTTGTAAACTTTAGGACAGTACCCAATCTCATGGTCTTCTACCTATTTTAGAGGCAGGAATGATTTTATTCCTGGTTTACCCTAATCATCTCTATTTTCAATATCCATCTTTCCAGAGTCTGCTTTTCCTCATCATACAAACATGCTTATGTGGAAACTAGAGAGGTCAAAAGGACCAAAAGTGGGGGACTTATGAAAATAGAAGGGAGACTCTTTCCTCTAGCAGGAAAGAGACCAGGGAAAGATAGGAGGGAAAGAAAAAGAGAGACACTGGGGAATGAAATTAACCAATTATATTGTTATATTTTATGCATGTATGAATGTATAACAATGAATTTTACTATTGTGCATAATAATAATGCACCAACAAGAAATTCTCCATCCTACAAAAATCTATATCCTATTTCCTTCCTTATATTTACCAAGTTTCTTGTATTTAAGTTTCTTGAGAGTGTCAGATAATTTAGTTACCACTTTTTTATGTCCATTCATGCCTTGCTCCATCTCTCCAAAAAATATCTCTTTCAGCTGACAATGATCTCATAATCATACCTAAAATGAATTTGCAGATTCCATCTTATGATTATGTTTAAAATATTCATTTCTTTAAAGTCTCTTTGTTTTCTTTTTTTTATTGGGAGTGTCATTCCTTTAAAAAACATATTGCCTAGACTTTTGAAATATTGTTCCCTATATTTTAAATGTAAATGTAAATTCAGATATTAATAGAGCTAGAGAAATATTCTAAACAACAGACGTGGATTTTTGTTGAATTTCTGTAATGCAAAATAGGACTATTCATAGTTTTCTTTACAAAAACAAAGTAAGGTGAGAATTTTACAAAAAAAAAAAAAAAAAAAAACCTTTCTACTTTCTGTTTCTGTGATTTTTTTCTTTTACTACTATAAGGATGTCCTATGATTGAAATCATACAGTATTTGTCTTTATTTGTATTATTTCACTTAGCACAATATTTTTCAAGTTTATCCATGTTGTCATGAATGGCTGTTTCCTTCTCTTTTTATGACTGAATATTTTTTCACAGAATATGTGTGACACATTTTGTTTATCATTCATTTGTTGAAGGACACTTCGATTTGCCTCCACACTTCAGTCTTTGTGAATAACAGGAGTATACAAATACCATTTGGGACCTTGCTTTCAATTCTTTTGGTTACACACCAACAAGTGGAATTGCTAGATTGCGATTCTGTTTTATTTTTTGTAAGGAAGCACCACACTGTTTTTGTTTTGTTTTGTTTTGTTTACAGTAATTGCATCATTTCACATTCTACCAACAGTGTGTGAAGATTTCAATTTCTCCACATTCTCACCAACATTTTTTAATTACATTTTTAAATCGTAACTATACTAATGGATGTGAGGTGGTATTTCATTGTACTCTTGATTTGTATTTCCTTAATGATTAATCAGGCTGAGCATCCTTTTATATGCTCTTTGGCTATTTGTATGTCTTCCCAAGAATGTACAAGTTCTTAGATCATCAAGCTTTTGCTTTTGTTTTATTGTCGAGTTTCAGGAGTTCTCTGAATATATTGTGGATATTACTTCCTTATTATACATAGGATTTTCAAATATTTTTACTAATTTCAGTTTGCTTTTTAATTCTATTGATACACATTTTAATACACATCTACAAATTATCATAAAGTCCAATTTGTTTAATTCTCCTTTTGTTGAAATTATTGTCAAAACCAATGTCATAAATTTTTTCTGTCCTGTTTTGTTTTAAGAGTTTTAAAGTTCTAGCTCTTATATTTAGGTCTTTGACCTATTTTTTGTTAATTTTTGTAAGCATCAAAACCTTGAATTTTTTTGCATATAGATATTCAGTTTTCCCAGCACTGTTTGTTGCAAAAATTGTTTTTTCCCCATTGACTGGTCTTGGTTCCTCATCAAAAACCATTTGATCATATATCCAAGGGTTTATTTCTGAGTTATTTATTCTATTCCACTATTCTGACATCAGTTTTATGCCAGTATCACACTGTTTTGTTACTGCAGGTTTGTAGTAAAGTTTGAGTTAAAGAAATGAGAGTCCTACAATTTTACTCCTTTTCTGAGATTGTGTTAGCTACTCAATGTCATTTGAAATTCCATATGAATTTTTGAATGGAATTTTCAATTCCTTTCAAAAATGTCACAGAGACTTTGATAGGGAATATATTAAATCTATAAATCATTTTATGTAGTGTTAGTGTCTTAACAATCAAATCTTCCAGTTGGTGATATTGGGATGTGTTTCCATTTATTTATTTCTACTATAATTTGTTTCAGTAATATTTTATTGTTTTCATTGTATAAGTCATCCACCTATTTGAATAAATCGAATTTTTAATGCTATCATTGATGGAATTGCTTTCTTAACTACTTTTCTGAATTGTTCATGGTTAGTATGTAGAAACGCAAACAAGTTTTGTGTTGATTTTGTATCCTGCTACATTGCTGAACTCATTTATTAGTGTTAGCAACATTTTTTTGTGGAATCTTTTGAACATTCTGCATATAAGATTACATAATGTGGAAACAGTTTTATTTCTTCTTTTTCACTTGTGATGACTTTTATTTATTTGCCTTGTCTAATTACTCTTGCTAGATCCTCTAGTACTGTGGTAAATAGAAGTGGCAGTAGTGGGAATTCTTGCCTTGCTCCTCCTCTCTGATGAAAACGTTTCACTCTTTCACTATCAAGTATCATGTTTACTGTGGATTTTTCATATATGACTTTTATACTGCTGAGATGGTTTTCTATCATGAAAGATTGTTGCCTTCTATCAAATGTTTTTCTGAATCAATTGAGATGATTGTTAGAATTTTATCCTTCATTCTAGTTAGGTGATGCAGGGCCTTGATTGATTTTCTATATGTTGAAACATCCTTTCAAGGTACAGAAAGACAAAACAGCACATGGTCCCACTTACATGTGAAATCTAAAGAGGCTGAGCTCATAAGAAGTGTAGAGTGTTTATCGCTAATGGCAGGTGACAGCAGATTAAGTGGAGATAGGGATATATTTATCAAAGGATATAACATCTCATCTATAGACAAGTAGAATGATTTCAAGAGGTCTATTGTAAGATGATTAATAACAATGTATTGTATAGTTGAAAACTGCTTGGAGACTGGATTTTAAAATTTCTCACCAAGTGACAGACAGGTATGTGAGGTAATACATATGTAAATTAACTTGATCAGCCATCCCACAATGCATCTGTTATCAAAATACCATGTTTACACCATGAATATATACAGCTTTTCTTTGTCAATTAAAAAAAAGGAAAAAATCCTTTCATTTCGAAATATTTTTTCATGGTGGGTAATTCTCTTAATATGCTGCTAAATTCAATTTGCTGGTATTTTTTTGAGAATTTTTGCATCAGTGCTCAAAATGAATATTGGTTGGTAGTTTTCTGGTGGTGTTTCTTTTTAGCATTGGAGCCATTGCTTTATAGGATGAGTTAGGAAGTGCTTGCTCTTCAGTTTTGGGGGGAAATATTGGTATTATTTTTAAAAATATTTTGTAGTATTTATAATCTTTCATAATCATTTTTCCACATAAAACAATAATAATGCCTTTGCTTTAACTTCTGGCTTTAGTAACTTGAGTCTTCTCCCCCAAGCCTTTTTTTCTTAATTAGTCTAGCTACAAGTTTGTCAATTTTGTGGATCTTTTTGAAGAACCAGTTTTAAGTTTTGTTGACTTCACTTTCTTCTATTTTCTACTTAATTTCTCTCAACTGTAATCTTCATTATTTCTTGTATTCTTCTAATTTAGGTTTAATTTTTTTATTAATGCCTCAAGTTGTGAAGATAGGTTGTTGATTTGAAATCTTTATTCTTTGTAAGTTTGTTTGTAGTTATAAATTTCCCTCTTAGCATTGCTTACATCTTATCCCAGAAGGTTTGTTATGTTGTGCTTTTATTTTCATATATCATTAAATATTTTCTAACTTCCCTTGTGATTTCTTCTCTGATCCTTTGGCTATTTAAGAATTTTTTTGTGGGACTGGGTGTGTGGCTCAGTGATAGAGGCTTTGTCTAACATGCAGGGTTTGATCTCCAGCAATAAAAAAAAGAAAGAAATGTGTTGTTTAATTTCCACAAATTTGTGAGTCATCTATTTGTATTTCTGTTATTAACTTGTAACTTCATCAGAGAAGATATTTTTATGATGCCTATATTCTTTAAATGTATGAAGACTTAATTTTTAGCCCAACATATAATCTACCCTAGAAAATGTCATGTGCACTTGAGAAAAGTGTTTATTCTGTTGTTGAATACAAGGATCTTTGTATGTCTCTTAGACCTAGCTGGTTTATTGTGTTTGTGAAGTCCTCTATGTTCTTATCTTCTGTTTGGCTGCTTTAATCATTATTAAGAATAGAGTATTCATGTCTCCAAAGATTATTATTAAACCATTTCTTTCTTTAGTTTTGTCAATTTTGATTCAAATATTGGCATGGTCTGTAATAAAATACTTATGTTGTATATCTTCTGCTATATTGGACATTTTACTAACATATAATGACTTTCTTTGTCTCCTATAATATTTTTATTTAAAGTTTATTTGTCTAATTTAGTATAGCCCTCTTGCTCTCTTGTGCTTACTAAAGAGTGAGAAAGTTGTTCTTAAATTCATTCATTTGCAACTTTTTTGTGTCTTCATATTTAAAGAGATTCTCATAATAATCATCACATAGTTGAATCATGGTTTTTGTTTTGTTGTTTCAGCCCATTCTGTCAGTCTCTCTTTTACATTTGAATAGTTTAATCTAAAACTTAATTGCTGCTAAAGAAAAACTTCTGTCATTTTACTATTGTTTTCTTTATGCTTTATAACTTTTTGTCCCTCATTTTCTGCATTACTGTCTTCTGTCTAATTGATTTTCTGTAGTAAAAAGTCTTAATTACTGTCTCATTTTCTTTTTGTTTTTTTTAAGCAAAAAAGGAAAAAAAGGTTTTTTTCGTTTTGTTTTAAATATCTTTATTTAGATAGTAGAGGGAACTGGGACCAAAGACAGAGCAGGCCCAGCGGCCTGCTGAGGGGCAGAGCCGCCCCCCACCCCCCTCGCCTGCCAGGTAGGGGAAGGGTGACCACCGACAGAAAAGGCCCAGTGGCCCAGGGCGGGACAGAGCTTCCAATCACTCCTGCAAGGTAGGCGGGCCTGCGACCCACCGGCAGAAGAGGAGCAGTCGCCTGCTGAGAGGCTGAGCCGCCCCCTCCCCCTGCGCCGGCATAGTAGAGGGAACTGGGACCAAACACAGAGCAGGCCCAGCGGCCTGCTGAGGGGCAGAGCCGCCCCCCACCCCCCTCGCCTGCCAGGTAGGGGAAGGGTGACCACCGACAGAAAAGGCCCAGTGGCCCAGGGCGGGACAGAGCTTCCAATCACTCCTGCAAGGTAGGCGGGCCTGCGACCCACCGGCAGAAGAGGAGCAGCCGCCTGCTGAGAGGCTGAGCCGCCCCCTCCCCCTGCGCCAGCATAGTAGAGGGAACTGGGACCAAAGACAGAGCAGGCCCAGCGGCCTGCTGAGGGGCAGAGCCGCCCCCCACCCCCCTCGCCTGCCAGGTAGGGGAAGGGTGACCACCGACAGAAAAGGCCCAGTGGCCCAGGGCGGGACAGAGCTTCCAATCACTCCTGCAAGGTAGGCGGGCCTGCGACCCACCGGCAGAAGAGGAGCAGCCGCCTGCTGAGAGGCTGAGCCGCCCCCTCCCCCTGTGCCGGCATAGTAGAGGGAACTGGGACCAAAGACAGAGCAGGCCCAGCGGCCTGCTGAGGGGCAGAGCCGCCCCCCACCCCCCTCGCCTGCCAGGTAGGGGAAGGGTGACCACCGACAGAAAAGGCCCAGTGGCCCAGGGCGGGACAGAGCTTCCAATCACTCCTGCAAGGTAGGCGGGCCTGCGACCCACCGGCAGAAGAGGAGCAGTCGCCTGCTGAGAGGCTGAGCCGCCCCCTCCCCCTGCGCCGGCATAGTAGAGGGAACTGGGACCAAACACAGAGCAGGCCCAGCGGCCTGCTGAGGGGCAGAGCCGCCCCCCACCCCCCTCGCCTGCCAGGTAGGGGAAGGGTGACCACCGACAGAAAAGGCCCAGTGGCCCAGGGCGGGACAGAGCTTCCAATCACTCCTGCAAGGTAGGCGGGCCTGCGACCCACTGGCAGAAGAGGAGCAGCCGCCTGCTGAGAGGCTGAGCCGCCCCCTCCCCCTGCGCCGGCATAGTAGAGGGAGCTGGGACCAAACACAGAGCAGGCCCAGCGGCCTGCTGAGGGGCAGAGCCGCCCCACACCCCCCTCGCCTGCCAGGTAGGGGAAGGGTGACCACAGACAGAAAAGGCCCAGTGGCCCGCGGCGGGACAGAGCTTCCAATCACTCCTGCAAGGTAGGCGGGCCTGCGACCCACCGGCAGAAGAGGAGCAGCCGCCTGCTGAGAGGCTGAGCCGCCCCCTCCCCCTGCGCTGGCATAGTAGAGGGAACTGGGACCAAACACAGAGCAGGCCCAGCGGCCTGCTGAGGGGCAGAGCCGCCCCCCACCCCCCTCGCCTGCCAGGTAGGGGAAGGGTGACCACCGACAGAAAAGGCCCAGTGGCCCGCAGCGGGACAGAGCTTCCAATCACTCCTGCAAGGTAGGCGGGCCTGCGACCCACCGGCAGAAGAGGAGTAGCGGCCTGCTGAGAGGCAGAGCCGCCCCCTCCCCCCCGCGCCTGCAAGGTAGTCGGAACTGAGACCACCATCAGAACAGGTCAGACCTGCAACTGAGAGACAGAACAGGCCCAGTGGCCTGAGGAAGGGTAGAGCCGCCCCCCCCCCACGCCTGCAAAGTAGGCGGACCTGCGACCCACTGGCAGTACAGCCCCAGAGGCCTGCAGAAGGGCAGTGCCGCTGCCTGCGCCTGCAAAGTAGGCAGAACGGCGACCACCGACAGAACAAGCCTAGCGGCCCGCAGAGGGACAGAGCCGCCGCCCGCGCCTGCAAGGACGGCGGACCTGCTACCGACTGGCAGAGCAGGCCCAGCGGCCTGCCGGCGTGGTAGGCACATTGCCCCAATTGGCGGAGGGGCAGAGCCGCCGCCCGTGCCTGCGAGGGAGACTTTGCAACTATACAAGACCAATATAAATATTTAGGGGGAAAATTCAATAGCACAACAGTTTCACCAAGAAGAAAGGAACGCGAACAGTATGAAGAGACAAGGAAAGAAAGGACCACAAGCATTGCAGGTCAACTCAACTTTAGAAGAGGTAATAGCTGCAGCTGATGGAATGTCAGATAAAGAATTCAGGATATACATGCTTCAGATGATCTGGAGTCTCAAGGAAGACATCAGACAGCAAAATCAGACAATGAAAGATCACTTCAACAATGAATTACATAAACAAATCCAAGAAGCAAAAGATCAACTATACAGGGAAATAGAGGTTATAAAAAACAAACAAACAGAAATCCTAGAAATGCAGGAAGCAATAAGCCAACTTAAAAACTCAATTGAGAATACTACCAGCAGAGTAGAACACTTAGAAGACAGAACATCAGACAATGAAGATAAAGTATTTCAACTTGAAAAGAACATAGACAGCTCAGCAAGACTGTTAAGAAACCATGAGCAGAACATCCAAGAAATATGGGATAACATCAAGAGACCAAATTTAAGAGTCATTGGGATACAGGAAGGAACAGAGTTTCAAACCAAAGGAATGAGCAATCTATTCAATGAAATAATTCGAGAAAACTTCCCAGACTTGAAGAATGAGACAGAACCCCAAATCCTAGAAGCCTACAGGACGCCGAATGTGCAAAATCATAAGAGACCCACACCTAGACACATTATAATGAAGATGCCCAACATACAGAACAAGGAGAGAATTTTAAAAGCTACAAGAGAAAGGAAGCAGATCACATTTAGGGGTAAGCCAATCAGGATAACAGCTGATCTTTCAACACAGACTCTGAAAGCTAGAAGATCCTGGAATAACATATTTCAAACACTGAAAGAAAATGGGTTCCAACCAAGAATTGTGTTTCCAGCGAAATTAAGCTTCAGGATGGAAGATGAAATTAAAACCTTCCACGATAAACAAAAGTTAAAAGAATTTGCAGCTAGAAAACCATCTCTTCAAAACATCCTTGGCAAAACATTACAGGAAGAGGAAATGGAAAATAACAATGAAAACCAACAGTGGGAGGTAGGACACTAAAGGGGGGAAAATAATCAAAGTGGAAAACAAACCATGTTTAGTAACATAAATAAACAAATATGGCTGGAAGAACAACCCATATCTCAATAATAACCCTAAATGTTAATGGCTTAAACTCACCAATCAAGAGACACAGGCTAGTAGAATGGATCACAAAACAAGACCCAACAATATGCTGCCTACAGGAGACGCATTTGATAGGAAAAGACATACATAGGCTGAAGGTGAAAGGTTGGGAAAAATCATATCACTCATATGGACTTCGGAAACAAGCAGGAGTATCCATACTCATATCAAATAAAATAGATTTTAAGCCAAAGTTAATCAAAAGGGATAAAGAGGGACACTACATACTGCTCAAGGGAACCATACACCAACAAGACATAACAATCATAAATATATATGCCCCAAACAATGGTGCAGCTATGTTCATCAAACAAACTCTTCTCAAGTTCAAGAGTCTAATAGACCACCATACAATAATCATGGGAGACTTCAACACACCTCTCTCACCACTGGACAGATCTTCCAAACAAAAGTTGAATAAGGAAACCATAGAACTCAATAACACAATTAATAACCTAGACTTAATTGACATATATAGAATATACCACCCAACATCAAACAGTTACACTTTTTTCTCAGCAGCACATGGATCCTTCTCAAAAATAGATCATATATTATGTCACAGGGAAACTCTTAGACAATACAAAGGAGTAGAGATAATACCATGCATCCTATCTGATCATAATGGAATGGAACTGAAAATCAACGATAAAAGAAGGAAGGAAAAAGAATATATCACTTGGAGAATGAACAATAGGTTACTGAATGATCAATGGGTTATAGAAGACATCAAGGAGGAAATTAAAAAATTCTTAGAGATTAATGAAAACACAGACACAACATATCGGAATCTATGGGACACATTGAAAGCAGTTCTAAGAGGAAAATTCATTGCTTGGAGTTCATTCCTTAAAAAAAGAAAAAACCAACAAATAAATGATCTCATACTTCATCTCAAAATCCTAGAAAAAGAAGAGCAAAACAACAGCAAAAGAAGTAGAAGGCAAGAAATAATTAAAATCAGAGCTGAAATCAATGAAATCGAAACAAAAGAAACAATTGAAAAAATTGACAAAACTAAAAGTTGGTTCTTTGAAAAAATAAACAAAATCGACAGACCCTTAGCCATGCTAGCGAAGAGAAGAAGAGAGAGAACTCAAATCACTAACATACGGGATGAAAGAGGCAATATCACAACAGACACTTCAGAAATACAGAAGATAATCAAAAATTATTTTGAATCCTTATACTCCAATAAATTAGAAGATAGTGAAGGCATAGATAAATTTCTTAAGTCATATGATCTGCCCAGATTGAGTCAGGAGGATATAGACAACCTAAACAGACCAATATCAATTGAGGAAATAGAAGAAACCATCAAAGGACTACCAACTAAGAAAAGCCCAGGACCGGATGGGTATACAGCAGAGTTTTACAAAACCTTTAAAGAGGAACTAATACCAATACTTTTCAAGCTACTTCGGGAAATAGAAAAAGAGGGAGAACTTCCAAATTCATTCTACGAGGCCAACATCACCCTGATACCTAAACCAGACAAAGACACTTCAAAGAAAGAAAACTACAGACCAATATCTCTAATGAACCTAGATGCAAAAATCCTCAATAAAATTCTGGCCACTCGGATACAAAGGAACATCAAAAAAATTGTGCACCATGATCAAGTAGGATTCATCCCTGGGATGCAAGGCTGGTTCAATATAAGGAAATCAATAAATGTTATTCACCACATCAATAGACTTAAAAATAAGAACCATATGATCATCTCGATAGATGCGGAAAAAGCATTCGACAAAGTACAGCATCCCTGTATGTTCAAAACTCTAGAAAAACTAGGGATAACAGGAACATACCTCAATATTGTAAAAGCAATCTATGCTAAGCCTCAGGTTAGCATCATTCTGAATGGAGAAAAATTGAAGGCATTCCCTCTAAAATCTGGAACAAGACAGGGATGCCCTCTCTCACCACTTCTGTTCAACATAGTTCTCGAAACACTGGCCAGAGCAATTAGACAGACGAAAGAAATTAAAGGCATCAAAATAGGAAAAGAAGAACTTAAATTATCACTATTTGCAGATGACATGATTCTATACCTAGCAGACCCAAAAGGGTCTACAAAGAAACTATTAGAGCTAATAAATGAATTCAGCAAAGTGGCAGGATATAAAATCAACACGCATAAATCAAAGGCATTCCTGTATATCAGCGACAAATCCTCTGAAATGGAAATGAGGACAACCACTCCATTCACAATATCTTCAAAAAAAATAAAATACTTGGGAATCAACCTAACAAAAGAGGTGAAAGACTTATACAATGAAAACTACAGAACCCTAAAGAGAGAAATAGAAGAAGATCTTAGAAGATGGAAAAATATACCCTGTTCATGGATAGGCAGAACTAACATCATCAAAATGGCGATATTACCAAAAGTTCTCTATAGGTTTAATGCAATGCCAATCAAAATCCCAACGGCATTTCTTGTAGAAATAGAGAAAGCAATCATGAAATTCATATGGAAAAATAAAAGACCCAGAATAGCAAAAACAATGCTAAGCAGGAAGTGTGAATCAGGCGGTATAGCGATACCAGACTTCAAACTATATTACAGAGCAATAGTAACAAAAACAGCATGGTACTGGTACCAAAACAGGCGGGTGGACCAATGGTACAGAATAGAGGACACAGAAACCAATCCACAAAACTACAACTATCTTATATTTGATAAAGGGTCTAAAAGCATGCAATGGAGGAAGGATAGCATCTTCAACAAATGGTGCTGGGAAAACTGGAAATCCATATGCAACAAAATGAAACTGAATCCCTTTCTCTCGCCATGCACAAAAGTTAATTCAAAATGGATCAAGGAGCTTGATATCAAATCAGAGACGCGCCGTCTGATAGAAGAAAAAGTTGGCTACGATCTACAGTCGGTGGGGTCGGGCTCCAAATTCCTCAATAGGACACCCATAGCACAAAAGTTAATAACTAGAATCAACAAATGGGACTTACTCAAACTAAAAAGTTTTTTCTCAGCAAAAGATACAATAAGAGAGGTAAATAGAGAGCCTACATCCTGGGAACAAATCTTTACTCCTCACACTTCAGATAGAGCCCTAATATCCAGAGTATACAAAGAGCTCAAAAAATTAGACAATAAGAGAACAAACAACCCAATCAACAAATGGGCCAAGGACCTGAACAGACACTTCTCAGAGGAGGACATACAGTCAATCAACAAGTACATGAAAAAATGCTCACCATCTCTAGCAGTCAGAGAAATGCAAATCAAAACCACCCTAAGATACCATCTCACTCCAGTTAGATTGGCAGCCATTATGAAGTCAAACAACAACAAGTGCTGGCGAGGATGTGGGGAAAAGGGTACACTTGTACATTGCTGGTGGGACTGCAAATTGGTGCAGCCAATTTGGAAAGCAGTATGGAGATTTCTTGGAAAGCTGGGAATGGAGCCACCATTTGACCCAGCTATTCCCCTTCTCGGTCTATTCCCTAAAGACCTAAAAAGAGCATGCTACAGGGACACTGCTACATCGATGTTCATAGCAGCACAATTCACAATAGCTAGACTGTGGAACCAACCTAGATGCCCTTCAATGGATGAATGGATAAAAAAAATGTGGCATTTATACACAATGGAGTATTACTCTGCATTAAAAAATGACAAAATCATAGAATTTACAGGGAAATGGATGGCATTAGAGCAGATTATGCTAAGTGAAGCTAGCCAATCCCTAAAAAACAAATGTCAAATGTCTTCTTTGATATAAGGAGAGTAGCTAAGAACAGAGTAGGGTCGAAGAGCATGAGAAGAAGATTAACATTAAACAGGGATGAGAGGTGGGAGGGAAAGGGAGAGAGAAGGGAAAATGCATGGAAATGGAAGGAGACCCTCAGAGGTATACAAAAGTACATACAAGAGGAAGTGAGGGGAAGGGGAAAAATAATACAAGGGGGACAAACGAATGTCAGTAAAGGGGGCAGAGAGAGAAGAGGGGAGGGGAGGGGAGGGGAGGGGAGGGGAGGGGAGGGGAGGGGAGGGGAGGGGGGATAGTAGAGGATAGGAAAGACAGCAGAATACAACAGACACTAGTATGGCAATATGTAAATCAATGGATGTGTAACTGATGTGATTCTGCAATCTGTATATGGGGTAAAAATGGGAGCTCATAACCCACTTGAATCAAATTGTGAAATATGATATATCAAGAACTATGTAATGTTTTGAACAGCCAACAATAAAAAAAAATAAATAAATAAATAAATATCTTTATTTATTTTTATATGGTGCTGAGGATTGAACCCAGTGCCTTACACATTCAAGGCAAGCCCTCTACCACTGAGCTACAGCCCCAGCCCAGAAAAAGAAGTTATATTGCTTCGCTAGCAAAGGAGAAGCATAGGGGACTCCTGTCCCAAAGACTGTGACTCTTTCATTTTCTTTTGTTTCTGTTCTATAGCTATTCTCTCTTGGAATAGCATGAGAATTACTTCAAAATCCTAAAGCTATAACACTCTAATTTGAATTTATACTATATCACTTTCAATAACGTGCAAAGATGCTGTTCTTTTATACCTCAGTTTTCTCTTCACTTTTGGTTTTTGATAATTTGATTATAATGTATCTAAATGCAGGTCTCTGGGTTTATTGAACTTGGAGTTCATTGAACTTAGATGTCTATATTCAAATTCAGGACAATTTCAACCATTATTCTTAGAACATTCTCCCTATCACTTGTTCTCTCTCCTCCATCTCTCAGATCCACCACATATGTTTTATTGGTGCTTTTCCATTGGTTCTTTCCATCTTTATTCCTAAAACTCAGTAATTTCAGGTGTCCTATCTTCAAGCTTTTTCATTATTTCTTCTGCTGCTCAAACTTCTTTGGAATCTCTCTATAAATTTTCATTTCAGCTATTGTGTTTTTCAGCTCCAGAATTTCTTTTTTGTTTCTTATTAGGTTTTCTTTATTTTAATTGTTCTTTTATTGAAGTTCACTTATATTTAGAAGTTTACTTTTTTCTTTTTTTGTTTTAATTAGTTACACATGACAGTACAAAGACCTTGACATTTCATACATTTGAATCAGATGGTCCACCGCGCGACCAGCACGCTGGCTTCATACAAGAGGTTCGTAGCATAGAAGTTAACTAGTGAGATCAAAATAAACACACAAAACTCAATTACCTTTTTCTTTGACCAGGTCTGAGACAGCCCTCCCTCTGGCTCCTGCCTCGAATCACCGGTAGGGCAGCAAGGCTTACTCAAGACTAGCACGAGAGAGAGAGAGAGAGAGAGAGAGAGAGAGAGAGAGCACACCAGGGAGTGGCCTTTTATTGGGGAACAAGAAATTCAGGGGAAAATTCCATCCAATGAAGGTCGAGGGGGACAGCATTCCAAGGTCAGGGTCAGTGATTGGTCTCAGGGTCAATGGTCAGTCACACCCCCACAGGGACAGGCTCTGGCACCTGGAAAGGGTGGGGATTAGTTCCGACACAGTTTAGCCAGAACGCCTCACACCCAATCAGGGAGGTGCCCAATCACGTGCGAGAATGGCTTCCCACAAGATGGGATATAATTTCTCCTTTTTCTGAGTATACAGGTTGCAGAATCACATTGGTCTTGCATTCACATATGTACACACAGTAATAATAATGTCTGTTTCATTCTACTATCCTTCCTATCTCCCCATCCCCCTCCCCTGCCCTCCCATCACTTCTCTCTACCTAATCTAAGGTAACGCTATCCTTTTTTTATCCTCATATCTTCATACATGTATTTTGTATAACAATGAGGATCACTCTGTAGATATTTCAAGTTTGCTCATTCATTGATTTTTGTGACTTTCCTCATGTATTTATTTAGTTTTCTGAGCACTGTTTTAGACAACTATTTTAAAAATCTTTGTCAAATAGATCTGCCATGAGGTTTTCTTTTATATTATTTTCCCCTTTGAATGGAATATACTTTTCTGTTCCTTATGATATTTTTGTTGAAAACTAGAAATATTTGAAACTAATGGTGTAATAACTCCTTAAATTGGATTCTTTTTCTTTATCAGGGTTTACTGGTATTTTTAGTTTTGTTTTGAGTTAATTTCTGCAAGCTCTGAAGCTCAGTATGATGAACAATTTTGGGGCCTTTTCAGTTTTTTTCTAACCTTCCACCTGTCCATGAGCTTAATGGTGACTATTTATTTAATTACCCTCTTAAGTGTAGTTGCTTTTGAACATTCAATTGTTTTACCCTTGGCTCCCAGTGACAAAAAAGAAGAAAAATGAGGGGTGAGAAGAGGATAGCCCTTTAATTCTCCTACAAGTCACCTCATCTGGAGTGCAAAAGGCTTCTAACAATGGAGAGAGGTATAACAAAAATGGCCACTCACCTCTGTGTTTGTACCTCAATGACTACAACAAGCAAGAAGTGATCAGAACACCGATAACCATTATTTGGAAGAAAGATTCCTCCCCAGCTAAAGTAAGCTATGTGTAAGCTGCTTCAGAAATACAAGAGCTATGTGTAAGCTGCTTCAGAAATACAAGAACAGGTGCCTGCCACAGGGATGTGGAGGTGGTGAATGAGTAATTACCAAGCTAAGAGCTGACTTTGATTGAAATGATCCACAATTTTCCATCTAAACCTTTCTTGGGTAATTACGAGATTTCAATAGACCCCAAATTTTCAAAATAGATTAGACTCTGCCAGTGTAATATTATCTGCAAAAAGAGATAGATTCCTGGTGCTTACCAGAATCCACTTCTGTCCAAATAAGCCTATTTAAGGGCAAGCAATAGCTTCCTGTACTTGCAATGCATGGAAAGACTCAGTAGGATGAGAGAATAATTTTCTAATAATACTTTCTAAATTGGACTTGAAATATTCAGAACCATTGTGCTACCGTTTTCTCAATATATTATACAATTTTAAGGGTTTTTTTTAGTGATTCTAAGATAAATCCAAATAATGTGTTGAATTGATACTTAAAATTGTAAAAAAAAAATCATTTTCTCCATTCTTGTAGATTGTTCTACTCTATGACTCTCCATTTCTCCATTTGTGCTTCTTTTGTTGCTTCCATGAATTCCTCTTGACAGGGTTTATTTTTCTTGTCTGGCAGTATCACCTATATTATCTTAGGTATTTGCTCTCACAGTCCCAACTTAGATTTGGGGAAAAGTAAGAAATCAAAAGCAAGAAGCAAATACTGTCTTAGTCACATCTGAAAAAGAAATGATATGGCCGCATAACCTTTTTAATCTGTTAGGTAAGAATGAAATTAATACACAGAACTTCAAAAAATAAATACCCAGATGTAGCTTTTGTGGTGACAAGGTATGTGTTTTGGTGTGAGATATGAAATACATGTCCTGCCCTGAGGATTTTGGTCCCTTTCTTTATGAACTACTGTGGGGCAGAGATAGGGGATTCTCCTTTCACTTGGAAAATCCCTGCTTCTTTTCTCTTAGAACTGAAAGGGGTTGACTCTGTTTTGAGACTGCTGGGAAATTTCAGCTAACTCCTATGGGGAAAAGGATGGAAACAATCATTCCTCTACAATCCCACTGATCAACCACAGGTGTCTTTTGAGTTCTAAGACCCACCGAAGAATAAGTGGTCAAAATAGAATCACCACCTTTAGTCATACTTACTATACTAACAACCACTAACTAACAACTATTCATTTCCCCAAAGCATGGACCAAACTGGCACAAGTTAGAAATTAAGAAGCAACAAGAGGCCTTAATAGGCACCATAGCTTCCTGACATGCTGGGTCACTTCAGTATCAATAGGAGAAGGATACCTATGAAGTCAGACACCTGAAACTTACTCAGGACACTGGTAAAAGTATTTGAAATTGAATTTACACATACTATATGCAACCTCTATATATCTGATTCACAAATACCTACCTCTCTATCTTAGTCATTATAGATCAATCTACCTTGAGCTTTCCCTCCACACATTTCTACTTCTGCTCTAATTCCAGACTCTTCTTCAAGTCTTTACAATCACCCATTCTGAAAAACAGAAAAGCAACCTAAAATATCCTTAAGTCCTTGAACTCTCCCAGGACAAATTCTGTATATCCTTTAGTAAAATAGAAAATTTTGATGGGAGGTCAATTCTTCTCATGTTGGCTTCTCCTTATCCAAAGCTACTCAACTGTCCTCTTCTATCCCAAAGACCTTTACCTCTGTTCAATTTCCACGTTGTATTTACCAAGGTATACCATGAATATAGTCAACTTCTGGAATTAACTCACCCAGATTTTTGAACTCCCCTACAAACTCCTATTTTAACGCCTTTGTCCATTGAAAGGAAAGAAGAAACAAAAATGACAAAGAAAATTCCCTTCATCCCTCTATTACCATTTCCTTGTCTTTTCTTTTACAGCCACATTCCTTAAAAAGAATTATTTTCCCTCACCATCTTCCACTCCTCTTTCTTCAGGCTGCTGCTGTACAGCTTCTGCCCCAACTACTGAAACTGTTCTCATTGTCTTCTAAACACTTGACTTTAACTCACCTTTGGAATCCTTTCTTTGTTGGCATTTCTTGACTCCCCTTTCTTCCTCTTTCCTCTCATTTCTCTGACAATTCCTTACTTATTTCTTTAAACTTCCCTTTACCACTGGTCTCTCCCAGAGCTCCACCTGTTTACTCTCATTTATGCATCCTCTTCCTCTATAACAGCTTACCAGTGCCAGTCGATCACATATCAGTGTGAATAATGACAGTTCAGACTGTTTACATCAGACTTGTGATGCTCTCCCAAGTTCCAGATGAGGATTCCTTTGCCCCCCAAATATCTCTACTTCAAGGTACTACAGAAACATTAATGTACATGTGTTCTTTCTCCATGTGTCTATGTAGGATATTATGCCACCCAAATAAGAAACAGACTAGGACCCTAAAATAAATCTCAGAAGTCAAAGCTCTCTTTTCTATTTCTATAGCTGCTTACTCAAAGAGTAGTCATTTCTCTCTTGCATTATTATAATATCCAGATTGTATATTAAATACTGTCTCTTTATAACTTTATCCTTTATACCCACACACTTTTTCCTTATAAATATTTAGGATACTTAACAAAGATAAAAAAAAAACTTTTTAAGTATCTGAAAATAAATACTGATATCATCTAATATAAAATGTAATAGAGTAGTATCTTCTTTTAAACTTCAAATAAATTTTAGTACTGTTCTTATTGGTTAGTAAAAATCACATTTGTGCTAGTAACACAATTCTTTTTATGTTATTCTAGTCTAAAGAGAAACCATCTCAGTAAAGGCCATTAGAAAATCATTTAGAAATTATCAGGTCATTAGTATAATTTTTAAAAATAGTTTGTCATAAGATTGCTCAACCTAATGAAACTAGAATTCTAACAATAGAAAAATGTTACTTCCAAAATAATGGTTGAGTCTGTGATAAATGAGTTAATGGTTCCAGCAGGACTTCTCCCATCATCCCTTCATATCCATTCTCCATTCTTCTTCACCCAGTTCAGAGATCTGCGTAAGTCCCACGCACACCATAAGTTTGATTTTGATGCTGCAATTTCTCTGTCTGATATCTGTAAATTTCTTAAGATTTATTTCATTAAGTCCCCCCCCCCCCCGCTTCCTTTCCTAGATATGTGCAGTCTGTTAGCCTGGTATGGATTTGGACATGAAACTGTCACTTTTCTGGTATTAAAAAAAAATCAACTCCCAAAAAACATTCTGTGAGCTAGTAAGTTTATTGGTTAAAAGAAATTAACATTATCCGTAGAGCAGCTGCCTTCCTTCTCCTGTTGCTTCTGCTTTGTTTCTAATCTCATCCCTCTGATAAGACCCCTTTACGCTCTCCTCTTCTCCCTTGTATACCAACAGCCTCATCTCTATGGAACATACCTAATGATTCCTGTTCTAGTGAGGCCAAACACATCCCTGCAAGCCTTTACCTCTTCTAAGAAATTCATAAGGAGTTTTCTAAACAAATCCTGTTCTCCATTTCCTACATAGACAAAATTGTTCCATCTCATCTTATGTGCAATTCATAGAAATGCAAAAAAAAAAAAAAAAAAAAACAATATGCAGTTAATTGGGTCTGATATTTTACCCAGATCATAATCTCTTGTATTTATCATTATTCATCACTATTTATCATTATCACTCATCTTCACAGATTTTAACATATTATCTTCCATCAAGAAATGGATGAACTTGAAGAGAAAAATATTAAGGTAGCTTTCCATCATTAGAATGAAATACCTGAGATAATTAACTTATAAAGAGAAAAAGTTTATTTTGGCTCCACAATTTTGGAAGTTCTAGAGCATGAGTGACTAGACCTATTGTTTTGGGCCTGTGGTAAGGCAGCACATCATAGCAGGAGGGTATGGTGAAGGAAAACTACCCATGTAACTCACCAGGGAGGAAAGAAGAAAGACCCATAGCCCCTTCAGAAGTATGTTCCCAATGACCTAAGAATGATCTTCAAGACCCTACCTCTCAAAGTTTATATCACCTCCCAATAATATCATCTTGAGGACCAACTCTTTAACACATGGGACTTTGGGGACATTCAAGATTCAAACTATAGTACATATGTCATCTGTCTTGTAAGAAGAAAAGATGAGAATATGAATTGACAGACTTGGGAAAAAATACAAATATATACTAGGTGACATACTTGACATTTTACAAGTATTATGCTTAATGTGTTTAATTTAGCAAATAAGTAAGTGCTAAGCCTTGTTTTGCAGATGAGAATCCTGAGATTTAAAAACCCTGAGATTCAAGTAGGGTAGGAGGTGCTCCTATTTATTCTACTAAAATGCTGAGTTAAAAAATGAAATGGATGCATAAGCTTTTTTATTTTTTTAACATTTTTTTTGTGGCACAGAACACAACTTTCTTCTTCTTCTTTGCATAATAAACCAAAATGTTAGCAGAAGGATATGCCTTGGTAAGAATTTAGGCTAATTACAGACCCAAGATGAGTTTCAAAATCCAACACTTGGGATATCATCTACTACTACTAGAGTTAGTAATAGGGGACACAGTTAGATGTCTACCTATGACATCAATCACTCTTTCATTAACATGCCTTAATAACACCATGTCTTTAAAGTCAAAATGAAATTCGAAACCAAACGTGGATCCTGTATTCTCACAAATGTCTGTGACCTCAACATGTGTACCCAGACTTTTGCCACTCACAGTCATGCCCCAGACAGAGGAAATGACTCATTATTTTTTTTTAAAAAAAAAGAAGTATTAAATACATAATACAGAAATACCATCAAAATATCTATATAATATAGAAAGTATGGACCTTTATTTTTATAAATCTAATTCATTTTCAGCCCTTTAATTCTTGAGTATTTCTGTCAAAATTACCAGCAAAAAGATACCTATTCTTGGGTTTAATTATACCTCCAAATTTTATACAAAATCTTAAATTTTACTTATTTAAACATATGCATGTATAACATGATACCTCTACATACAGCAAAAATTTCAAAATTGTTAAAAATGAGAAACCATGAAATGTTTTAGTTGACCACAAATACAGTTTGGTTAATTAAAAATATGATGCATTGATTTGTACTCAAAAATTTAGTTATTCTGAGACTCAGTTTGAGGTAGTCAATTGAAATTATAAAGTGGCAGACTAATCTCATTATAGACGTTCAGTAGGAAAAAGTCATTCTCGTGGAACTGGTGTCTAGTACACTGTATTTTTTGACATGATAAAGCACAGCATTTCAAGAGACAGAGAATAGCTTCGGGTATGTGCCTCAAAAATTAGCTCAAAAGGGGAAAAAATCTATTTCAGAGGGAAAAATAAAAGTTGGAGTTCTCACTCTAACAGATACTTGCTTGGAACTACTATTATAAAATAAAACAAAACCAAAACACAAACAACAACAACAACAAAAACAACTGACTGGATTGACAGATTTTCAAAGAAAAGAAGAAATCCTTTGGCATTCCTCACTTTGGATATCTTGATGCTTGATGAATTAAAAAAAAAAAAAACCAAAACTATACGTTTCTGTGTTAGTCAGTTTTCCACCACTATAACAATATACATGATTAACTTTTAAGAAATAAAAGATTATTTGGGCTCCTGGTTTTAGAGGTTCCAGTCCTTGATCAGGCAGAACCATTGCTTTTCATTCCATAGTGCATCAGCACAACACAGCAGGAGCAAGAGGTAGAACAAAACAGCTTACATTATGAGCAAGGGAGCAAAAGATAGCAAGAAAGAGACTGAGGTCCAACCATCCCCCTCAAGGGCACACCACAAGTGACCCAAAGACCTCCTTCCGGGTCCCACCTGTTAAAGCTTCCATCACTGCTAGCAATGGGTTCCAACCCTTAAATATGAAAATCTGGGGGGGGGGGACATTCTACATTCAAGCTATAGCCATAACAAAATCAGTGATAAGCCCTCAGGCAAGAGGAAGATCATTTTTTGAGAAAGACAATAAAGACAAGCTAGCTGTTTACCACAGTAATACAGGTTCCAGGAGATAAAAAGTTGACTAAATAAAATATTCTAGAAGTGCCCCAAAGTGAAAGCTGTGAAATAAAGACCTGTGAAAGCCCTGAAGTTTAAAGTCAAAACCAAACTTGACTAAGATGAAACTAGGAACCAAGAACATAACCTAGGGTTAATGTCTGACAGAACCAAAAGTAACCTGAGCGTGTTGTGGGTGAAGTAAGGCTGTGAGGTGGGTTTTGCACAGGACAAGGTTGTTTTCATGCTCTGCTTTCATTGGCTGTGTACTAGAGAATGTAAGGTCATGTTGGATATGACCTTGAAGTTAAGGGATCTTGGTTTACGTAAACTTTGTGGACATCCAATAATAACAGGCAAAGCATTTCTTAGTCTTGGTTTTTATTTTTCTTTCCTTTTTCTCTGGCTCTTTTCCTATAATTTTTGTCTCAATTCATGGTTCCACTCCTTCCCCCAGTTGGAGCATCTCAGAAACAAGCAAATCATCTCTACTTTTCCCTCTGCCACCACACTTAATGCTTTTAAAAGTCTTTTAAAAGACACTGCATGTTTTACTTAAATGTATTTGAAGCGAACACTTCATATTACTTATTAAAATGGAAAATGACAATCAATTTCTATAATAAAAATTGACTTTTTAAAAGTGGATGAAAATAAAACAATGTTGTTAAATCTTAGCAGAATTTTTTTTCAACTTTTTAATATATATATTTTTTTAGTTGTAGATGGACACAATACCTTTATTTATTTTTATGTAGTGCTGACAATCAAACCCAGTGCCCCACACGTTCAAGGCGCACACTACCACTGAGCCACAACCCTAGCCCCCTATTTTTTAAAAAAAAAAAAAGCTGATGAGCAAATACTTCTTAAGACAGATTAACATCAGCCTGACTTTCTTCTTAAAGTAATCAGAGGAATTAAAAGATAATTTAAAATAATTTTTTATCATGTGACAGTATGATTTAATGCTCTATCCTTGTACAACCAAAATATCATATGCACTTTAAGGAATATTAAACCAAGGGATAAAATCCAAGATATCCTAGTCTGATATAAACTTATTCCCAACTACCTTTTAAAGTCATTTCCTTTCATCCCATAAGCCTATCTATATTCTAGGCAAAGGCCTTAATTATATTTAGCCCCAGGTACTTCCCCATGAGGTCTACCAAGAAAACTCTTCATTTCCCTCAAGAGGTTTCCCTGGGAAGTCTTCAGGGACCCCGCTCAGGCACTGTTCTCAGCAGAGCAAGGTCCTTTTCTTGACCACACTCTATAGTCAGGTTCTTCTGAGTTCTCTCCCCAGATCTCTACTTTGGAGTTCACAGATTAAACAAACACTAACAGCTTCCAATAGCTCACAATTGCATCCTTACGGGGGATGAATGAGAGGTAGTTCTAAGCTAGCCTCCACTTGAAGTGCCTGCCCCTATCAAAACAATGTTCTCTTTAGCACCTGAAAACAAGGTCCTTATCTCACAGTGTCTGAAAAGAGTAGGAACCACTTAAATAAGTGCCAGATGAGTTTTTCAAGGAACAAGCTTTACTTTTCACTTTTTGTAATTTTTAACTTTCTGTAGATTAATGATATATACTTTTTTAATTAGACTTTTTTTTTAAATAACAGACTGAATTTGGATGTTTGCTTCCAATCAATCAGGAATGTTTTGTGTTTATTCTAATTAGTTCATTTTAGTTATGCATAATATTAGAATTATTGACATAATTCTACAAACATGGAATATAATGTGCTCTAATTCAGTCCCTGGTACTTCCTTTTATCTACCTTCCTCCTTCCCTATTCTCTTCCCTCTGCTCTACTGACCTTTCTTCTGTTTTTTAATATATTTTTTTAAGTTAGTGCATTGTGGATACACATAAAGGCGAGATTCAGCATGGTATATTCACATATGTACATAGGAAAATTTCTTCAATCTCATTTCACCAGTTTTCCCATTTCCCTTCCCTCCCCCTCCCCCTCAATACCCTTCCTCTGCTCTACTGATCTCTCTTCTAAAGTCATGGAATTTCCCCCTCCCCCCACTTTTTTTTTTAAATCCTTATTTTAGTCCAGTCAGTAAGGGCTTCTGTGACAAGTGTCTCTATTTCAGTTCTTGTCACTCAAGTAGCACTCATTTAATACCAGCTGTATGTACACTCAGCATCATGGGAGAGAGAAAACAAGGAAAGGATAAACCTGGTGCTCAATGAGTTGACAGCTTTCTAAATGCAGCATGGGAGTGGAAACATATGAAAATACTAGACTACATATGGATGTTGAATACTAAAAAAGTGAAGAAGTAAAAGTATGGGTTGATATTAGTAAAGACTCCATAGAGAAGAGTAAATTAATGAATTTTTCCAGTACATTTAATGGAAAAGAAAGTAAGCATTTAGGTTTCAAAGAAACACTATTTTCATTACTTAATGTCAGACTTCCAAAATTATACTATACCAATGTAGATGCCACAATAGCATTGAACAGTTCCTTTTCTGTATGTTTTCTACTATGTTAGTCAATGGAGATGAGGAAATCCCCTCTCAAAAACTATATAGAATGTTGCTGGATTATACAGAAGGCTGTGCATGGAGAATTACCCAGAAATCACATTAGTTCTCTAGCTATTTATAAGACAAATCTATATAGGAATAAAATTAGGCTGAAGTCCAAGAAAGTTTCATCCATGCTATTAATAAGGTAGAACTAAAATATTTTTATGTTGCTATGAATGTCTTCCAAATGATATTCCCAAAGCCAGGGATAAAGAGAGTTGGTGCTAGTCCTGACTCTTCAGGCATATATGGTAATAAAATTGTGGTCAGGATGCATCCTTTTTTGGGGGGAGGGGAAGCATCCTCTTCTCTAAAATGGAAGAGGAGAACGAGATGATCTCCAAGTTTCACCTCAACTCCAAAATATATTATTTTTAGAGAGTAAATCTAGACTTAATTGAATATTATCTGAATAGAAAATTTGGGCCATCTGATGAGTCAACTACCAGCAGAGTTTCCATGAGAATTGCAAAATGAATTAAACTGTATACAAGGCTCAAAAATGACCCCTGGCATTCTACCGTCCTTAATCTACATGATGTGTGCTATAATTCTATAATTATATCAGAAAAGAAGAAGACAAGAAGACACAGTTTCTCTGTTCTAAAAATGTTATGCAGTAGTGAATTAGTTTCCAACTTTTCTCTCCCAGAACTTGGGGGTTTTAGCAATATTAAAAAAATCTGTCAAATGTAAAAGCAGTTAACTGAGATAAACAGAAAGGACGGATTATCTTAACTATGGTGGGTATAATTGATAGATCAAGACTGAGTGTTATAAAACCAGTAGCCATTATGGTGCGTCGATATTTTTCTCATAGCTTTAAAAGACTGAAAACTTATCAGCAATTCCAAAATAATGAATGAATATGAGACTTTTAAGTGCTTAATAAATGCAATGTAAATAAAAATTTAATTTCAATTGTGTACCAAATATAATGAACCTGCCACTATGCTAAAGAATTTAGTAGATAAATAATCATGAATAATACAGATAGATATATATATATATATATATATATATATATATATATATATATATATATATATCTTAAATTCAAAACAATGCATTTGAACCTGAACGGACCATTTACTTTTATGTGCAATCTGCTAGTGCATACTATTGGAAATTAAATGAAAATCTATAAAAGAAAGGCCATCTAATTCTCAAAAGTTGAAAAAAATCAGTGTATGTCCACTTGATGGCAGGGGATCAAATAAAAAACTCAGTTATAGAAACTTTTATCATTCTGTTTCTCATATTGAATGACTGATATAAAAATGGCAAGATTACTTCTCATTTCCATCAGCATACAGAAATAAATAGGAAAAAACTCCTTGTGTCTTGAGTCCATGGAGCTTTTGCTTCAAAAACTGCAATTAATCCTGGTCTAAATTTTTATTCCCTCATTTCCTTGTCAGTCATATAATGTGCAAAGTTATTTTCTCTGCTGTAGTTGCAACTACTTGTGGCGGCAGGATGGATTTACTGGTTGAGTCCTGCTCTTTACAACTTGATTAGGGTGAATAATGTCTGGCGTAAACAAGTACTGGAGATGGCATATCACATTGGTTTTATTTCCCATGAACCAAGCGGGGAACAAAGAGACTTGTTTAAAAAAAAAAAAAAAAAGCAGTCTTCTACTTAGAATACTATTTTGTAAGGCTAACTTCTAAACATTTTTATATTAAAGAAATTCTTCAAATTGTTTCAATCATAATCCCTTGAAAAGGGTCAGAGTTATTGGGCTCAAACAATCAGAATAAAATAATACTTAAAATGGAAAGAGAAAGAAAAGGAATTCATCCAGGGACAATGCATAATAATTTTAAAAGACAGAGCAAAATATACAGACTTCCAGAGGAGAAAGTACAAAGAAATAAAAGAGGATAAGAATGAAAATAAACTCCATTCTGCAACAGAGGCAGAGGCTGAATTTAAGGAGGATAGGATGAAAGCTAAAGATTGAAAATGGAAGAGGGTAAGTAAGAAAAAAAAAGAGTTAGGCCAGGGAAAAAAATGATCCAATGTAGGGCAGCAATAACAGGACAGAGTGGGAAAAAGAGGCTTTAAGGAAAAGCACAAAAAGGCTACAGCAAACAAACAAACATAAAAATATAAAGTAGAAAGGGAACAAGTGTCCAGATTATAAAAGGGCAGGGAGGTGCCTTTAAGAAGCCAGGAGGGAGGATTGTAACAGAACAAAGGGTCACAGAAGCCCAGGGATTTTATGTCACTTGAATGGAGCTTGCAAATGCATGTGAATTATTTTACTGGTGTTAGAAGTCCTGCTGTAATGTTCTTAGGAATTTGGCATAGGAGTGTCACACTTAACTAAAGCTACCTTTTCCTTCCATCAAACCAAAGCAGCATAATTTACATCCTGCTGCAGCTTACAAGCTGTTTTCAAGGGCTCTAAACTAGAGACAGGCAAGGAAAATTCTAGACATCAAGAAAAGGAATGTTTTTATATTTAAAATTTTTTATGCTTATCTGCTCACAGCTATTGTTTTAGTTTGTAAACTCATTTTTAAATGAAGCTTATATAAATTTAGACAATTTCATGAAAATCCCCAAATTCTTGAAATATGGAAATAAAAATTGCTGCTATAAGAACCAGGTTGTTAAAACAAATTACTAGAAGGAGCACTTTGTTTAAAGAGTAAGTTTTAAATATTGCTTTTTGGGAAAAAAAAAAAATCCGCTTAAAGTTGTTACCAATGGCACCAGCATTGATTTGTTACTTAGCAGGTTAAAAAAAAAAAGAAGAAAGGAAAAAAAGAAAAAAAAAAATCAGAGATGGTTTCTTATCTTTGAACTGGGACTTAAAACCTAGATAAATTTTCTGTTTTTCTGCCTTTTCCTCCTTAATGGACCCTGAGCAAACTGACCATTGACTGAAATTTGCATCTTCAAATTCAGATATGGTTAATTTTTTTTTTCTCCATGGGAACAAACACATTGCCATGGAAACATGATAGTACAAAATACAGACAATACAGGAAGTCTTATACAAATACTTAAGCCCCAAAAACATTAATTCCACAATGCTTGCTGGCTCTCCTATACCAGCATATTGTAGCATCTCCGCAACAATAAACTGCTCTTATGCCTTGTCAAATACTATTTTCTCCTTAGAGAAAACAGAGTTTTATTTACCATTAAAAATTTAAAACCACCAAATTAACTGTGGTGATTATTTGCATTCACTAAAAAGATTAATTCAGGATTTCCTTTACATAATGAGTGCTCCCTGCACACTGATGTTATCTTATGAACCTACACATTAGCTTGAGATGTGCTAGGCCAACAGTAATGGAAATAAAAGTAAGCAAGAAAAGGTGGTAATTCAGGGAGAACAACAGTCAAGTAGTCGGAGTGAATTGCCAGGCTTCCAAGTCACAGTATCTGAGGGTGGTACAACTAGGTTTATAAGCCAAGAATAATTTTTATGGAGTTATAATCTGGTAGGGAAGAGATGACAATAGAAATTCCAGGCCCAGCTAGGGTTTTAGCTCCAAGTAAGGGATGTCAAAGGCCCATTCAGTTGAGAGCACACTCCAATCAATGTCCAGGAAACGGTATGAAATTCCAAACAAACACTAGTTAGAGAATAGGGGTTCTAATAAATAGGTGGAGATGTAGCATAGGGCACCAGTGGCACCGCCAAGATTGGAAGATACCAACAAGAACAAGCATCCTACAGTGAGGTTTAGGCAACAGAAGAATCATGGGATGGGAGAGTAGCTGAAGCTTGCTGGACAGAACACTGGTCCCCAGAAGGAATGGTCAACTCCAAGTTTGATGTACTTACTGTGGATACAGCTCTTAATTTTGTCTGGTTGCATTAGGATTGACTCAACCTGGATGGAGTAGAGACTGAAACAAGAAAGTTTTAAGTGACTGTGTGGTGCTGTCAGAGGCAGCAATTGAAAACAAAAAGAAAATCTAATTTACTAGTAGTGACTCACTATAAGAACTCCATCTTTACTCTTTAGTTTTCACTTCACTGTACATGGCTCATTTGTAATTAATTGGCAAAAGGACTCCCACCCAGGCGCTACACAGCTTTCAGTCTCAATAGTATGCCATCCCAGCGATTATTACTTGTTATCTTAAAGTGAGAAAATATCTGATGTGACATTGACCTCTCTAATAAAAGCAATAAAATAAACATCAGTAAAAATTAACAAATTAAACTTGTGCCTAGGTGCCATCTCCATACCCGTGGTTTTCAGAGTTTAGCAGTGTCTGTTTGGCAGATGCTCAAAGCTACTGCAGGGAAACAATTTGAATTGAACTGTGGTTCATGAAGTCTGAGCTCAACGGACTGGCAACTCTTCAGCTTTCAAAATCAATGTGTTTGTGCTCTGTGTGTCTCATTGCACATTTGGGTTATGGCTAATTTAATTTTATGGAATAAAATAGGCCTCCACGAAAAAGTAGCATTCTCACCTTTTAAGTTGGAAGCAAATAAAGCACAACAAATTTTAAAGTAAAAACCCAATATCTCCTATAACTTGTATGTACATTCCCTGTGCTATCAGGGCAGAAATACCTTTACTGATTTAAAACAAATGGTGTAAATATTAATTGACAGTTGTTATTTAAAAGGAAGCAGAAATCAAAAAGAGAAAGGTATGAGGCATAATGTAAAAATTGGAACTAAAAACAATGCTATCGGGAGGCTGAGACAGGAGGATTGCGAGTTCAAAGCCAGCCTCAGGAATGGCGAGGTGCTAAGCAACTCAGTGAGACCCTGTCTCTAAATAAAAAAGTACAAAATAGGCTTGGGAATGTGGCTCAGTTGTAAAGTGCCCCTCAGTTCAATCCCTGGTGTCAAACAAACAAACAAACAAATAAAAAACAATAATGCTATAAAAACATATCAAGAAGGAAAAAGTAGGGCTGGAAAAAAAATGGCAGAATAAAGAAAACCAGCGCTCACCTGCTTCTTCACAAAGAAGAACTAAAGCAAAAGGTGAAAGGTTGCATTTTGAAGCCAATGACCACAGGAACATGCGGAATTCAACATAGAGAAATGGAAACCTTGTAAAATCCAGAGACCAGGACAGCAACATAACAAGAGAAACAAAATGTCCCAGTACCCAAGTTCAACAGCTGAGGGAGGGGGGAATCTCCCCTCAGCAAGGATAAATGTGAAAGAGAAAGTCCCAGCAAACTATCAGCATTGATAACCTGTAATCCTAGCTGTGGTAATCCTAGCTGTTACAAAGTTTCACAGCCTTTGCATGTCTACAGCCTGAACAGATAAGAGGCCTGAAATCTGCACCATATTCTGACTTTGAAAAAAGAATGTACTTTATTTCCCAGCACCCCTCCCACCCCCGCAGGGTGCTATAGTCAGGAACCATCTTCAGAAGGGAAGTATTATCTGAATTTTGATTGATTTAGGAATCTGAAGCCCCTGCATATTCCCATCTCTGGGACCCCATGGATATTCCACTGTATTGGTTGATCAGGTAGAGCCTCAGGAACCAGACTGGTCTCAGTGGAGAGACTCTGATACAAACCCTTAGAGTGCCATGCTGTGAGGAACAGATGTTGCAAAGTGGAGAAGAATAAGGGACCCCCCCCTTACCCACTCAGAAACTCAGAGATTGGGGAGATTGCCCTCTGAGGCCAGGCACATAGCCAAAGCGTGTGGTTTTGTGCAGGTTTGGCAGTTACCAGGGCACAAAGTTTAAGAAAGCCCAGAGAGAAAGGTTGCCTCATGTCAGTTGTGTTCTGCTCTTGCTCACTCCTACAGGCATCTCAACAGAGAGGAATTTTGTGTGACTCCAGCTGCAATCTATTCCTGCTCTATCCCTGATGAACACCACAACTCAAAATATCAGACAGGTGCAGAGGTGCATGCCTGTATTCTCAGCTACTCGTGAGGCTGAGGCAGGAGAATCACAAGTTAAGGGCCAGCCTGGGCAACTAGGGAGACCTTGTCTCAAATTAAAAAAAATTAAAAAGGGATGGAGGTATAGCTCAGTGGTAGAGCATTCTTGTGTTAAATTCCCAGTACGGGTGTGTGTGACGGGTAGGAAGATCCTGAAAACATCAGAGGAGAAAAGCCTCTGGTTGTACAGCTAGGATGAGTCTGAGGTCCTGCTCCAGGATGGACATGCCCCCATTAGAAACAGAAAGGAGTAACAACTTTTGCTGCCACTTACCTACACGGGTGTCCTGCATCGATTGTGACTACACCTTTTCTGCTCCTGCCCTGCTGACAATACTGAATAAGTGTCACCAACAAGGTGTTATGATTTCTAAATCCACTTCTCCCCATGAAGCCCTTTGAGCCACACAAGTATCTAATTAGAGGACAAGTGCTTCATGCCACACACCATTACTGGGACAGCCAGGACCAGGTATCATCTGTTCAAGTAACAGAGCCAATATCAACAGTGCCTGAAGAAATCCCCATTTCTGTTTAGGGCAACTGCTTCCATTGTAGGAATAACCATGTGGACTGCACATCACACAAGCTACTGTCAATACCACACCTGTCAATACCACACCTGTCAATACTGTCAAAAAATACCACACCTGTCTGAACTGATAGTCCTTAGTCTTGAAGGACCCACAAAGACTGTGGGTTTCTCTGAGTCTGGTTATACCATATCCAAACTAACTAAGCATAGCCAAAAAAGCTACAGGGTATTTCAGCCATTGTACCTGGCTGGAAATAAACTTAACACTGCATGGTAAATGGACACCCCAAGACACATTCTTAGCTGGAAGACACTTATTAAGAAGGCCATCCCATAAGAGTGGTACAGATATCTATTCTTCCTAATGTATAAATCTCAACATAAGAGCACAAAAAATATGAAAAACACAAGGTAAGGTAACATCTCTTAAAGATTATAAGTCACTAGTAACAGATTCTAAATATACCAAAATAGATGAATACCTGATAAAGACTTCAAAAGAATGATTTTTAAGCAGCTTGACAAGATCCAAGAGAATACAGAAAAATAGTTTAATAAAATTAGGAAGACAATGCTGGATGTGAATGAGAAACTCAGCAGAGATGGAGATTTTGTAAAGGAACCAAGCAGAAATCTTGAAAATGAAGAGCTCAATAAGCCAGATAAAAAATACTGTTGAAAGCCTCAACAACAGACTAGGTCAAGTGAAAGAAAGGAAGTTAAAGCTTGAAGACAGGTCTATCAAAATATCACTTCCATATAACAACAACAACAACAATAACCATTCAAGATCTTTGGGATATCATTAAAAGACCAAATATCCAGGGTTTAGGGTTATGGCTCATTGGTGGAGTGCTTACCTAGCACATGTGAGGCACTGGGTTCAATCCTCAGCACCACATTAAAATAAGGGCATTGTGTCCATCACAACTTAAAAAAAAAAAAAGACCCAATAGCCACATCATTGGCATATCCAAGTGGGAAGAAATTAAGATTAAGGTCACAGGAAAACCTATTCATTGAAATAAAGGCAGAAAAATTCAAAAGACTCCTTCAAAGAAGTATTAAAACTGACAAACAAATTCAGTAAGGTAGAAGGATACAAAACAACATACAAAAATCAATAGTTTTTCTCTGTACCCTTAGTAAGTTTACTGAGAAAGAAATAATGAAAGTAGTGAATTCATAAAAGCCAGAGAGAGAGAGAGAGAGAGAGAGAGAGATACTCATAGATCACATTAACCAAGACATAAAAGACCTTTACAGTGAAAATTAAAGAACATTGAAGATATTGTAGAAGATGGTAAAAGGTGTAAAATCTTTCCATGTTCACGAATTGAAAAAATTAATATTGTTAAAGTGTCTATACTACCAGGTGCATTTTCCATGGAAATGACATCATATTTCTGTAAAGAAAAATCCTAAAATTCATATATAAGCACAAAAGACTTCAAATAGTCAAGGTAATCTTGAGCAAAAAGAGAAAAACTGGAGCATCACAATACCTCACTTCAAGACCTACTACAAAGCCATGGTAATCAAAACAGCATGGTATTGACATAGAAGCAGACACATAAACCAATAGAACAGAATAGAGGGCCCAGAAATAAATCCATGCATCCTAGCCAAATGATTCTCTATAAAGAGACTAAAAACGTACACTGGGGGCTGGGGATGTGGCTCAAGTGGTAGTGCACTCACCTAGCATGCATGATTCTCAGCACCACATAAAAATGAAGTAAAGATATTGTGTCCACTTAAAAAACTAAAAAATAAATATTAAAAAAATTCATTAAAAACCTACACTGGAGAAAGAACAGCCCCTTACACATCATGATGAGAAAACTGGATACCCAAATGTAAAAGATGGAAACTTAACCCTGTATCTCACCCCATACAAAAACTGACTCACAGTGCATCAAAGACCTTAGTGTAAAGATCTGAAATTCTGAATCTACTAGAGGAAAATATAAGGGAAGCACTTGAAGTATAAGTACAGACAGGACAGAATTTACTGGACAGGATTCCAAATGCACTGAAAGCAAAGCCCAAGCTGACAAATGGGATCATGTTAAACGAAATTTATTCAGCACAGCATAGGAGACAATCAACAGAGTGAAGAGACAGTCTACAGAATGGGAGAAAGATCTTTGCCACCTATTCATTGAGCAAAGGGTTAATATCCAAAATATATAAAGAACTCAAAGAACAAAAACAACAACAAAAAACACCTCAAGTAATAAATATTTAAGATGGGCAAAAGATCTGAATGGACACTTCTCAAATAAAAGTGGAAAAATTATACATTTTAATATGTCCAATATCATTAGCTATCAGCGAAATGCAAATAAAAATTACAATGAGATGCTTTTACAATCCAGTTAGAATATTGATTATCAAAAACAACAGAAACAAAACAATTGATAGTGAGAATATGGAGAAAATGGAAACTTTTTACACTGTTGTTGAGAAGGTAAAATAGTACAGCCATTATGGAGAATAGAATGGTGTCCTCAAAAAACAAAAAAACAGAACTCTCATATGATCAGTCATCCTACTCTTGTGTATATATATTCATAGGAAATTAAGTCAGCATACAAAAAATATATCTACATACCTATATTTATTGAGGTACTATTCACAGTATCTAAGAAATAGAATCAGTTCAGGTGTCCATCAACAGATGAATGGATAAAGAAAATATGATATAGCCATAAAGGAAATGGAATCCTGACATTTGCAGCTAATTGGATGGGAGAGAGAAGGTAGATGAAGCATGATCAATACATGAGATATATATATGGAAACACCAGAGTGAATCCATTACATTTTATAATAAATATGTGTTGATAATGATTATAATGTTAAAAAAGGAAAGCAAGCTCATATAGATATTTAAATTACTTTTACCACTATAAAATTTAAGGTAATGTGTAATGTCTCATCCTTTGGAGGCTGAGACAAAAATTCAGTCATGTATAAGGTTCTTTCCTCAAGGCCTATTCAGAGTTGATTAATTAACACAGTTCCCCTTCTCATTGCATACAGTGATTTGAACTTAAAAGATTGCTCCTAAGGAAATGCCCCTTTTTTGGTAGATGGATATTTATTTAATAAAATGTTGTTTATTATTTTACTTTATTAGCCTATGAGTACAAAAAAAAAATGTTTTCCATTTCTAATATGGGAGTCCTTTTTACAGACCTGGGCAGCTGGAGTCTAACAAAGAGCACAGGATAGTGAGTGAGAGTGGCAGTTGAATGACTAACTACAATATAGTGATTAGAAGCAAGAATAATGCTGTCAGAGATGAAGCTGGAAACTAGTTAAAGTGGTAAGGACAGATTTTGATAAGCTGTATGTTATTATTACAGAGAAAAAGAGTCTAATATAAACTGACCTCAACTTTGATTTGTGTAAAGTTGACTAGCAAATTAAGGGAGAATGAAGGGGTAGAGAAGAGCAAGTGGGGACTCACTCTAAATGCTAACAGAATGGAATTGGTCTTTAAGTAGAAAACTTTTAAATAAAAATACCATAAAACAATACCTAATAGTGATAATTAAGATGATTTCTTCAAGCAGATGAATGCCTACTGATGCAAAGAACAAGTTGGAACTTAAAACTAGTGAGTGCTATCAAAGATCATGATGCCTACTTTGAAATGTTTTATCCTTTCCTGTGTTTCTAGAGCTGAAAGAGGAATATGTTGGCTATGATTTAAATTCTCATTTGAGAACACAATGAAAGAGAGGAAGAGCATACTAGCACTCCAGGAAGACATAGCTTCTGCTAGATGTTGCAAGAATAAGGCATAAGTGGCCTTTATTCTGAGGTCTGTGTCAACTTTGAGTGGAGTTTCTAATTGCATAGAAACATTGGACAGTTTTGACATCTTTATTATGCTCTCTGATGTCTTTAAAAGCTAGCATCTTGTTTAAAGATGACTTATTTAAAGATTAGAACTATCTTTACTTAAGTGGCAAAAGTAATTAATCACAGAACCAAAACAGTTATCTTGCCAGGTCTGGTTCTTTCCCATTTAAATCACCAATTGTCAAATTGAATCTAAATTAAAATCTGGTTCTTTAATGATATTAACATTCACATGCTTTTTTTTTCTGAGGCCCAATTCTGTTTTTTGTATTTGCTTTGCACTGAATTAATATAGTTTAAATAGGCTGTTTTACATGCCCACTTTCAAATAAGATAATAAATTCTCATAAAAGCAGACTAAGGAATTCATAATCATAGCTCTTGGTCGCCACCTAAAGGTTTGTTTCTTGTTTTATTTTACATGAGACCTACTGTGCATTCTTTTTATAATACAATTGTTGTGGTTTCTATGTAAGTATAGGGTAAAGAGACTTATTTTAGCATTTTTTTTACTTTTATGAATTTAAAGGAAAAGCATATGTAATTATGTCTACTTTTCACTTTATCTGGTACTAAAAAGCAATTTAAACTAGGTCCTCTAAGTGGTTAAGAATTTTCCATTTGTTCAAGAAATAGTTAGTTTGTCTTCATTATGTACCACCCTCACTCTTAGGTCCACTTTTGAAATAGAGATGTATTTAAGTTATGGTCTCTGACTGCAAGAAGCAGGCAATAGTTATTTATGTAAGAAGCATAATTAATCACAGCCTCCTCCTTTGTCATAATCTGTATATAAATTACCTTTAATGGTATACCAGTGAGTAAATCTAAAAGAAGCTTAAATAGAGAAATATTTCTCATTTCCAACTTTCTAAGGTCAGTTAAACTAAATAGATGTTATTTTTTGCCATGTATAATGTAAATGTTAAATATCTCAACTTCCATAGAGAACATTAATAATAGGTATAATCTGTTGGCTATGTTTGAGAATAGATGAGATATTATAGTTAATGATTCCCTGCCCAAATCCTATTTTCACTCCATTTATTCCCTCTTTATTGATAAAGCCAGATATCTCCAACTTCTTACTTGGAATTTTACAAAGTCAAGTTTGGAGAATGGAATCAGGGCTATCTATGATACTATAATGAAAAGTTAGGTATGATCTCTACAAACTTCTCATTCCAAAATCCATATGGCTAGAACATCTATGTATCACCTAAGTTCTTGTTAAATATGTAGATGTGTTATATGAGCACATGAACTTGCCATTTTAGATTCCAAGCAGTTAGCCTTTGTTTCATTTATAGAACACCATTCATTTAATCAGAAAATATTTATAAGGATCCTACTGTGAGTCAAGCATCTCCATTGATATGTTCAGTAAAGTGCACCAGGCTTTGGTCTAAAGACAGCTTGCGAAGGAAACAGAAAAAAAATAGATAAGTAAAAATGTTATGATATGACTCAAAGAAACCAGAGATAGAGAATAATGTTGGAGTGAGACAGTACCACATTAGATAGGAAAGTCAAGAAAGAGCACTCTGAGAAGGCGACCTTTAAACAGAGACCTGAGGAATAGGAGCCAGCTCTGCCACGAACAGAAAGAGCCAGAGAGATTGTGCGTGCAAAATCTAAAATGCTAAGAGAGAACCAAAGGGAAACAGAGAAGAGTGACACAAAGGAGTGTCATGGGATGGGATGAGAGAAGTAAGAAGGAACCAAACCAGGCATGGGTTTGAAAGCCACAGTAAGAACTTGGGGTTTCATGTCAAAGAGAATGGAAAGCCACAGCAGTGGGTTGAAGAGGGGAGTAATTTGATCTGCTGGCTGCATGCAGAAGGGATTGGAAGCTGCCCAGGGCACAGGACAGGAAAATGGAGCTGAATTACAGAAATACAGAAGAGAGAGAAGGTGATGATGGTGATGGGAAACAAAGATGGTAGTGGTGGGAGGCAAAGAGAAATTAACACATTGAAAATGAGTTTGGGAGCTGGAATCAATAGGACTTAGTGGCAGATCATGTGACCCCTGGGTTTCTTGCATTTGCTGCTATCACCATAGCTTTGAGATGCTGATATAGTTTTCTATATTAGATTTAGATTTCCTTGTTAAATTTTATGTCATAAACTTTTAAGTTAGCTAAGTTTTGAAGAAATATCTTATTAATAATTTTTTTAAGAGAGTGTCTTTTTTCGTAGATGGACACAACACAATGCCCCTATTTTTTGTGGTACTGAGGATCAAACCCGGATCCTGCCCGTACTAAGTGAGCGCTCTACCGCTGAGCCACAATCCCAGCCCCTGAGGAAATATTTTAATAAAAAGACCACTTTGTAATCAAGAAGGAAACCGTTATTATCTAGTATCTTCTGCAGATGCTGTAGTACACACACACACACACACACACACAATATTTTATAGATAATGGAAGTCTATCTATTAAAATCAGCAAAGATTATTTAAAGTATGTTCAAGGAATTCTAACTTTTTCAACATTTCCCTAATCTCTTAAATAGAATTTATTTAAAATAAATTTAACTTTTTATAAGCTCAAATTAATCCCAGTAACATAATGGGCCCCATAAAAATAGTGAGTTCCCCTACTTTGAAAAACTGAATGCTATTCTGAATTTAAAAAATTAAATTTTCATTTTGTTGCCTCGGCTGCTTTGGGGCTCATTGTTCCTCACTGTAGTCGCCGACATCTGAGCCATTCTTATGTGCTGTTCCCCTATATTGGAAGCTAGCAACTTGCTGTCACATTTTCATGCAAGCCAACTGTCATTAGGCTCCAAGTAAAGAATATAAAGTTTTGTTTTCTATTTTGATTGTGCATAAGTCTTTTTTCATATGCTGATTTCTCAAGTATATTTTAGGATATTGAAGTTGCTTGATCAGCAACATTTTTGTCAGAGAAATGTCCCTATACTAGCATTTTATTTCCCATATTTTCATAAGTCTCCTTGAAAATGGAATTCACATTACCATATACATTATCATTTTAAGTTTCTACAAAGGCTCCTCCCTTATGATATAGCTTCAACTACATCATTTTAAATGTTGGTTTCTAATCTTATGCCTACAGTGTAGTTTTCAAGTATAATAAGAAAGCATATAATATTTGATCATAAAAATAGACTTGAAAAAATAATTCCAGTGCCTTGACACAGACTATAATGTTATCTTTTTTTTTTTCACGTTGACATGGCATGGAAACTCAAATAAATCAAATGGCCACAAGACCTTAATCAACAACACCCTTTTCAAATTGTCTTTTGACAAGCAACATGTACATATTATATATCTAAAGGCAACATTTCAAAGTTGTTCTTCAAAATAGGTACATTCCTTAAAACTATCTCTGTATCATTGCTTGGTTTCATAAAAGAAAATGTGTGAATGTGTAATGAAAATATGTACATAATCAAAGAATTAGTATAGACAAAGAACATTCTTAACATGCATAAAAATTACTTTGAGTGCCTGTTGAACCAGATCCCAGCTGTCCTTGGCAAACCTGCCAAATGATATCCTTGAGCGAGAGGTCCAAAAATTGGCATTAGATACAAATATTTCACAGCTGATTGATACAGGTGTTTCTTAGAAGAGTCTTTAGATGGCAGTGTGGTTGACCCAGTGTAAGCAGTCCTTAATGATTAACTTTTTCAAATTTGTGGCATTTAATTTTCCAAGATGACTGTTCCAATGTATAATTATACTGCCCTATATGTTCTTACTGTAAGATGATACCAACATCCACCAAATGATGAAACTTAAGCTACCTCTCCTTAATTCTGGATAGACCTTGGACTTTGTGAAAGTGATACTATGTGACTGCTAAGACCAACTATGCAATATAGCTTCCATTGGTTCTCTTGGGATGCATGCCCTTGGACCAGCCACCAGACTATGAAAAAGCCAAGATGCCACATGGAAGAGAGTCATGTGAAGGTCTTTGTGCCATAGCTCCATCTGAATCTCTCATCAGTAGGCAGTCAAAAACCACCAAAATGTGAGTGAGTGAGCCTTTAGCTGATTCTAGCCTCTAGGTTTAGGTCACCGTACCAGAACAAAGAAAAACTCCTCACCTAGCTCTGGGAAAATTTTAGGTTTGTGAATATGATTAATGTTGTCATTGTTAGAAGTTAAAATGGTTTATTATGCAGAAAAGCCAGAAAAAAAAATCCAAGTACTTCTGCAACTTCTTCAGATGCAATATAAAGTCCCAGAGAAACCCTCATGCATTCCAGCTTGCATTTAAAGATTTTCTATTCTACCAGTCAGATCTACAGCCAACCCCAATCAGTTTATTGGATCCTCCCTTATGAAATTCCCTAGATCTACCCTTATAAGCCAGGAAAGATTTTGCTCCTCACAAAACATTTGGCATTGCATGAGGACATTTAAAGACTGTCACATCTGGGGAGGGATATTCAACTAACCCCTAGTGGGTAGAAGCTAGGAATCTGCTGAACCCTAGGTTCCCTAGCACAGCCTCTCTCCCAGGAACAAAGAACTAAGAAGCCTACAGAATGGCAAGGTTAAGGACTCTGACCTAGATCTGGCAACAGCTGTGAGCTACTCTGCACACACTCACAACCTTCTTCACCATCCCATATATCTATTGTTCTCAAACCAGGAATTTAAAAACTTGGCATGTATTGGAGATGGAAGGGAGGATTAGACTAGAAGGATTATCAGGGGGTGAATGTTTGTGTTCCTCCAAAATTCATGTGTTGGGACTTAACCCACAATGTGACAATATTGTGAGACAGGGTCTTTGAGAAGTCATATGGTCACGAAGGCCCCCATGAATGGAATTTGTGCCATCTAAAAGAGGCTTGAGGGAACACTTTCTTTTTGTTCTGCCATATACAGCCACGGCTGTAAGCTGCCATCCATGAGGAAGGGGCTTTCACCAGACTTGGAGTCTGCTGGTTCCTTGGTCTTACATAATCTCCAGAACTGGGAGCATTATATTTTTGTTGTTTCTACATTAGTCAGTCTAAGAATTTTTGTTATAGCAGTAGGAACAGCCTAAGACAAGTGAGGCTAGGGTACTCAACCATGGCTACGAATTAAGAGAACCTCTTTTTTCCCCAATACTAGGGCTCAATCCCCAATTCCAGAGATTACAAGTTAAATAGCACTGGATGCCAGTAATTAAAAACAAAACAAGACAAAACAACAACAGTGACAACAAAAACCTCTTACTATCATCTTAATATGCAATTCTGCATGAGAATTAGAGGCTTTGGCCTCTGCACCTGGAGATTATGACTCTTAACTTGAAGAGGAGCATTAGAAAAGTCTAGAAGGTAAAACTGGAAAATCCCAATGGGTGATTTTGACTCCTTTCCCATTCCCTTACTGAGAGCCTTTGTCCTACATGTCCCTCTACATTTAGCCTACCATATTATGGCAAGAAAAAGACCTGAGTCAAACTCGTCCTTCATTCTTGTGCATGTATTTGGATGGAAGCAAAATTCTTGTTAAGCCAGTGGGAAGCAACATTTAGTAAATTGTCAACAGCCAAATGATGCACAATGGGTTCAGTATACTGTGTACCTCTCACCAATAAAATCACTTTGTTTGCTAGACTGTCCATTAGTTACCTAAGAAGTATGTAAAAACATTAGTCTGCATTCTGAGAACTTCACTACTGGAGTGTCAAGCTAAATCAGATAATTTATGTAATTTACATAGCTAAGGATGATGATAAAAGTTGCTCATAGAACGTGATTCTGCAGAAGTCCCATTCATTTCTTTCTAAATAGGACATAGCTTGCCCCCTTGCGATGCAAATGCATTGCCATCTGTCTCAAATTCTAAGCAGATGAAAGTCTGCTCATTAAAAAAAAAATGATGGGTGGAGAAGGGAAAAATGTGAAATAGCCTATTATTATAATAATTACCTCAGCAAAAATGTGTTATTTCATCATGACAATGAGCTTTCTGAACATGTTATTATTTACAGTTGTAGTAAAAAGAAACACAATCGAAACTATGTTTTCCTTTGCAAAACATATTCATCAAAGGAAAATACCAATTTAATAAATTTATCAATAATTAACAAGTTGTAACTTTTCTGTTTTTAAGTCTTTACCATTTAAGCCAAAATAAGAATCTTTCATGTCACATTTATGCTCAATGACTATCTAGAATAATTTTGAGTGCTACAGTGCATTTGCATATATTACCTAGAAGTCAGCAATGATTAAGCACATTGGTTTTTGATTCAGATTGCTCAGTTTTAAATCCTAATTCCACCATTTATAACATGGTCTTGGAGAGTTATTTAACTCTTGTGATTTAGTTTTCCCCTCTATAAATAGTGAAAATAATAGTACTGAGCTCATAATTCCTTTGAGGACTAAAAGATAAAATGGCTAGAAAATGTTTAGCATATTCCCTGGCACATAAGATATACTAAGTGAATAAGTATATTTTCATTCCCAAATCCATAATGACAAACTATACTTTTCCTTTAAGCTTCAGGCCTGTATTTCCAACTGCCTTCTGTGTATCTCTATCTGAAATTCCTCAGGCCATTTCAAATTATCTCCCCCCCCCATAAATATTAGTTTTCCTCTCATATACCCTACAACTCTAATAACTAATGTCATTTTACCAAGATACAGTGAGGTGTTTCAAATGATTTCTCAAGCTATGGAATCCATCTAAATGAAAGTCCTATGACAATTATACTTTAAATTGTTATTTTTTCCCTTTTCTAGGGGCATAATTTTTGCTTCAAATAGAGTGTTTAAAATATTTTAAATGACCCTTTAAGTCCTTCATGTACCCTTTAAGTTCTTCAAACCCTTGTTACCTTTTAAACTTTCTAATGTTCTGAAGATTCTTTGTAATGGTTTGTTAGAAAGGTGCCTAATGTGTTCCTGAACATTTTACATAAGTAACAAACCTTGAGGCTGCTCAGTTGTATGTACACCTTATCTTGAGCAGCTCTCTTATACTATTCTCAGTGTTCATGATGGAGAGTCACAATATTACTTAGCTTCAGGACTTGGACAACTGGGCAAGGTCTATGACTGAGGCCTTTTCTTATAGAGACTGGGAGGGTGAGGTAAGGGTGGGGGTTGGATAATAGCCTCAGGTAGATAGAGCTAGGCTAGGCCCAAGTTTGTAGGTTAGAAATTAAATAATCATTTAATAGGATTTAAGAAAATGTAGTTATTCACTGAGATGCCCATTTTTATCTCAGAAGGAACAGAAATTCAATAAACAATACTTTCTGAAAGCAAAGAAGCATCACTTTTATGCAACTGCAATGAGCACGACATATTTTGGAGGATCCAAAATCAACGGAACATCAAGAAAAACCAAGTCCTCCAAAAACAGTAAACTTTCAATTGCAGAAAAGTAAATCCAATTTAATTGGAGAGAAACTGTTATAATTTGAAATTTCTTCCTACACAACAAATAAAGTACAGAGAGAAGCAGCACATAGGAGAGTGCTAAGGGCTGAGACCCAGGGCAGGTAAAAGGAATCAGGATGGAGAGATCACTAGTGATATACTTATGCCACATGCCATTGGCCATAGTGAAGTTCCTATTGCACTGATTTTCATTGTCCACTCAATCTTAAGGAAATTAAGAATTGGAGACTGGACAATGCCCCCTTTGCCCTTTGAACCACTAGTACAGGGATCACAAATGTAAATGCAGACAGGGCTTCGGCATGTAGCATACATGAGTGAACCCAGCTTGGGTATATGGAAAACAAAAACATCATCATGAAAAATGGTAACTGACTCTTACTAGACAACAGAGAAGGGTGAGGACTATGGCAAACTGGAGAATCAGGACTATGTCTTAAGTGGACAGAAAACATACAGCTCCTGATTATTGCTCTATGGCAGTTGTCTCCAATATTCTGATTACTTAAGAGCAACTGAAATTAGGATTTTATAAAATCTGATTTTAAAAACTTAGCAAAAAACATTAATTTTAAAAATCACTCTATGGGTTGATAACTTTAAGAGTCAAAAAACAAGTCTACTGGCAAAATTTGGTCAATGAGCTGCTAACGTACTAGTCTTCATGATGCGGTTCTAGAACTATTCATGGCCTTTCTTTTTTTTTGTTCTCTTCCTTCTTTTATTTATTTGATTCTGAGACTTGTGTTTCCCAGTCAATCAAGAAGATCCAGAAAGTCCAAGTAAAAAGTCAAGAGTGTGTATTTGGGAGGAAAGGGATATTAGTGAACAGCAATCTTAACACTTAATAATTAGTCCAATATGTGAAATTTTAATTAAAGAGCAATTTTTATATTAATTGTGCTAAACTTGTCAGGATAGATTATGGCTAACTTAAAACCAATATCCTTTCCCTTGGTCATTTGGTCTCCTTTAAACTTAAATGTACTATATGTTTTCTATTTTCCATACCCCTTTCTACTCTCTCTGTGTCCCAGGAACCTAGGATAGTATAGATTGCATCAAGGGACTATTTTTCCTCTGGCTTCCACTGTGTTTGGCCCCTCTGAGGACACTGGTAGGACTTAGGAGGGTAGGAAGAAATCAGAAGTCTGGGCATTCATTGGCCTGCTTTTTCACAGCTGGTCAATGGCTCCCTTCTTCCTATCTGGAGGTCCTCTTTATATAGACCCCCACATGTGTGTGTGTGTGTGTGTGTCCTTTGAAATATTGACTTTTGGGCTGGGAATGTGGCTTAGTGGTAGAGTGCTTACTCAGCATGCATGAGGCCCTGGGCTCAATCCCCAAAACCACACCAAAAAAAAAGAAAGAAAGAAAGAAATATTGACTTTTTTGTCCCTTCAAGCCAGGGGTGCTAAAGTTTCCATAATTTTATAAGCCTCAGGTGACTATACTATCTTTTGTTTTATTTTCCCCCTTAAAACTGGTCCTACAGACCTCAAAACACCAGCTTGGTTCTGCTTTGTTTCCTTCTGGGAGCCTAAATTAAAAAGCCATTTCAAAGGACACAATCATTCCCCAGGGCTGGGATCTTAACTGGGCAAAGTTTCTCATCAAGCCCTTTAATTCTTCTTTCTCTGGGATTTTTGGCTGGCCTTGTCTTCCTCTGTATTTAGACTAGAAAGTCTCTTCCCAACCAAACCAGCCACACCCACTCTTTCCTTTTTACTAGTTGTCAGAAAGCTTTTTCTAAACCCTAAAGTTTAGGATATAATGGAAGAGATGCTTTCATATTCTTCTGGTTGGAGGATGAGTTTGTACAATCATTTGGGAAGGCAAAGTTATTTGGCAGTAAGTGTTGAGAGCCTTGAGAGTCTACCTTTGACCCAGTAAAGTCACCTTGGAGACTTTCCTAAGGGAAGAATATTAAATATTCAAGAATTTGTATAAATATTGCATTAGCTTTTCATCACTATTACCAAAATAACTGACATAAACAACTTAAAGAAAGAAAGACATAATTTTGGCTCATGATTTCAGAGGTTTCAGTCCATGGTTATCTGGCTCCAATGCTTTGAGCATAAGGTAAGGTACTTTCCAACATATCATATTGGAAGGATATATGCTCAGCTGTATGTGTGTGTGTGTGTGTGTGTGTGTGTGTGTGAGAGAGAGAGAGAGAGAGAGAGAGAGAGAAAAGAGGGAAGAGGGGAGGGGCCAGGCTCAAGGAATATCCTTCCATGACATATCTACTGTTACCTATTTCCTACAAGTAGGTCCCACCTCCTACAGTTTCCATCACCTCCTAATAGTCCATTCAGATTATCAATCCATCAAGTGGATTAATCCACTGATGAAACTAGAGCCCTCTTGATAAACAATCATTTCCTAAAAGCCCCACCTCTGCACATGGCTGCATTGGGGACCAAGCCTTCAACACTGAATCTTTGGGGGACTATTTATACCTAAACTATAACAAATATGGTTGCGAACTATAAATGAGGCACATCCAATTATAGGATATACCAAGTGCCTTCTGTTTAGCCTATCAGCTTGTCTCTCCAACTACTCTCTGCCCTGAGAGACCAGCCTTCCTAATACTCAGGCTAGGGTTTAACTACCCTCTGACTTTGGGATGAGCTCACCAATGATGTGTCTTTGTAGGAAATTAAACAAGATAAGAAGAGTAAAGTAGAAATAGTTAACTTTGTCCCTATCCTGCAGAAGACCTCAGGCTTACTGTGACCCTTGAAAAAAAGTGAAAGTGCTTGTACAGTGACCCTATCCTCAATTCAATCTCCCCAAGTTCCAGTAATGAGCTCTTATCCTGCCCTTTAAAGCCTAAGAATGGTGAGTCCCCCTCCCCCGGTTTTTATTTCAGGGATACGGTACTATCACTGACTCCGTATCTCAGGTTTGTAAATAGTTCCTTAGTTAGAAAATCCTCCCTAAATCATTCAATTTAAATATGTTTCACCACCAAGAATCTGGTGGAATCAATAGCATATTTAAGTACATGGGGCAACAAGTATTATCCACAACAGACTAATTCCTAACATAGAAGATATTTATGAGGAATACAACAACATTTATAAATCCAGTATGAACATAGCTACATAAAAGTGAAGCGAACGAAGTTCATCATGAAAATACCATTAATCTTCTAAATTTTGTAGAGTATAAACATATAACCTTTTTAATGCAAAGAGAAGTAATGACTTAAAAGTGAAGGCATTGTAAGAGCATGCCCAGAGGAATCTGGAAAGACCGCAGAAGTGAAATGAGCAATGATTCTTGACAATCACACAGGACAAGTAAGAAAAAGGGGAAAAACATGTCTGGCAGAGAATGAAGCCTATGAAAAGGCAAGTGAAAGTCCAGAAGAAGGCCAGGACTCTGCTCTGGAGTTGGAGTTGGGAAGGGGCAGGGGAATTTTATAGAAAAGGGCACTGGGAATGTGATTTGGGGTCAGAATGTCCACGGTTTCATTGTTGGTGATAAATGTCCACTTTATGGCCTGGGAAAAAGGCAAGGAGTGGCATAAAATGAATCATAGGTGGGTTTAAGGATAGGATAACTATTATAGACTTGGATTTGAGAAGAAATGCTCTTCAAGCACACTGGAGAAGGGGTGGCTGAGAGTTTCAGAGAAGGATGACAAAGCCTATACTAAGGAGATTTGCTGAAAAGAGTAGAGAGACCAGGCATGGTGGTGTATGGCCTGTAATCCCAGTGGCTCGGGAGGCTGAGGCAGGAGGATTGCAAGTTTAAAGCTAGCCTCAGCAACTCAGCAAAATCCTAAGCAACTCAGCAAGACCCTGTCTCTAAATAAAATAGAAAACAGGACTGGGGATGTGGCTAAGTGGTTAAGTGCCCCTGGGCTCAATCCCTGGTACCCCGCCCCCAGAGAGAGACAGACAGACAGACAGTAGAGAGAAGATATGGATACCTCACTAAAATGGAATTTACATAATTCATAAACTATTAATATTCAAAAGCACCCAAAGGAATGGACAATCAGAAGACATTAAGAAAAGAGCCATGACTTATGTTCAATATCCTATAGTGTTCTTCAAGGAGGAGACAGAAAATCTAACAGGGTTCATCCAGATTCCTAGGTCAGATGTGCTCACCCACTGAGAAGAGATGGATATAGATCTCTGTGATCATGTCCTGGTACTGACACCTCTGGGCAGGGTCAGGCTATTGCCCCTGCTTTCTTCTGAAGTCATGGTCACATCCCTTTAACAATATTCCCCAGGTCATTATGAATTACTAATCACTGGGGAATGGGGAAGTGACTTAAAGGGACATGCTTTTAATGATTTTCACAATAATACATTGTTAGCCTTTCCACCAAATACTTGTTTCATATTCTATTTAGATGGATTAAAAATTTATATAGATATCCAGCCATCCATTGTATAATACACTTGCTCATCTATTCTTTGTTTCCTTTTTTTTTTTTCCAAAAAGAAAGTCAGAAATGAATGTCCTGTAATACTCAACTAACCGGGAATAACTAGCATGATGTTTATTAAGCAACTAATGCCAAGCTGTAGTTGTGCTAAGTCCTGGGAACTCAACATAGAATTAAATAAGTTTCTGCTATTTTAGCAACTCCTACTTGGAAAATGAGAAATAGCTTAACTATTGACCTTAAAGTGGAAAAATAGCTGAAATATAAGCAGAACACATCGTAGGGAGGGGCAAATTAGGGACAAGCAAATATACCTTGGAGTAGCAGTCATGCTGCCTAGAGTTGGTGAAGCTCATATTGGAAATGGGAAGTCTTACATAGAATGTGGAGAAAACCACTTTCCAGAAAAGTGTATGTATGGGTAAAGGAGGAAAGGTCGGAAAACCCATGGTGAATTCATGGAGCAGCAGATGATTCTGTGTAAGAGGAGAGGTGACAGTGTCATACTTTGAAGGTGATTATCATTGAAGTTTCAAGGAGATGGACTGGATGAGTCTGATTGTGAAATAAGCATGGATTTTTAATGTAATTAATAGATTATGATTTAAGTATTTTAATTTCAGGGAAGAGAGAACCATATTTTCATTTTGAAAAGATGACCTTCTCTGTAAGGACGAGTTTGAGGTTAACTAAGAGTTGATGGTGGAAAGATCTTCATTACAGAAGGATTGCAGCTGACAAAGTCACAGACCAATGTTATCTAGCATATACCCATAAAAGGGAAGAATAATACCTAGGGTATGCCCCAAAACATTGATTCTTTTCTGTTGCTTTAGCTTGTGAGGATTCCAATGTTAAAAAAAAAAAAAAAAGTTCCATCTTTCACTGCACTTGCATATCATATTGAAATGCACATCTTTATAAATTCCTTGTGTTTCTGAATCATTAAAAGATTAATTTATGAGACCTGGGATTAGTGTTTGAAATATTTTAAAAGATTTTATTACATCTGACCAACAGATTGCTAGAAGGTTGGACACAATTTACAATTCCACCATAAATGCATTCTTATTTCAACCCTCTATTGCTAACATTAAGTGTTGTCATTCTGAAAAAAGTCTTTGAGCATCTGATGTGTGAAAGTGGCATCTTATTTATTTTCTTAGGAGGGTTGGGGTTGCAGGGGTACCTGGATTGAACCCAGGGTTACTTTAGCACTGAGCTGCATCCTCTGCCCCCACCCCTTTTTTGTGACAGGGTCTTGCTAAATTGCTTAGGGCCTTGTTAAATTGCAGAGTCTGCTTTGAATTTGTGATCCTCCTGCCTCCATCTCCAGTCATTGAGATTATAGGCAGTCACTGGGATTATAGGGGTGCATTCGCACGCCTGGCTCATTTCTTAAATTAGTATTTTTGGATGACTAATGAAGCTGAACTTTTCCCACGTGTCTTTAAGCGTTTGTATTCCCCATCCTTTTTACACATTCCATATTCTTTTTAACTATTGTAGACTAAATGTTTCTAATTCTTGTGTATAGGCATACTGTATGGTTTGCATTTTTAATGCTCCTCTGCAATATTTAGAAGCATATAATTTAAAAAATCATCCAACTTGTCAGTTTGTTCTTCTGAAACTGAATAAATTATTTTTACATTTATAAAGAAATTTTATTCCAGCATTAGAAAAAGAAGTGTCACATACAGTCTTATAGTTTTACACTAAACCTTTTATTCCATCATAAAGTAAGTTTCTGGATTAACTCTCTTATCCAGAGAGCTAACAATTGTCCCAACATCATTTATTGAATAGTTAATCTCCTCTCCACTGACCTCTGAACCATGTTTTTTTGTTATGTGAAATTATTACTTATTTTAAGTTCTATTCTTGAGCTACCCTATTTATCAATTTACCAACTGAGTCATTTCTTTTTCCAAATCAGATTACAACATCTTTGAGAAAAAGGATTAGGTTTCATTGATGCTTTTATTTTCTATAGGGCCTATCACTTTACACATAGCAAATGTTCAATAAATATTTATATGTTTTTTTAAACGAGTGCTTAAATCAAACATCCTGTGCCTCATTTACAAAGAATTTCCTCACTATGTTAAAAGGTCACATTCTTCAAGGTGAAACATGAAGTAATTTTGAAATTAGAGAAGGGGGCTGAGAATGGCAGTGTTCCAAGTATAAAAATTCCATGTGAATTTGATTAGAATAATTTAAATTTCGTGGTGACTTCACTCTCCAGAGGCCATGTGATCATGAGAAAATGCTCAGAGGGAGAATTGTAGTCTTGGGCTCATTCTGAGTTATTGAGGTTTAGAAAGCCCTTTAGCTGTGCAATGATGTGCAAATCAGTCCACATACCACAGTGGCTCAGCAGAGGAATTCTGTCAATGGTGAAAGATTGTCTTTATAATGCCTGCTGATACCTCTATTTGAGAGAACTAGATGTCGGGTCTTAAAACCACTATATGTTGAAAGCCATGACATTTAATACTACATGTTCATTTACACTCCTAACTACACATAAGTTTAAACATGCTAAATTTTAATTAAAAGGCACTATTTAAGTATGTATGCCCCTGTCATGTACACATAAGCGAAGCTGTCATATAGTTGTATATCAAACTGCAGAAGAATGATTTCAGACTGAAAAAATGACAGAAGAATTTTGTTGGATTAAGTAAACATAAAACTAGATTGCAATAAAGTACGCTGGAGGTATTGGCTTCCATATGAAGACATACTAGCTCTATCAATGTGAGTAAAGAATTGTAGAGTTACTGGGAAAAGAAAGGTATATATTCAGCAAAACCAAAGATATTTGTTATTTTTCTGACAATGTACAAGTATGAAAATAAATATTTATGTATTTTCAATGTTACATATATTGTGAAGCTAAAAAGAATCCTAACTACCATTATCAAAATCCTCGGGATAGTGCATGGTGAATTCTAACTTTTTTCTCTCATGATCTATCTTTTGATTTTCACAATCATTTTGTTGGGTAAATTTTTTGTGTGTGGTGTGCTCATGTTCTTGTAGACTATTTTTTTTAGATTAGGCTTCAGATTCACACCAAAATTTAAGAGAAAGTACAAAGAGTTTCTATACATCCTTGCCCTATATCTAGATAGCATTTCCTGCTATCAACATCCCATACTACAATGGTACACTGCTGTAACTGATGAACCTACACTATCACGTCATCACCCAAAGCCCATAGTTTACATCCAGGTTCATTCTAGCTATTGTACATCTATTTGTTGTTTTCGTCAAATGTATCATGACAGGTATCCACCCTTGCAGTATCATACAGAATAATTTTACTGCCCCAAGAATCCTCTCTGTTCTGCTTGTTCATCCCTCCAGCCTGCCCAGCCTCTGACCTTTTTCTAGTCTCCACAATTTTGCTTTTTCCAAAATGTCACATATTTGGAATCACACAGTCTGTAGCCCTTCCTGGTTGACTTAGTAATGCACATTTGAGATCCCTCCATATCTTTTCAGTGCTAAATACTTCACTTTTTAGTGCTAAATACTATTCTATTGTCTGAAGGACATGTTGATTGGTTGTAAGTTTGGGCAATTACAGTTAAAGCTGATGTAAACATTTATGTGCAAGATTTTGTGTGATCATAGTTTTAAACTTTTTTGAGTAAATACCAAAGAGTACAATTGTTGGATGGTTTAATTTTGTAAGAAAATGCTACACTGTCTTTCCAGAGCGGCTCTGCTGCTTTGCATTGCTGCAAACAGGGATTTATGGTTTCTATTGCTCCACATCTTTGTCAGAATATGGTGTTGTGAGTGTTTTGGAATTTAGTCATTCTAATAAGAAGGAAGTGTTATCTTATTTTAATTTGCAATTTAGTTACTTCACTATTGTTATCACATAAATGAATAAACAGAAATATAGGAAAATTATTTTCCCATGATTCCAAGAATACTGAGTAGCTTTTTCATATTCCAAAGTCCTTGTGATTTTTATTCTATGGTTACCTAGCCAGATAAGAATAGATATTCATATTTTCATATGCAGGACACCAGGTGTTAATTTCTAGTAACTTTTCTTATCTGTATCAGTTTAAGTCCCTCCAGAAGACCCCGAGACCAGGAAATGCCACAGAGCAGTGGGAAATGAGGAGAGAAAGGCAGCCAAAGAAGGAAATGTTTGAATCTAGTTATCACTGTGCGCAACTACGATTTACTTCTCAATACTACTGCTCAATATTACTAACAATGTGATGTGTGACAGTGTGACTCCTTATACTGTTTGAGACTGGTTCAGGATTTATAAATTTATACATCCAAAGATTAAAGTTGTTTAAAAACTTTCAAAACAATTTAACATTTTTGTGTCTTCCCTTTTTCTAATAATTAATTTTATTTTATTTTTATTTTTTAAAGTATCTGTCTATGATTGGGGGAAAAAAAAAACCTAGCTCCCAAATAGTACAGAACTTCATGCCCCAAATGATTCCATACAAAGAGCAAGGGAACTGAGGTATTCATACTTCACTTCTTGTCTGATAGGTATACAGTTGAGACAATATTCAGGAAATTTCACTCCCCAGCACTTTAAGCGGATGTGCAGTGGAGCAGTGAGCTGACTCAGACATGAGAAGGTCACCTGCTAGAGGTGAGTCAATAAAGCTAAGAAATCCATTCGAATATCATCACGTCTCTACAATTACTGTGAAAATGAATTATAGGCAAAAGAAACATTCATTTTCTGTGTGCTATAAAAGGATATAGGAAAACTGGGATTAGGCTATGCACAGATAAAATGCACCATTTAAAGTATCCATATTTTTCACTGACCCAGGGAAATTAAATAACTTACCCAAAGATGAAGAGATGGTTAAAACTCATTCTTGTGAGTTAGACACTTACTATTGGGGTTTAGGCCTCCTTTATTTTCTGGTCTTATTCAATATTGGTTTCCCAGTTTCCTGCTGATTATGTGGGCTCCCAATTTCTTTCTAATAATTTTGGTTTTCAGTTATAACAGCCACAATATGACTCTACTATTTGAAACCAAAAGTCATCACTGATAAAAGAGTGGTTGAAAATAATCTGATCTCAGATTCATGCCTCATCATAAATTCTCTTAAAAAATTGAGTTTTGTCTATTTGTCATTCTGGGTCTCAGTTTCTACATTTATAAAGCGGGAACAGCTCACAAGTTTGATTCTTGGGAAATTAGTCTGCAAGTTGTTCCTGAAAAAAAAAAAAAAAAAGGTTTCTTTTTCTAGAGAACCTAAAACATGTTGGCCTATTTGAGTTTCTGGAAATTTATCCAGGAAAGGATTTAATTTAACTTTAACCCAGTATTTTCCAAGATTAATCATGGAAGTCTTGTTTCAGAAAACATTAACATTTAATAGGCTATCTTGGCAAGAGACATTGATTCCAGCAGTTCATTTTTTTTGTTTTGTTTTGTTTTTTGCATGCACCTGACCCTGGACTTTGGCAGTAAACACACATAGAGTCTCTGTACTAACCTTTTATAGTAAGGATGCTTAAACTTCTCTGCATTTAAGGACAATTTAAGGGGCTTTTTTATAGTATATGTTACTATAGTATAGGTTACTAAGCACTATATACAAGACCTACTAATTCAGAATCTCCTGAAATAGACACAAAGAATTAAAGCTCAGAATTACTCTGTAGGTGATTATGTTGTAGGCCTTCATCTTCACTCTGTAATACAATGAGAAACACTGTGTCATTGAACATTTTAGTGGAAAGTATCTTTCATTGGCTTATGTCCTTTATCATTAGATGAAGCTAGAAGTCATGATCTCAATAATTTATGCACAAGTGAGACCATTCACCATCTCTTATGAGCAATAGATGAGGCAAGTTCATAGACAACTTGTGAGTAACCACTGTAAAGCTACTGAGTAGCTATGATCACAAATTCAGAAAGACATAACATTAAATGTGAATATAGATGCAACCATAGGATCAATAATGTGAGCAAACTTTGGTTAAAGTCTAGATACTCAATAAAAGAAGTGGGTTTTCAAATGTCCCCCTTACTCCTGCTACCTACGTATAGCTTCTTTATTCACTATTAACAAAGTTAGTGAAAAATCAAGGTTAAAGAAGTAGCAAAGAAACTTATGTCATCTAGTTTCATGACTTATTAACAACTCAAAGAATCTGATGATAGGTAGTCTGGAATGAATAGCTAAATGTTATTTTTAGACTATCTGTGAATTTCATTTGCTCTCTTTACCACAAGTGATGAAAAATTAGCTATCAGAAATTTCAAAATTAGACTGCAAAACATGATAGAAATTTAGGAATTAGTGGTGTCATCATGTCTTGAACAGTTTTTTTTTTCTTCAAGTAATGTGATGAGAATAATGATGCAATTCTTCACAATATTCTATACATTATTTGAAGGAAAAAACATGTGTTATGGAGATCAGTGATATTTATTGGACATAAGCAAACATTGTGTTCCTAGGTTGCTAGCTATATTTACTGTAAGAAAACCCTACAGCTGATTTTCAGGATTTCACAGGAATTTACTTTTATCTTTATAGCTCAAAATGTACAAATAACTTGTTTATAAATAAGTTGCAGGATTACAACCTAACACCTAGAATATTGTGTTTTGTTTTATTTAAATAACCAGAGTTACAAACTCTTTCCAACTGGGAAGTGGTGATAAATGGTGCGGTGCTTACTCTTCAACAACTCTATAAAACTGGCATCCTGACATTTATTTGCATGGGCTTCACATCACAAAATGTGCACACCCTTCTTTCTACATGGCTTCAACTTTCCAGAAACAAAACTGTGAGCTTCATTTTATTCCTCTTGCTACACAGTTGGTTTTGTCTTCTATATAGAATATATTAACACCTAAAAATAAACAACAAATAAAATAGTGCATACATTATAAGTTTCACAAAGTTACAGCGATTCTTATTTACATGTTTATATTTGATTGAATATTGTAACTGCCATTTACAATGTAGCATAAACAGGTAAAATTTAAAACTACCATCGTGTAACTTTGGTGTGATTGTCACTTCATAGAGTGGACTTACATATCTGTGCAAATTGGGAATTTAACCTTTTTTTCTTAATTGCAACATTTGTATTGTTTCAAGGGTGACTGCATTCCTTAGGCTGTGACATCATCTCTGGAAAACATGCATGCTGCCCAACTGAAGAGTCACTAATCAGATCTAGGGGATGTATGTTCAATTTTTCAAGTCTTCACTCCCATCCCAACTATTTTTCAGGCCCTTCCTTTGAAGCTTCCAAAAACAAAATCATAGCTATTCAAATTTGAAATCAAAAGAAATTTGTTAATGATGTAGAGTTGGATTTAATTTTTATTCAGTGTGCATTGCTGGTAGTAGAATTGAATCAGTTTTTGAGGTTTAAGTCTCTCAAAAGGGTCTGCTTTGTAGTTCTAGAGCACTTTTTCCAGCTGGGTTTCTGGTATGATGAGCTTGTTTTGTGAACCCCAATGTGCAATCTACACCTGAGAAAAGGGGAGTTTTCGATGTTGCAGTGTATTAAACAGGTACTTTCCATTCACTCAATTAATAATCAGAAAACAGAAAGAAAAGAGAGCCTCCTACTTGTTTCCTTACTCTAAACAAGGAGATGGAAACTATTAAATAAGGAGGGAAACTCCCGCATATTTCACCTTGACCTGGCTGGACTGGTCTGATGTCTGGAAGAGGCGGGTGTTCTATTAAAGAAAACGGATAAGTTACTAGTGGAAAAGTGAGAGGTCAGACTTCAAGATGGGGAAACAACTTCAGCTCCGAAAGGAAAAGGGAACCTTCATTACCCAGTCTCAAACTGGGAACAATGTCTCCTTTCCAATTCCGGGGGCTGGGTTCCCTTTCTCTCCCTGGACTTAAATGGGTAGTGACAGGACTCGAGATACTCTGCTTCCCCTATTGCTCCAGCCCAACACCGTTTTTCTCCAGCACCTAAATTTCTGAGCTGCAAGCAGTCAATCCCCTCCCACCTTGTCTCCTTGGCTTCTCTCTTGCTCCTTTGCTGCCTTGTGTAACTTCTTTGTTCCGTTTACTGGGAAGGTGGCGATTAAGGTCAAAAGACCCACTGTAACCAGCAAAAGCCCGGAGCCACAAACAGACCCTGGGGAAAAGCAAGGCAGTCCAACTCAAGGGCGAGGCTCTGCGTAAAAGAGTAGCGAGAAATCTCGGCAAGTAGCTCCAGGAACAGCCCCTGCGGGATCGTCCAACTCTCGAAAGGCTGGGGAGACCAGGGACTGCCTCGGGATGGGACAGAAGGCGAGCTCCTAACTTTGCAAGCAAAGTGGGCAGCGGACACTCGCAGAGCAGAGCACTGGAGGCGGGGAGAGGCCCCTAGACTCCACTTTGTATGCAGCAGCTGCTGGGCAGTGAGTATCTCTGAACAAAGAGCGCGCAGTGCAGGGGTGAGAGTTCGCGGTTTGCTCACAGCTGCCACTCGTGCTGAGCAAGTCTCCCACCACACCCCCTGGGCGAGCTTTGGGGGAGCAGGATTCCAGGGAAGAGGGAAAGGGAAAGCGGTGTGCTATTCCTGTTGCGCGGCTACGCACCAGGAATTCTTGTGCACGGTGGGAATGGCAACTATCCGATCCAAGGGGGAGAAAAAGAGCTGGAGTGAGCAAAACAAAGAGCGAGTGTGGGCCGCGGTGACTTCATGCCTCACCAATGTCCCGCCCACGCTACTCCGAGCTGTTGCTGCTGCCGCTGCCCGGGCGCCGCCGCCCCTACCGGCAACCCGGCAAGGCGCACTATAGCGTGGGGCGGTTTCCTAGCAACTCCCGGCCGGAGCGCGCCCAGCTAACAGCAGGTTGGGACCCCCTCGGGGGTGGGGTGGGGGACCAGGAAAGTACCACCCCAATCCTCTTCATCCCCAGCCTCCTCCACTGCATCCTCGCTGCGTGCACCCCAGAGCACGCCAGCTGCCAGGGGTCTGGGCAGCGAGACGCCTGAGCCAAACTCTGGAGCCAAAAGGACAAGGGCACGAAGCCCCCGCCCCGCGAGGCTGGGCTCTCGCACCCCCGCGGAACCTCCCCTCCTGCGCTAGCGCCGTGAGCTCCAGTCCTGGCTAGGCTGGAAGCAGAAATGCCTTGCTCTGTGTTTGGGGTCGTCTACAGGCACTTCTAGAGCGCTCCCGGGGCCGCCTCCCCAGCCTCTAGCACCCAGAGCCTCAACCTTCACCAGTCAGAACGCTTTTGCCTGGACCTTGCCCGCTGCTCCGCTGGCGAGGCTGCAAAGCTGCAACACAGTGGAGTTGGCCTCCCTGCCCACCTGTGGAAGAAGCTCGCGCAGATTGATGCGCCATCGACATTTTTCCCCTTCGGCCTTCTGGCGTCCCCTCCCACAAATGCGGCATCACCCAGTGAATATACATTAGGGTGATTCCCCCCAGCCTCGGGCTTTGTTTGGGTTTGATTGTGTTTGGCTCTTGGCTAAGCTGATTTATGCAGCAGAGCCCCATCGGCTGGAGAGAAACAAAAGCTCTTTTCTTTGTCCCGGAGCGGGCTTTGGAGCCCTCGATCGCGTCGCCGCCGCTGGCCATCGGCCGTCGGAGGAGGTGCTTTTCGCGGAGACTCCAGGGCTGGCCGAGTGGATCTGGGAGGGCCGCGGGAGCCCTGAGATGCAGAGCAGTGCTCGGGCCCACGTACCTGCACAGCTTGCTCAGAGCCGCGAGATCCGTCTGCCCGGCCTGAGGGAAACATCCTAGAGATTCCCAGTCTTTTGGTCCCGAGGTGCGCCCGGGAGGCAAGAGCGCTCTACAGGGAAGGAGCCTGGCGGCAGGCGCGGGTAGGGCTGCTTTGCATTATGTGCGGCTCGGCCCTGGCTTTTTTTACCGCTGCATTTGTCTGCCTGCAAAACTGCCGGCGAGGTGCTGCCTCATTTCTTCGGGCGGCCTGGGTATTTTCACTTGTTCTTGGACTGGGACAAAGTGGTAAGTTGTTTTGTTCTGTTTTCTTCTCTTTGCACCGAGTCTTGGGCTGGCACCAAGAGTTTCCTGGCCTGAGCATCCTGGCCAGGTAAGTAGGGGATGTCAGTCTATGTCTGCCCTGGGAACACAAGAAAGGTGTGTGTGTGTGTGTGTGTGTGTGTGTGTGTGTGTGTGTGTCAGCGTCCTCTACCGCAGGCGGCCTCAGAGAAACCAGGTGTCAAGCATTTCCGCCCGGAGTGACAGCAATAGCTAACTATACTGTGTATTGCTCCAGGGTGCTGAGAAAGCAGCGCCTGAATGGAAGTTCCGAAGGGAGGGTGTGGAGAGGGTTGCATTTAGGAATTGGAGTACATCCTTGAGGACATGATCGGTATATAATGTGCTCCACATCTTTCTAGTATTTGGTTCCACCAACCTTTCACTTCCATTTGACGCAAAGCTGTGGATAAACTGGTTGTTATAGGAGATAGTCTTCCTTTTTTTTTTTTTAACCGTGAAAGGAGAGAGCAGCAACACACAAGTTTCTTGTATCATAGGGTTCATTCTGAGTAAATTGAATACTCTTGAGGAATATTCGTGCTTTAAGCCACCATCCTTTCAGCTTTTTCTTCAACAATAACAAAAATACTTTTGAAGCTAATTGATCCTTCACTGAGCTCAATCTCTCAGACTGAGAAGCAGTGAGAACCCTGGACCAAGGATTGACTTTTAGTCCAGGCAAGCCACCCTTCAGGCAGCACGGTGAGCTCCAATCCTGGTTAGGCTGGAAGTAGAAACACCTTGCTGTATGTTTTAGGATGTTAAAATCAAGAGTTACCTTAAATTGGAAAGGTTAGTCCTTCATAAACTTTTTTTTTCTTTGTAGTCATGTGTAAAATAGGGATAAGAATACCTGCCCTTCATAAAGGAAAATTCAAGTCAAATATCATATGAGAAGGGTTTGGGGGGCTTTTGATTTATGTAATAAAAATCCAATGTAAGATTGAAGCATTGTATTGTTAATAAACCATAAAACAAGATAAGTAATGATAATAATCCACTTAGGAAGAATTCTTATTGGATTCTCATAGTGATCAAATATTTGTTTTCACAAATGTAGTGACTATTTCCATACTTTAAAGTTTTCTTTTCACTTTTCCCTGTTTTGTCACCAAGTCCTTAAGTTCTATAAGAACCTTACTCTAACTTCTTTAGTTCAAGGAGTATTTAATTAATAATTGTAATTGTTTTGTATACTAAAATTTATTTCTGTGCCTTGAAATGACATGCAAAGTTTCTGCCTGAAGCTAATTAAAATAATCATCATAACCTTATAAATAAGAGTTTATAGTGGAAATATTCAGATAACTTCATTTAATTGTTACATGTATAGTTGTCTAACATTTCTTCCAGGAAGATTTACCCAGTTATCTGAAATGGGGTCAATTAGAGTAAATTTTTATTTTGTGGTTACTTTTTTGGCTTACATATTGATTTCAAATTAAATGAAACTTAACCCAAAGGAAAAGGTAACATTTATTATCAGTTATCTCTGGAACAGGTATTTGTTGCAGCAGATTTTCCACTGTGTATAATTCCAACCTGTTTCAATAAGTAACAGAGTTTTTTCCTACTTTTAGTAAACATACACATATCTACACTATAACCAACAGAGTATATTTTGTTCCTAATAAATAGTCAAAGGAAAAAATCCTACTCACCTCTAGAATTTTCTAATAATAGTACCTTTAAAAATTTGATGTGCTTGTAAAGATTAGTCAAGTTCTTTTATAATAGCATTGCATTTCCATCCAGTGACCAAAACTGATTTAAAGCCAATGTTATGAATGGGTCCCCCTTGCACCTGCTGACTTGAAAAGGGAATGCTTACCTGAAATCAGAATAAGGCATCCTTTCCCCCATCTCTGTCAATATACAAAGGTTTCTGATGTATACTGATTTGAATAGCAGTTGAAAACATGCAAAAAATTTAAATTACAGCCAATACAACACAGAAAATTAGAGATCAGCGTAAACTGTTGTACTTTCGTGATATAGCTACAAGTCTCAAATTATATGTCTTTACAGTGCAAATTAGACGCTTAAAGCAGGATAGAAATTTAGGTATCAGTTACAAAGGAAATCTTAATCCCATGCTCAGTAGTTTACACCAAGAAAATGTTGAGGGCAATAAAATCATACTAAAGAGACTATAAACTGCACAAGAACAACGAAACTTTGTATGTGATTTTTGAAGTAGAATTCCTAGGTCTCAAATACATAGTTGATTTTTAATGCTGAATGTATAGTGAGTGGAGGGTTTATAAGTAAAACTTAAAGGTTTCTGATGCAGAAAATTATTTCATTAAAAAAATCTTTCCCTGGTGGAAATTATCAGCAAGATAGTATTAATAACAAAGATACCATGAAGTGGTTAATGAGTAACTGGAAAACATAAAAAATACCTATTGATTAATATTTGAAGAGTTATTGTAATAATGCTGTTACTTCCACATTTGCTTATTTTAAAATATTAGGAAAGCTTATGTAGCAATAACAGTGACAGATTTCAAAAATCACATTTTTTAAAAAATGTGATACTTATTATTACAATGAAATTTCATCTCCTATATTGTCAACTATCAAGTGTTTAGCCTTTTAAATCACTATCAACTGGGTTAGCATTAATCTCCCTCAAAACACATCTCACAGCATGAAGTCTTCTCAGAATTCTTCATGCTTTTATACAGTGATCTGATATTTAAGAGAACCCAGGCTTTATTTAAAAGGTGAAATCTAGTCTTGTAAGTTACTTGCATATAAATTATACAAATTAATTATATCTTGTGGCAACTGAAAAAAATTGGGATCTATTAAAAGTCATTTACTCTTGCCCTGTGTATGAAAATAGACATCTCATATTATTTGAAAATGCCAAAAAATTTTTTGTAACCAAAATATCTTCTTAACCTACTACCAGATCATCTCAAATTTTACCACTTCATACATTCTTTTGTGTTAACATAGTATTGACCCTCTGTTTCTCTTAGTTTTTAACACTGTGTTATGGACATTTTCAAACACAGACTGATGCAGAGAGAATGGTATAAGGAACCATCCATCAGCCAGCTTCACTATCAACTTAAAAGTAACTCACATCTCCTCCCAGTTCATCCCCTTACCCTAACTAAATTATTTTGAAACAAACTTCTCATGACGTTTTATCCAAAAATATTCCAGCAAATTTAAGCACTACTGGAGGAGAAACACATTGTCATTTATCTCAAAGCTTGAATTTTTTTAAATGAAATTTAGGACCATAAGAATGTTCACAAGCTTAAAGGGAAGAGCCATGGAAGAGAGTGGAACAAGAAAAGATAGAAACACACTTTCAACGGTTTACTTTTCTGTTAAAGTTCTGTTTGGAATCTATTTAAAAATATTTGTCTTTAAATAGTATGCATAGGTAACATCTTTTTGGTATACAAGCATATGAAGAAGAAAACATAACATGAATAAATCTAATTTCCAAGACAAATGTTAATTGCTCTACCCCAGTGGACTCAGTGCAGGTACACCTTGCTGAAGTTTCAGTTTTAAGGATGCTCCTCCCCTCTCATTGGCATTGTCTTCTATTTCTCACTCTCCTGTTGCTGTAAGTTCATACTTACTTTCTCCAGCCCTTCTCTTCACCTCTCTCTGAGTCTGCAGCAGCCAGGCTTTCTTGATTACCTCTGCAGTCCCACTCTGTTCAGATCACGTCACTTCCCCACCAAATCTGATGGCCAATTCATAGTCTTCATCTTGTTTGACCTCTTGTCTGTCAGGGACTTGGCACAATGGACCCTGCCTTTCTTGGAAACACTTCTACTCTTTGCTTCCTGGACCTGTAATCTCTTGGTTTTGGTTCCTTTTCATCTCTGATGTTGTTTCTTCTTCATCTTCCAAACTCCAAAGGTAAGCGTGTCGAGAAGTCAGTCTTTGAAATTGCTCTTCTCTTTCTGTACTGAGCCTTGGGTTTAAATATCATTTCTGTGTTGACACCTCCCAGAACCTCTCTCCAGTCCTGACTATTCATTGATCTCAGAGAGTTCAGTCAACTGCTATTCAACATCTCCATTGTGGTTCTAAAAACAAAATGCACGCTAATGTACTCAAAATCAAATGCTCAATTTTATTCGGCAAGCTTGCTCTTTTCACACTTCGTATCAACTCAGTTAATGGTAAGTCTGTCTCCCAGTAGTTCAAGCTAATATTCTGGTGGTATCCCAATTCTTCTCTATCTCTCACAGTCCTTTTATGACCTCTTTTGCCAGCACTCTGGCCCATACCAGAGTGGGCCATCTTTTGCTTAAACTCTTGAAAGCCATCTTTCCTGCTCCACAGTGCACCCAGACCTACTTTTAAAAGATGCACCATCAGGTCCTGTCATCCCCCCACTTAGAACTCTCTGTGGCTTTTCATCTCTCAGATTGAAGGCCAAACCTTTCCACGACATTCAGAATCTCACATGAACTAATTCCTGATGACTGTCCGGCCTCATTTCCTTTCCCTGTTCTCTCTTTGTTCCAGCAGCACTGTCCTTTCTGTACCCTAAATGCACCAAGCATGATCTGCCTCCAATCTTGAATGTCCTCGTCCCTATCCCAATGCTCTTCTCTGAAAAACATCGCTGATCCTTCTCCCTCATTTCGTCCCAGTCCATTCATATCTCACTGTATCAAAAAGGGCTATCCATTCCTCCCTGTCAATCCTACTCTGCCTCTTTCCTTTCCTTTCCTGGCCCTTTGCACCGCTGGGTACTATGTATTGCTTTGCTTACTGTCCTTCTCTGCTCCTCCTAATCCTGAAACTAGAATACAGTTTATGAGGAAAGGTGTTTTGTTCTCTTCCTTTGATAAATGCCAATCATGTAAATGTACCCAATGCACATTTGTTGAAGGATGTGTTTTTTCTCAGTTGAATCTCGTATTGATTCCCTATTCATTCCAAGACAGGGTTTCATTGACTTTCTCTCAGTCTCTTCTTTTTGTAATAAACAGGTAAACTTAAGAATCAGGTTATGTTATATTTTAATAGAAAAATAGCAGAATCTTCTTCAAAAATTAATTAAGGTATTTCTACATTTAGCAAAAACATAAGGGGAAAAGAGGACCTTAACGTCAATTTTGCTGTGATTTTTTTTGTGGAATTATTCCTATAACCTCTGTTTTTTTTTTTTGAGAATTATAAAAAGTATATGATATTTTCAGGTGGTAGAATTGTTAATAGAACCCTAAAAACACTAACTGGGAAAAAATTCTCAGAATAATTCTATCATCTGATAATTCTTAAAAATGCATGTTAAAGTTTTAAAGATATTACAATATTTACTCATGAATATATTTTCCTGCCAAGCTAATCATACCTTGATTATAGACTGAAAACAAGGTAAGTATTATAATATATCAAGAGAAGTGGAGGGATATCTCAGAAAAGAAAGGGAATTTTTTCCTTAATAAGATCTAATATATATAGGCAATTAAAAAGACAAATATGATAATTATTTTTCATTCCAAATAGGTTTTTTATGAGATCTGAGAAATATTGTGATACCATACACTATATGCCTTTCCAAGTTTCCTGTACCTCTTTTTAAATGAAACTTTCTGGTAGAAAATATAGCATTTGAGATCATCTGATCTTTATTCTTTAACAGTTTAGAGTCTTTTCTGCTTCCACTGGGTTAAATTTGAAATATCCAGGTATAAATAGTTTGGTGTTAAATTCCTCACTTTGCTCTTGAACCTCCCCCAAGGCCGTTTTTTTCTGGAACACTAGAGGCTACTGTTTTGATCTAAGTTTCTTTAAACTTTAAAGAGGTGATCCAGCATACTGTTTGCCTTTGATGCAGTCTTTCTCTTGTTTGTACTTATTAAGTAGTCTCCTTCTTGAAAGTGCCTGCTATACAGCATCTACACACATTGCAATGATGTCCTTTTTGCTGGTTTGACCCATAAGTAATTAACTTATACTAAAACTGTGTCAGTTATGACATGCTCAAATCTGGCCTTACCAAACTGACACAATAAAATAGTCTTTTGTTGTTGTTGTTTATCCAATAAACTAACAACTTTATAATCAATTTTGTGTGTACTTCTCAATCCTTATTGTGTTCAAAGCTCTAGTCCCTGTTGCAGCCCGGGTTGACTCATTTAAAGGGTTCTGTTAGCAAAGGACTGTGAGGCCCTTGGTATCATCCAATTACACATGAAATACTGGCTATAAACCACATATTGATTATAACATATTGAAAATGATCCATAGAAAAAATTATACTAATTCATATTGGATTGTATTAAACCGAACAATTAAATACTAAATTTCTTATGTAGATGACCTAATTGCTAATCTTTAAAAATGTAACTTTTCCAATTGTATCCTAAAAAATATCATGTAGGTATGACTTCTACATACACTGAAAAGAAAGTGAAATGCCCATATAATTTTACAAACATTTAGGTAGCTCTCATCCTATACCACACATTGATGTAAATGATTTAATATCTAAGTTTAATCTTTATAATAACACTATGAAAGCCAAATTATAATCCCTGTTTTAGAAATGAGGACATTGAAGTAAAGAAGAGATAAGTGACTTGTTCAGTGTCATCTAGCTAGTGAACACAGCAGATGAGATTTGTTCTCACTTGTATGGACTCACAATTTCTTCAAAAAATTCCTGGATATTATACATTTGGCATGACTGTCAGATGGTAGAGGACCTCACTACACATGCTTTACCTGGTGATTCCTTGGACCCACCCCATAGCATGGGAAATTATGGGAACCTTGCAACCCACAGAGTCACCTCAGAGGGGATATGGATTTGTGAATCATGGGCCTGGTGAAAACATACCTCCTGTGGAAGCCCCCAGAAACTCTCAACTCACCTTAAGATACTCGGTATGGGAGTTTTCATATGTGAGTGAGAAAGGGAGAAAAAAAAACGTGGTTTTTGTGGGGAGAGACCTGGAGTAAAATTTGGCTTTCCCTGTAACACTTAGATTTCCAATGTGTCATAAATGTGCATGACTTGTGGTTATTGGAGAGAAAGGAAAGAAGAAAAGAACTGACCAACTAAGTAACTGGTTGCCAGTTCAATTAAAACCCTTTTGGGACACATTCATGATATGATCAGATCAACACAGAACTGCTTGGAACCATTGTATTATATGTTGAAGTTCTATGTTTTTAATATGTTCTAATCATTTCCCCCACACATCTTTAATAAATTAGGCATTCTTTTGGCTGCCCAGCTTTTGCAGTCTAGTCACCTCTAGCAGAGAGGTACCTAGATCCTGGCATTTCCAGGATGTCCTGGACCCCATGCATGTGCTACTCCACTTCAGGCAGCAGTGGATGCTAAAACATCAACAGCTTTGTTGTGAGCCCTGGGAATATAGCAGAGAGCACAGCAAAGTCCTGCTCTGATGAGGCATGTATTCTACTTGAGAAGGACTAATACATGTACATGTGTGTGTGCGCGCGCATATATGTGAGGAATGTGTGAGGGATGTGTGTGTTTATGTGTGAGAGAGAGAAGTAAAAAAAGAAAAACAAAGCAAGGTAATTGGATAGACTTGAGAAGAGCAGACTGCTATTATATTTAAAATTGGCAGAATAGACCAATAAGGTGACATTAAACTTCTTTAATTTTGTTTCTATAGTCCATATAAGGCATTTCACAATGTCTCCTAAACTTTAACTTTTCCTAGAAGAAGAAAATGGATGATAAAAGCATATATTTTCAAGTTTGATCGATGGAGAGGAATATTTTTCCTCTTCTTGCTGTTAAAGATAATGAAATTCTCACAGAGGGCTAGGTAGAAAAAATGTTATAATTCAGCAAGAGGGTGACACTAGATAAAATGATTCAAGGAAAACGGAGATTCTTCACATATCTTAACATGACTTTTTTTTTCACAATGGTTTCCACTAAAGTAGAATTTCCCTTTAGTATATGAGCTTGCTAGGCAGGCTCCAACATCTCATACCCTTGCACGCCTACTCCCTCTACTCAGAATCTGCCATGCTTCTCAACTGTCTTCAGGCTTCTCAGCATGGTATCCAGCCCCTTCCCAGAGCACCACCTGCTCAACTCTCTGTGCCTTTCTTATGTCCCATCCCTACACCCACCTGTGACCTCCTTGAAGGGAAACACTGAGCCTGTTGTTTTCGTGTGTCCAATCCCTTGCACAGAGCGAGTTCTCATAACTTATTTGGAATGAAATGACTTCACAAATGAGGTGAGGACAGCAGTGAGGAGTTTAAAATTGCACAGCTAAGCAAATAAACCCTAATCAGCTCTAATCTTTACTAGAATTTGATCTTAAGAGAAATGAAGTTTTCTTTTGAAAGTGGGTCATAACATAAAAGACACTTGTTTCTGCTTTCCAGGTCCACCCCAGAAAGTAATCTCTTGACTTTCCAGGCAAATCTTTAGCAAAGATCAAAAGCTCAGACTTCAAATTTTTGAATCTTATTTTTTTTAACTTTGTTTTTCTTTCAAAATTTCTGTAGTAGTTAGTCCTATTATAGATAAATAAGTATGACAATACTTTTGATATTATACCCTTGGTGTTGATTTTTAAAATGGATTTCTATTTACGTTATAAATTTGTAGAATTTTATAGATTTTAAAATTCTATAAATTTATAGAATTTGTAGTCATTCTTAACCAAAGACTAAAAAAAATAGTAATAAAAAGACAAACTGTTGCAACCCATTTAATCATTATTTATTCAGGCTTTTTAAATTGACTTTTTTAAAAAAATAAATGACAGCAGGATGCATTACAATTCTTATTACACATATACAGCACAATTTTTCATATCTCTGGTTATATATAAAGTATGATGACACCAATTCGTGTCTTCATACATGTACTTTGGATAATTATGTCTGTTACATTCCACCATACTTGCTAATCCCCTGCCCCTCCAATTTCAATAAAAATCTCAATGGCATTCCTCATAGAAACAGAAAGAGCAATCATGAAATTCATCTGGAAAAATAAGAGACCCAGAATAGCTAAAGCAATCCTTAGTAGGAAGAGTGAAGCAGGTAGCATCACTATACCAGATCTTAAACTGTACTACAGAGCAATAGTAACAAAAACAGCATGTTATTTGCACCAAAACAGACTGGTAGACCAATGATACAGAATAGAGGACACAGAGACTAATCCACAAAATTATAATTATCTTATATTAGACAAAGTTGCCAAAAAACCTGCATTGGAGAAAAGATAGCATCTTCAACAATGGTGCTGGGAAAACTGAAAATCCATATGCAACAAAATGAAATTAAACCCCTATCTCTCACCATGCACAAAACTCAACTAAAAGTGGATCAAGGACTTAGGAATTATTCAGGTTTTCTTAAAGCACCTTCAGTTTTATGATAGGCATTATACTGAGCTCTGTGGTTAAAAGAATAAGACTTGTTAAAATTTGGGAAGGATTTCTTTAGGCCAGGCACCCTCCTGAACACATGATATGAAAATATAATATAGTCCTGAATGCCACAATCCTCCAAGTTATGAACTGTTACTACAAGTAGGCAAACTAATTACAGAGAAATTGAATAACATCTTCAAGATCTCTTAGCTGATAAATAATGGAATCAGAATTCTGACCTAAGCTCTGGATTTGACTCATCATTCTGAATCTCCATTATAGACAGCTTCCAAGGGTGAGTCTATTTCCTATCCCCGCCTTGGAGGTCCTGCATCTGTCCTCTTACTATGGTCCCAACCAGGAACAAGGAGTCCACAGAGTATACCCATCTAGGATCTGTCACCAACTACTAGATCATCTCCACAATTCTCTGCTCAACAGCCCCAAGCTACTGTCAGGGCCTTCTTTCTTTTGGTAAATCACATCACCCATGTTTCCAAATCCTGGGCAAGGATGACCAAAGTTGGCTGATGCAAGAGAAGTAGATGGAGCTCAGACATGTGGGCTGGAGTGCCCAGGCTACCTGTGGTGCAGAATCAGTTCAAATGTGGAATAGGAGGGGGATGGATCCTAGACTGGAGAGGCAGTGCTCACTGCCAAATTCCCAGCCAGAGATCTAAAGGGATCTAAAGCCAGAGATCTAGCCTCCTAAATCATAAGTGCATATCTTCCAAGGAAGAAAGATCAACTTATTGTATTTAATGATTTCTTGGCCTAGTTTATAAGAGTTAAATATTTGGTCTTGCTATTCCCACTGCTGTTTGATCTCTCTTGCTCTTAACCCTGAAAAAGTTAGGGCAGTTGAAATATTTCTGGGGTGGGGCAGACAAGCAATGGAAGTACCAGGTCAATTGTGTAAGAGCTACCTGTGTCACTGGGCTTTTAAATTTCCATAAATAAATCCCTGTTGGGATGTGTACAGATGAGGGAGTTCCACCCTCTTGCAAAGAGTAATATAATGGGAGCTAGTGTGTGCATATTCTTAATTTAGTTTTACATTTTATTTTTGCTATTAATTTAAAACTTGTCACAGGCAAGAACATTTTACTGACATGAATGAACTAAATTTGGTCAAATTATTCAGCTGACATATTTAATATGTATAAATGAGTTAATGTGTTGAGAAACACCACACACTGCCTTTATGGAGTGAAAGGACAATTTTTCAATATAAAATCAATCTTAAGATGACCTTCTTTGTACTTTCACAGTCAGAAAATTGGTATAATTTACACACCAAAAAAAAACTGTAATGAAAGTCTGAATTATTTCCACTGCAAGTTTATAATTTAATTAAAACAATTCCACCTTTCAACAAAAGTGCAGGGACCAGTACTTGCTAGACAATTATAATATTAAACAGATATATTCAGGTTATTTCCCTGGGTTAGGGGTACAGCTCAGTGGTAGATCACCAGGATGTGCCAGGCCCTGGGTTTGATCTCCATCAGCACACACAAAATATTTTTCCCATAAATAAAAATAAAATTAAAATGTCTCTAACTGAAATTAACTTAGCAAATAAAATTAATATCATTAAATTAAAATTACAATGTTGAATTATAGTGGTCTTCTGGAAGATCATCTTAAGATGATTTTAAAAGATGCTTTTGAGTGCTGCTATTTGAAGTATTAAAAGTTCATCATGTTCTGAAACATTAGATAAGGTATTAAAAAGTGACCTTTCATTCTGACCTTATCAGTGAGCCAACTATCATGACTATACTGACTACTGGTTTCAGACATACATTACCTCTCCTTTCAAGATTTTGTGTATGTGTGTGTGTGTTCACTGTCAAATACTGCTGTATTTGTCAAAGACAGATTCTTTGCAATTTCAGATATGCATTGGTGCCATTTGTTTATTCTAGAGTATTGCCTAAGTAAATAAATTGTCACAGTCCCTGGATAGTCTACAAGGTGAAACAGGAGTAGTCCTGGCCAAATCCGAGGGATTCGGTTTGGAAGTGAGGAGAAGGGCTGGCAATGAAGGCAGGAGAAGGGGAGACTAGAAGCATTTTAGCTCTGAAAAATTGTGAAGAATATGTCTTCCAGGTATATGAGGTGTACAGGGGATTTTGTTCAGGTACGGTTTGATATTTTGTACTACTTTGGACATAACTTCCATTGATATTTCAAGAAATGCCAGTGGTAAATGAAGTTCCAGTTGAACGTAGTGTGGTTTTAAGGTCCTTTCCTTGGAATTGAACTGTTGCAGATACTAGGTAGAGACAGGCTTTTGGTGGAATGCGTCATTCTTATGAATGAGGGGTGATCACTCTGCTATAAAGGAATTTTAGAATATTTGGAGGTCAAACAAAGTAATTAAATTTTTTTTCAAAATTATTTTACAAGGACTGGGTTGACAGAATGTACCTTTCGGAGTGCCAGACTAGGTGATGTCTTTTCTAATTGCCTGCTGGAGAGGAGCTAAAAGGCTAGTCTGGCTATGCCTAGTCATGTAAGTTATTCATTGACTGCAGCTGAACAAAGAATACAAGAAAGTTGTGGGATGGCCAGCAATTGCTGTAGAACTGGATGTTCTAGTTGGAAACAAAGAAGTCATTGTAGCAAACTGTATTGTTGGCAAAAAAAGACTTACCATGTCCAAGCTGGTCCCTTTCTTAGCACTAGGCATACCTCCCAAGGTATTGCTCCATTGTCTTTATGCATTTGGTTTGGATTTTTATGGGGAATTGAACACAAATGTGTCATAACTTGCGAAAGAGAACCCTCTACAAATGACAGATAGAGCTCAGGTTCCAAGAAAATTCATATGAAGGTGGTAACAATGAAAGTAAAAACAAACACAACACTCAACATGGAAATCACAGTCTCAGCTATCCTGTTTTGATTGAAAACTTCCGTTTAAATGAGAATTTCAATTATATAGATAGAATGAGAACCATCAGGTGAGAGCCAGTGTCTAGAATCGTAGTGCCTGACCTTTGAGGTTGGTAATAGAAATGTGAGGACTAAATGTTTAGTAACAGTCCTTAATTCCAAGGATGTACCATATTTGATACCTCATGAAGAATCTAAGCACATGCAAATCCAAGACCTTCAATGTCCTGATGCTCCATGGCATCTGATGGGTCTATGAAGGGTTGAGAGAAGGGACAGGGGCTCTTGAGCACTATCTGTGCAGCTGGAGAATGAGGCCCAGCCCTCCTTATTAGGGTGCACATTGACGTGAATCTACATATCCAGGGCTGACCCTGGGCTGCTTGGAGGTCAGCTTAGCATCAGTTGTGTGCCAGATCTCACAGTACTCTGAGGTTGGATTATCTGGTGTCAGATTTTTCAGGACAGAGGTTGACTTATGGATATTGCAAAAAAATCAGACATCAGGGCTTTGGGAGAAATTCAGCCTCCCAGGGATGTGTTTGATTTTGAAACAACAACAAAAAAAGACAAGTGTTGCCTCTGATTGAACTTCCTGGCAGTGTAGGAATGTTTGGTCACTCAGAACTATCACTGGATGTTACCCTCTTCTTTCTTACAGATGAACTTCTTAAATATTGATGGCATGAATTTATTTTTTTCTCCTACACCAGATAATTCTAAATCTTTGTGTTTAATTTTTTTTTTCAACAACAACAACAAAAAAAATCCCAGGTGTGGAATGCAGGTATTCTTGGCATTTTCAACAACTAGATTTTTCTAGGATTGTATTAAGGAACATTCGGCCACAAAATACACCAGAGTTGGGCCTTTGAGTTCTCTAAAACTGCCATAATGTCAGGGGACCTACTAAATGGTCAATCTACTTGAAAATTTTCATTAAGGGTACTTACTGATAAGCAGAGAAGTAACATACCCTGAAAACTTCCAATAAATACTGAATGACCTTGACTTTCAGAAGCCCATCTGTTCTGGTTTGAATGTGATATGTCCCCCAAAAGTTTCTGTTAATCTAGGTATGTTCAGAGTTGAATGATTTAATCATGAGAGCTATAACATAATTAGTGGATTAATCCAGTTAATGGATTAATAATTTGAACAGACTAACTGGGTGGTACCTGGAGGGGTGAGGCATAGCTAGAGGAGGTGAGTCATTGGATACATACATGCCCTGGAAGAATACATCTTCCCTGTGGGCCCATTCCCCATTTTTTCTCTGCCTTTTAGTTGCCACAAGTGGAGCAGGTTTCTTCTCCATGGTCTTTTTTTGCTTTGATACTCTGTCCTAGCTTAAGCCCAGAGCAATGGAGTCAGCGGATCATGGACTATATATCTGAAATCATGGGCTCAAAATAAACCTTTCCTTCTCTAAGTTGTTCTTGTCAGGTATTTTGGCCACACAGTAAAAATTGGACTAACACTCCTCTGCAGCATGGTGTCACTCTTAAACCTGACTTTCTTAGGAGGAATTTGCGTTCCCAAAAACTTTACCCTCAACCGTGCAAGTTCAGCTTTCTAGAGCTTTCATGGGGATGGACAATAAGTGGCACAGGATAGTCCAAATGCATTAGTCATAGAAATCTAGGTTATTGGATGTCACCCAGATACACAGTGACCTCCTCTATCCAAAGGATCACAGGAGGAGCAGCATGAATGCTGTGAGACTGGCAGGGAATCTCAAAATGCAAGATGGCAGTTCCAGTCATGTGCATACCTGTGGCAATTTTGGTAAAAGATCTTTCATCCATTTATTTTCTAAATTGTTACCATGCAAAGATGAGGTATAGCGGGGTTCTGGGTGCTTCAGATTTGTACTGGCGGCAAAATCAACACAAGCTTAGGCCGAGTTGAGAGCACAGAAACCTGAAAACACTTGAGTTTGGAATTTAGTTGGCATATGAGAATAGTGCAGAGCCTTCCAGATCAGAAGGGATAGATAAATCCAGGCACTTCTGCATGGGTCAATGGATTTGAAACATGAGTCTGAGAAGATAGGCATGCTATAGTCTGTCAAGGTGAGGCAGTTTCTCCTGTAATGCCTCTTTATGGTTGACTGTAATTTCAAAGGCAACTTAGGGATTTAGCAGAAGTGTTGGGTTGAACCTGAAAGGGATCAAGTGTTGGAAAACATAAGAGATCTGAGGTCTAAGGGGAAGTGGAGTAGAAACTAGAAGAGTTCAGGAATAAAAGATTATACCCAGGGTGTTGGATGTGGGGGAATGATTTCATGTCTCCAAACAGGTTGCTGCTGTTTTGCTACTTATTACTAATCCAGCTGAATGGGCCAGCTCTCAACAGCAGCCTGACAATATGCTTTCTAAGAGACAGAATCTACTGGAGAACCAAACTGAATAGACATGCAATCCTATTATAAAAGGACTCAGGGAATTCCACAGGGACATTTTCTCTGAACCTCCCTGTTTCTCCTGGAGGCGACATCCTCCTGTGATCTGACCCATATACGCTGCCTGTTCCTTATGGTGACACACTTGTTAAGGTTCTGCCTTATGTCAGGTTTTGCTGTTACTTCATAAGCTTCACACAGGCACTTACCATATCCTTAAGATCCTCCACAATGCCATGAATTAATAGCAGGTATTAAATAATCTTTTTAATCTAGATAGGGCAGAGGGATTGAAGGGGAAGGAAAGGGACATGGGGTTATTAATGATGGTGGAATGTGATAATCATTATTATTCAAAGTACAGGTATAAAGACACGAATTGGCGTGAATATATTGTGCATACAACCAGAGATATGTAAAATTGTGCTTTATATGTGTAATAAGAATTGTAATGCATTCTGCCATCATATATAAATAAAAAAAATAAAAATCATGAATAGAGAAATACCATTGAAATCATCATAACTCAAAAATCTCATAAGAAGTAGATTTTTCTGCTTTGTGCTCCCAAATAATCATTATTTCTCTTTTGAGTAATTCTTTATCCTTCTCTTCATTCTAACCCAGCAGTTTTTTTAATGTGTCTTCCTTTTTTTATAATTTTTTTTAGTTGTTGATGGACCTTTATTTAATTTATTTATTTTTATGTGGTGCTGAGAATCGAACCCAGTGCCTCACACATGCTAGGCAAGTGTCCTACCACTGAGCCGCACCCCAGCCCCTAATCCAGCAGTTTTTAATAATACAAACAGAGCTTCCCATAAGAAGGTGAAGAACAAAGTAAAATTCTGGTTGCCTACAGTATGTGTGAAAGGTAGAGTTATAATTAATTAAATTCTATGATCATTCATATTCTGACTCTTTTCAAATCCTTTTAAGATGAATATGCTCATTCTCATGTCTTGGCAAGCACATCATTTAAATTTCTTTGATATTTGAGAATATTCTCACAGTTATCATTTGATCAGATTTGCAAAACCTCATAGTTACCACTTAATCAATAAATCAGAAAGTATTGCATGAGCACCTACTCAGAGTACTTGGCATTGACCAGCTGCTGTGGAGACAAAGAGGATTTCTTGTGGACAGTGTAATTTCTTCTGAGGAACTGTGTGGGCACACACTACAAGAGAGTGACGTAGTCTGGGAGGAGTTTTTGGCTACCAGTGCTGTAGATTTCTCAATCAGACAGGATATAGGACAGATGTGTTCTGATGCAAGACAGAACCTCAAAGTCTCTTATAAATATTAATACTTAATTTCTAAGCTTTTTTTTCTCCTTCACCTAAGAATTAGAGGGCAGAGCCCTGGTTAATGAAAGGTTCCAGCAACTTTGATTTTACAGTACATATGGTCTGCCTTTGTAAGTACAGCATGTTCTTAGAGACACCATAAAACCCATCAATATAAAGTGGATCCCAGGGTATGCATTCTGCACCATAATGGTACTTGTGATAACTTGCATTGTTTTTAGCTATTTGTATACACTGTGAAATATAAAGACAGGAAGAACAAAAGTGTGAGTATTCATTTTTCAGAGAGTGGGGATATCAGAGGCAAATTTAGGGAAAAAAGAAATACTACCATGTGTGCAGAGGAGCAGGGTCCAAGCAGAGCTTCTCCAAGGCACATGTCCTGAGTTCCTAAGCTGACTGAGAGAAGGGGAACACGGTGGGGAGGAAGTTAAGTGAATAACATGGAAATAAACACATCATATCAGAGACAGAATGTGCACATAGAGCATTTTGATCAATGCATAGGAGACATCATTCATCATATTCAATAAAGTCACACTGAGTCTTTACAATGTGCCTGATATCTCTCTAAGCCCTGGGGGATGGCAGTAAACAAAATGGTCAAAATATCTGCACTCTTGGAGCTTACGTTTTAATGACAGAAGAGAGACAATAGACAAAGACATAAAGTGTACAGCATGCTAGCCAGTGCTCTGTGCCTTCCACCATCTATAGAGAGCTCCCCTTGATGGGCAGCAAGCAGTACTGGCAAGGGAGGTGACAGTGAGGCTGTCACTGAGAAGCTGATATCTGAGCCAAGTCCCTGGGCCTCAGGGGCACATATGAACAGAATGGTCTCCATCTCAATACATCACTTTAAAGGAGGAATCTGGCACTCAAACATACATACCATTTAGTAGATACTCCAATTTCCATTAAAATCTAATACATGAGTTGATAATTTGATAATTATTGTGTGGTAAGCACTGGTCAAGGTGCACTTAAAGATTAGGGAACAAAAGGACAAAAGTCCTTGTGCTCATGAGTCTTAAATTCTGGGAGAGGGGAGACAAAATAAATAACGGATACATGGTTGTAAGCAATTATCTAGTGTGTTCAAAGGTCATAAGTGCAATGGGAAAAAGTAGAGGAGGGTTGGGGGTTTATTTGTCGGAGAGTGGGGATATCAGAGGCAAATTCAGGGGTTCCCATTTTTGTTAGCAATGGCGAAGCTTGAACGAGGACCTGAAGGCACTGGGTGATAAGCCCATGAATACTGGAGGCTAGAGAAAAGGGATGCAGAAGTGGTGAGAGGCCTTTAACAGGAGGGGTCAAAGTGAGGCAGGTTGTGATGGTTGGTGTCTGGATCCTAGGAAGAGTGAGTTAGTTGGAAAGAAAGGAGGTGGTGATTGGAGAGTGTGATAAGTGAAATTGGGATGGGAGAAGGATTGCAGACACTGGTGACAACAAATTCTAAAGCTGTGACCAGGGAAAATAGTGGCAAAATCTGGGTAGTGAACAAAGTAATTGGAGGAGACAAAAACGAGGAAATGAGGTATGTAGGGGTTGCAAAGATGATCAGAAGTAGTGGTGGAGAGGGAGAGTCGGCAAGCAGCCACAATTTTCTAGATTCAAGACATGATCAGTCTGGGGTCAGTAAATATCACTAAACACCTGCAACAATTCAGGGTAGCTGATGACATAACTTTACTTACAAGTATCAAAGCCAAGGTGGGGCAGTTGGGGAAAAAGGAGAAAGGATGCTCTCCAGTTGGCCTGGAGAAGACACTGATCCACCCCAGCCCCAGGCCATGAGGATTAAGGGAGAGGGATCAATCTTCTCTTCATGTCAGCAGTGGAAGTTGAGTCCTGGGTCCAGCAGCAGCATTCTGTTAAAACAAAAAGGGAAAGGGAACATTCAGAGAAGAGACTGAGAGACAGGTTGTTCTTTTGGAAATGCACCATGAGTTTCAGGGGCAAGAGTGTGGGATTTTGGAGTTGTAAAGGAGATGTGCAAAGAGGGTTTTGCAGAAGCTTAGAAGGATTAGGACATGGAGGGGGAGGTGAAGGCAAGCCTGGGAGTTTGGGGAGTCTTGTAGAGACTGATTACACAACATTAGTGAGATTAAGAACTCAAGGTAGATAGCGGTGGGATTTCGTTAGTGGTGAGGGAGAGGGGAGGCTCTGGGGCTCTCTGTCAATTCCTGTGCAAGAAAGGAAAGAAGTCTTAGGAAACCTTATTGGCTTCCAGCATGAAAGGCTCACTCTGACTCTTCCTAATGAGGATATGGGCTTTCTACAGAAGCCTTTAGCTACTCTTGACTTCAGGTGATGAAGCTGATCCCCTGCAAAGGGGCACAGGACCTGTAATACCTGAAGGTGATACAGACCAACAAAGCTTCTACAGTGAAGTGGTACAGGGAAGATTTTCCAAATCACCTATTATTATCTCCTCTTTTGAGGATTTTGATTCTTGTTAAATATATTTGATTCTTGTTAAATATATTATATATTATGTAAATTACAGATGCATGCTCAATATACAAATAAGTAACACATACAAACAACTTTGCAGAATTGTCAAAATGCAAATCATGTAAGGATTTGATAGTGAAGAGATCAACTATACCAGAAGAGAGGAAGGAGGATTTGGTGGCAGAAATATTGTGTAAATGGCATAAGTATCTACTAGCAGGACTGTAACAGGGAAGTGCACAGGGTGCCTCTGCTAGCAGGGAGGAACATTGACTAGGGCATCAAGAGAACCATGGAAGAAGAGACTGTAGAATTCAAAATAGTAGATTTTTTAAAAGAACTTTTTGCTGTGGTCTGAATGTTTGTGTTCCTCCAAAATTCATATATTAAAATCTAATTCTCCATATGGCAGTATTAAAAGGAGGGGACTTTGGAGCTGCCTAGGACATGATGGCAGAGTCCATATTAATGGGATTACTGTCCTTATAAAGGAGGCCTGAAGAAGTTTGTTTGTACCTTTTGTCTTTGTGCCATGTGAGGAAACAGCAAGAAGCCATCATATATTAGGAAGGGGCCCTCATAAGACACCAAATCTGTTGGCACCTAGATCTTGGACTTTCCAGTCTCCAGAACAGTGAGCAATAAATTCTGTTCCTAATAAATCACTCAGTCTAAGATATTTTGCCCACAGGACAATTTCATATACTTTTCTATTTCTCCAGTGGTGGAAAATCACCAAAGGGTTTTTTTGTTTTGTTTTGTTTTTCTTTTGCTTTATCAATAGTGTAATAATGTGATCACACTGAATCAGCAAGTAGAACTGGCAACCACGCATATAATGATTTGTAGTGGTAATGCTGATTGTGAGAGATTCTAAGAAGGTTGTTGCAATAAAGCAAATGACAAATGAGGGTCTATACTAGAATGCAGTCTGTGGAAATAGAAAGGGGAGACATGAATGCTGAAGGCACAGAAGTAGAGGTAGAGTCCTAGCAACTTACAGGTTTTGGGGACCCTGAGAGGGAGAAATCTGTTTGACCACAAAGATTGAAATGAGTGTAAATGGGAAAATAATGTTAGTTAACAGAAATAGGTCATTCAAATTAGGAAGAGAAACATGACTTTTATTTGAAACCTGTGGATTTTGAAGATGCATCAGGAATCTAAGGGGGATGTCCAACAGATTGCTGAAAATTCTGGACAGACTTGGGTGCTAGTTTGGAACTAAAGATACTAATTTGGTAGTCATGTGTGAGGAGCTGAGTCTTAAAGTTTTGTTAGCTCATGAAACCTTGAGGTGTGAAGGTGAGGAAGAGGATGTAAAAATAGCCAAAGAGATGAATAGGGGAATAGTGTGAGAATGGCTGAAGTAATAGAGTGTCCACTCACTGTTAAAAGGCAGAGGACATTTAAACATTGCTAAAACCTAGTTGCTAAATATAATTAGGAAATTATTGTTTGCCTTTGAATGAGCAATTCATTCAAAGGCAAAGAGGAAATGATCTTGGCAAGGCAGAGAAATCTCCTTTTCCAAACAGAGAACAAAGATAATTTTGAGTTGAAAGAATTGAGATCACTTAGGTATTCTCTGTAATATAAAGTAAATCTAAGGTCATATCTAGGTGGGAAGATGTGCTAAAATTTCTTGAATGATTCAGAAGAAAGAATTAGAATAGTGAATGTGAAAAAAACATAATGAATAAAAGTAGGGTTTAGGAGCCTAATGAGGTGAGAAAGAAATTTTAAAAGAGTCTCTTCAGTCCTTATCTGGCTAATGGCTATGCTCCCCAAGGCACCTCAAGGCAACTTCAAACAGATTTGAGCTGTTGCTTAGGATGCGTTATCCCATTTGTGTCTGACCTACTTCTGTGTACTTTCAACTTTATGTTTTAGAGTTCTTGGCACAGTAGCATGCTTTCTGTTTCATTCTCTGATTCTTCTTGAATTTGTCACTATTTAGCTTCTCTTTGGTTACTTGAGCCTAAATTCTCCTGTGCGGTTTTATGAACCAGTGGTCCTCTTAATGGCCTGTGAGAATTCCTGTGGAAGCCACTGGCCTCGGGGATTCTTAGTAGCTCTGTCCATGGTGGAGGCAGTGAGGTGTGGGAGTGAATTGGGTGAGGCTGAAAATCCTGGAGCAAAGTGATAAATCCATTGTAAAAGTTAGAACACATTAAATGTGTCTGGTGATGATAGCAAAATAGGGCCTATTAAATCAAAACTGTGAATTTAGAAAGAAAAAAAGTGGATAAGTGTTCAGAGGTAAGGGTTGGGGCAGCATCCCAACAGTAGCAGTCAGAGCAAGGAGAGCATTAAAACTGTTTGAAAATTTCTCTAAGTAATGATGGACTTCAGGCAAAGATGAGTTATGATGAAGGGGAAGCCATAGCTGGATTATTTTAGGATTATGGGGACTATGAAACAAGAATTTTAAAGGACAGTATGGACAATATGACATTAATATAAAATTTCCTATGTATACTAGCTCTACCATGTGTATGCATTCAAATTCCAGCAAAATTAAATAGGACAAATATTAATTGGAATAGTTGAAGGTAATTTAATTGTTATAATAGATTCAGTATCTATCCTATAAGGTACAATTAGGTTAAAATCTTTTGATTATAATTCAGAATTTTCTTTTGCCTGAATACCTAAATAAAATAAAATGTAGAATAGATATAAATATTTAGAATCATTCTTGAAATTGTGGATAGAAGAAATTTTACTTTAGAGAATATGATATAAACTATATTATTGTTGTGTAGTTCAAATCACATTAGTATTATAGTGATAGTAATAGCATTAATTACTATGGTGATCTTACATTGATATTACTACATTTCTATTAATAATAGTAGTAATTACTATGATGATCTTACACTGGTATCACTACATGTTCTGTTAATTTCTCATGCTGCTGAGAGTTTACAAAAAATTCAAGTAGAATATAAGAAATAAATTTTTGAATTTGAAAATATTTTTATCATCTCAACTGAGCTTAATCCATATGAAAAAAATTTAAATAATTACCTCTTAATCGTCAGAGAAGAAAATTTGAAAATCAATCAAATACTGTATAGGGATGAATAACTTTAATTAACCATTAAGCAATCTTTAAGCCAAAAGACTTATATAATGTGTCATTGGTTTACTTTTTAAAAGCTATATAATGTAATTTAATGTTTTTCTCTGTAGCCTCAGCAAAAGCATGTTTCTTCACTATGCACACATTGTACAAATAGGATTCCATCTAAGTTTATTTATGATGTTATTTTAAATAGCTTGTACTAATATAATTTAACCAATAAACTTCATCAGTTTAAATATTGATATATAGGGTTTGACAGACACATAGGCCTGTGAAACTCTTGCTGCAGTCAATATGCAGAACCCCCCAAAATTTTGCTCATATCACTTTGCTGACAGTGTTGAACACGAAACAGTTAATCATCATTTTGCATTGTGGGCAACTGTTAAATCTGAAGTATAAGGATTTTGGTGACCTTTAAAATAAATCTTTTCTATTTGTACAAGTATCCTTAAAATAATCCATAAACTAACAGAATTGTACGTGCTGTAAAGTCAGAGTTCCCCACCAATCATTTTAACTCATACTCTACTTTTTCAGTGTTTTCATGGCACAGTATATGAATGAAGCACAAAATGATGGGGGGATCAGTTTCCCCACTTCATCAGCTGGCAGGCACAGTCTCAGCAGAGTTAATTGTCAAGCCAAGGTCAGGAGACTACAGGGTTAGGACCAGAACAAGTTGCCTTCTTCCCTGTTCCAGATTTGGCTTCCAGGTCAGAACTGGAAATTCACAAATGGAAACAGCTAACTGTGAACACCATTTCATGTGCTTCTGCCTAATTTGCATGCAGCTCAGAGACATCCCCTGGCAGGAGATGGGGAAACACAGTTGTAAAAGGAGCTGCTCTCCCATGCTGAACAAGCACCAGCCAATCTGATTCATGCGCTCAGGGAGACCTTCAGGCTGGGACTTTTATGCTAAAAACTCAGAGTTTCCCTGTGCATAGTAAAAAAAATGAATTTTTGAAAAGGGCATTGAAGTATTTGGGGAGGTCTTTGGCACTGTGGGGGTAACATAATCCTGCTGAGGAGAACCTAACATCCCTGTTTTTAGAGTGGGAAAATGAGATGGCCTTGGTATGGATGATTGGAAAAATAACAACATTCTATTTGTATTAAAGAATTATTTTGAAGTACACAGGAATTATTATTGAGTCATCACTTAAGGACTAATAAAAGTCCTTGGACTGTAATACCAAAGGGTTTCCAGTCTTAATTTGGAATAGCTGTCTTTATGTTATTCCCTTTTTGGACAGTGTTCAGAAGGAAAGGCTCTATAGTTAAACTCAGTCCCTGTACTTGTTAGCTGTGTGACTTTGGGATGCAGTTTAGCCTCTCTGAAGTTTAGTTTCCCTTCTGCAAAATGGGCATTAGTGCTTTCCTCATTGGATTTTTATAAATTTACAAAATGCTTGATATATGACCCATTTTTTAATATTCTCTGATTTTCTCCTATTGTATATATGGATTTCATTTTTCAAGGTGGCAGTGTCCAATTTTTTTAACTTGTTTGAATTTTGCAATGTAACACAAAGAAAACCAAATTATAAGTGAACTAAAATTCCCTTTGAGTTTTATATGTTTATTTTACTTGAAACAAAATTCCTTACAGTTTAGGGTGGTACGTTTCTGCTCTAATCAAATGCACACCTGCAATGGGACGTCAGATTTTAAAGATACTACCTAGTAAATGCATTCCTACTATCCAAGAGCTGTTATTTTTAATCTTTTTTAACCAAGGCATTTAAATTCGACATGAAAAACTGTTGTTGTTGTTGTTTTGTTTGTTTTGTTTTTAAAGTGGAAGAAAGGAAATTCATACCTGCCAAGAGTTGGAGAGGAAAGGAAAATAGGAAGAGCCCCTGGAACTCTTTCAATTTAGTATGTTAAATTGAAAACATTATTTAGAGGAACAGAGTGGGAAACGGTGAATACTTTGGCTTTTATAGAAAGGGAGTGTGCCTCATAAACAGGACAGTTGGAATGTATGGAAAAGTTCCAGTTAAAACAAGAAACAAAGCACATGACTAATATTGCTTTTCCAAGTTAGACAAATACAGCTTTAACCAGAATTTACCTCAGGGGCCTCTGGAACCCTCCTTGAGTCTTGAGATGCTGAGGCTTTTTGAAGTTCCAGGTCTGAATTAGGAAGGACATGTGGAGAGCCCAGACCCCCATCTTTCCACTTGAGTTTCTCTCACTTTACTTTCTCACAGATTCCCACCAGGTGTCAGAGGACAAACTGCTGTGCTTAGATAAACAGCCAACTGCAAAACTAAATGGGATGCTCTTCAGGAGCCACTCTTCTATGCTGAGTGACCATTTGGCCCACCAAAGAAATGTCATGGCCTAGGAAAAAATAAGAACTGCCAAGTCATTTTCAAATGCAAATGACAAACATTCTTTATGTTCCTTCATCTGCTTCGCACATCAAATAATATATGTCAAGATGTACATAGGATGTGATCTAAACATAATCAACTTTCAACCAGATTTCTGCATTTTACTTATCTTCAAAACCAGCTCCAGGCCAACATGTTTGTAGTGACAGTCCTTCATGGCTAACACTTGGGGTTCTTTTTCTCTTTTCATGTTCCTTCTAATCTTTGAATAAAGTGTCTTGGTTATTTTTGTTTTTCATTCCACAACACTAAAACTACCATGAATTTAGGGTGACCTTAATCTTCCACTTGCCTCAGAAGCAACAATTTACATTTGTTGTTCCGGTAGAACTTTTTTTCCTTTCAAGGAAAAAAAAAAAGATATTCAGGGTAGAGCATAAAATGATAAAATGTACAGTCACCCACTATGTGCAACAATTGGAGCATTTTCAGAGCAAAATTGATTACAATGTGTATAAGTGGATTACAACACAAAATTCTATTATGGTCCCATCTGACCAAGCTTCTTATGATAATGGATTTCAATACCAATGAGTGTCATTAGTGGCTATACAGTGGTTCTTCTTGTAAATTCCATCATGAATTAGAGTTATGATTGATGCTGTCCCAGCCCTTTTAAGCTCTGACTCACATTGGGATTGCCCCAAAGAAGGCAGGGCAGACTAGTGGAATGTGTAGCATTGCTCCATCCTTCCCTAATCTGCCCAGGATCAAAAGGGACTTTTTTTTTTTCTTTTTTGCTCTCCAACGATTTTATGCCAGCATAAACATTATTATAATCACATGAATTATTTGCTGTGTAGCAGGAAAGGTTGAAATTTGTCTCTGAAACATACAGGTTGCATATAATCAAAGCCTGAAAAACTCAAATTTAGAGAAGCAAAGATATTAGTGGTATTTCCTAGTACTGGCATTATAAGGAAGTTCTGCTCAGTAACAAATTATTTAAATCTAGAGGGAAAAGGGACATTTGCTGAATCAAAATATGGTTTAGATCTAAGCAACAACAAAATGTAAAGGAATGTAGTGGTTATTTCAATTTGATATCATTTTATTAAATATCCAAAGTTCTTTGGAAAGAAATTTGATTTTCTTAAAATAAATCAGCAGAACAAACAATAACAGAATACCAAATATAAAAAAACAAACAAACAAAAAGTGTCACTATAGGTAAGTTTGTTTTCAAGTTTTGGAAGAATCAAGATAAATTCATCCAGATGTATATCATTAAGTAAACATAGTAACGTTGCCTTTTGAAATAAATTGCTTTTGGAAATGAAGGTTATTTAAAAACATGAGTAGTCAAAAGTTAGAAAAATCTCAGTAATTAAATTGCTAAATTAACCTCAACATAGAATTTCATTTATTCATTACATTTTTTTCTGAGTGTGATCCAGGTGTGAGACTCATGTACTGGAAATATAAAGAAAATGAGTTTAAGCCTTTGTGAGGCCAGAAAATGATAGCCTAGTAATCTCAGTTTTCCAAGGGAAAACAGACTGACGAAACATGAAAAATTACATCTCTTCAATATGAGTGGTCTGCTTCACATAGAGTAAAGTTAGGCTTAACAAGTTTTTAAAAAACTATTAAGCTGAATTCTGTTTGTTACTCTCTTCTTATCTTTCAAAACTCAGATGAAAATTCATTGATTAGACATTGTTTTAATCTGTTAGATTTAAGAGAGTTCTTAGAATAGACTTACCTTTGATTAGGTGGAGGGAAGGAGAGGGGATGTGGAGATAGGAAAGATAATAGAATGAAACGGACATTATTACTCTATGTATATATGTGACTGTGTGACCAATATGATCCTGCAACATGTACACTCAGAAAAATGAGAAATTATTTCCCATCTATGTATGATATATAAAAGTGCATAAATGCATTCTACTGTCATGTATAACTAATTAAAACAAATAAAAACATTAAAAAGGACAATATCAAGAAAGTGAGAGGGTTCATGGGAGCAGGAAAAATGGTGGAATGAGATGGACATCATTACTGTAGGTACATGTATAACTACACATATGGTGTGATGCTACATCATGTACAACCAGAGAAATGAAAAGTTGTGCTGCAATTATATATGATGAATCAAAATGCATTCTGTCATATATAGCTAATTAAAATAAATTAATCAATTTAATGATTTTTTTTTTTAAAAAAAGAGAGAGCTCTTAAAAGCAGTACATTAAATAGGATTGGGGTAAAATTTCTTCTTCCCATCAGAGAGTTCTGAGTGGCAGACTTAGTGTACCGAGAGAGGCTGGAACCCCCTCGTTTCTGCATCTTTAGCAGTGGCTTCCCTAAGACAACTTCTCTCTAAATATGGTGCTGCAGGTCAAAACACCACATCTATGTTCCAGGCAGAAAGAAAGAAGACAGGCAAAGGGCAACACTCTTTTCTGAGGAGCTTTCACAGAAGCCCCATTAAGCAGCTTCCGGCTTCATCCCAATCAGTAGAGCTAGTCATACAACCAGCATTGTTGCAAGAGAAGCTGGGGATTGTGGCATTTCAGTTCTTCTTAGTGCCATCTTCAATAAATCTAGGACAGTGTCAGTGAAGAAATAGCACAGGCGGGCAAATAGCATTTTCTACCTCAATACTTTGGTTGTTTATCACTTTATGGGGTAGAGCATTGTAGTAGATGTTGTTGGAGCCCACTGGGACTTATTTTATAGGGCAGGCACACCCATCTCCAGCTGCTCTAAGTTATGGCTGTTGATGGCTAACAGCTGCCGCCTTCTCAGAAGAATTGCCCTCCACCAAAAGAAGCCACATTGCTTAGAAGTGTCTGGGAGGTCAACCCTACTCTACCCTTCACCAGGCTGCCTAGTAACACTCAGCTCAGGGTTTAAAGCCAGGCTCCTTTGCCTCAGGGCAGGAAAACACTGTGGCATCTTTTGTCCTTAGAGCCCTGGGTAGGATCAGTCTGGTAGCAGACTTCAGTTGTACTTTGCTAGTGCCTTGTCCTCTCCTGACCACTTACTTCACTTCCTTTCTCAGTAAATTACTTTCCAAGGATCTCTATCTAGGTTTTCCTCTGATAATTATTTTTTCTTACAGTTTTATCATTCCTTCACATTTCTCTTAAACTGCAGCATCATTATGCCATCTCCTTTCCCTTAAATGAACCTTCAAACGGCCAAACCTAATCACCAGAACCCCAAATTGTGCTTTCACTCAACATACATACTGTTATATGTTTTTTTTTTCAAATCAAAGAAGAGTGGAAATTATTTCAAAAAAATAATTTTCCCCAGTAAGATACTCATTTTCATTATTATGGGCTGAATGGCCACTTTCTACAAATTTGAAACTAATCAAACAGTAGTAATTTGTTGGATGATACTATAGAGGGTAGTGGTTTCTAAACCCATAACTTAGGACCATAACTACAAATATCAAGATGAATTTTCCAACCACTTCTCTATGGGCACAGTTGAAATACACATTTATTGCATAGAAATCATTTTAGTAGCTAAAGTTTCACCACAGACATTATGCAATTTTTAAACTCTTCTTCTTTGCCAGTAAAATTTCGTCTCATATATTCTAAATACTAAGTAAAATGGCAAATGAAAATCTATGAAATAACATGGTTTGTGTTATGTATTTATAAAATACAAGAAAACCCAGAGAAAAAAGGAAAACTAGAAGAAGTTGTGTAGATTTCTTGTTCCCTTGTTTGGAGATACCATGCCATGTGCTCATTTGCTGGCCTTCTGTCTTCTTTAGCTCCTCAGAGCTTTCCTGCTCACACCTGGCTTTTCCAACAAGCTTCCCATGCCTCTCCCTTTTTTCCTAACCCCTTTACTGAGTCCCCATTAAAATTTAACTTGTGTTTTGTTTCCAGTGTCTGATTTTCAAAGAAGTGGATTAACTACCTACTCCCTCCTTTTTTTTTTTTTTTTTTGTAAGAAACTTTAGGAAACTTCAATCCAAAACTTGGAGTTTTTTGGTAATGGAAAATAATTAGAATTTGAATGTATTTCTTTGTCTTAATTTTTATATCAAATAATAGCAGGCATTAAATTTCTGCATAAAAGAAAACTTCAATGATCAGGTACTGTATTTTTGAAGGTATTGGTAACATTTAGAGGACCATGATTTTATTTATATATAATATATACACACATATGTATAACATAGTCAATATATAAACATATTCTGTAACATCATAATTATATAGATATGTATATAACGTATAAAACAAAAAATTCAGAGTTATAGTTTGAACCTTATGCTTGAATGTGGCCAGTTTGTCTAGTTTCAACTGTTATCAAAGTAGAATATGTATTCCTTGTAAATATTTGCTTTTTTTAATGAAGTAGCTTTATGCAATTATCAAGATTAATTTAATTTGTTTAGTAAGATCAACTAAGAAAGGGATACTGCCTGGAAAAAAAAAAACAAACATTTCTCATAAATGATTCTGTCTAGGCATGATAGGAGACTCTAATTGGTTATAAATATCATGGACTACAATCTTTATCAGTCTTTATATGTTCCTTCTTCCAGATAACTGTAGATATTCTTTAAGTTATACTGAAAGTTTGTTATAAAGATTAACAACAACACAAAACAAGGAATGTTTCTTTGTAATTTTCGATTATCTCATCATTGATTGATGGAAAGATCCCAATGCAAACATTGAAGTTTCCATTGTCTTTTTTTGTTTTGTTTTGTTTTGGAGATTTTTGTTTTTGTGTATTTGTTTCTCTTTCTCACTTCTGTAGATTAAATATTTGCAAAGTAATATGAAAAAAAATTGCATCATCCAAAACAAAAAATAACTAAGCATGGATCATAAATATGTAGTTGCTGATATTTGGGGTACTCTATCCTTTTGATGATGGGTATTTATAATATTTTTGACTGGCAGTTAGACAGGTCATTTCACATGTGTCATACACATTTAATTCTGGGAAATAATTTAAAAATTGCTTGGTTTCAATCAATGTTTACCTTGCAAAATAGAAATAAAATTAAGACATTCTAAGAGCATTTCAGGGTCATGACAAAAAGTGTATTTGTAATAAATCAGCCTGATTTGTCTATATTTAACTTTCTTGATTTTAAGAGTCATTTTTAACAATTAAACTAAACACAATAACTTTTTATTTAATAGCAATTTTTAGATACTAGCTATGTATTTCAAACTTGGTCTTTTTGATCCAAGGGATTTTCACATTAAGGACAGCAAATTATATTGACTACAAATGTAAAGACATATAACATCTTCCTTTTTTCTGAACCTAGAACCTAACACATGCACACATAGACACACAAATAGGTAATACATACATAGGTGTATGTATATGTACATGTGATTTATTACAATGAGATTATAACAGCTTCTTTACTGAATGCCCTCTGTGCCCTGAGCACTATGCTTCTCATGTTTTGTCTCACTTCATCTTCATATCAGCAGCTTGGTGTGGATGTAGTTAGCCCTGTGTTGCAGTGTAGGAAATGATGGCTTAGAGACTTGAAGTAGCTAACCTAAGGGCACATGGCTGATAAGCAGCAGTGCTATGGAGGTTTGGAGGTTCCTTCCCAGTTAGTCCTTTAGCCATGCTGCCTCATCAGTCTGTTACCTGCAGTAGTAACATAATGAGAAAAAACAAGCCTCCTGTCCATGCTCCCACACTCGTAGACCAAGCAATAGAATTATTTAGAATGTATGCACTTGTTGTCAATAGACTGTCAAATCCTTTACCATTGTGCCAAGGCAGCACATTTTTTAATAACATGGAGTTCCCGAGGCACCAAGGGCTGAAACAAATGAACACAAAAAGAAGAATTCGATGATATGTAGTTTTAAACAATGTCATTCTGCTTCCAGGCCCTATGAGTTTTCATAAGGATCAATAAAAAGTTCCTTCATAAAAATACAATGCTAGAATATGGAGAATAGGGTGCTTAGTGTGCCATTCCCGGACTAATGGCTGAGCACGTAGCAACCCCAATCACAGAGTGGGAAGCAGAACCAGTCAGGCACATGCTCTGATGAGGTGTCAGGGAAGTGCCCAGGGCTGCTAGAAACCACCACAGGAAAGCAGCCTTCCTGCTGTGTTCTTGCGTCAGAGATGAGAGGGCAAATGAGCTGGGCAAACCCAAAGGCTGATGACAAATTGCCAGTGTCTGTAAACGGCAATTGTGCCTTGAAGTTGATGTGTGTGCTTAGATTCTATTCTCACAGAAAGGTGTGTGAGTGTTCGCATGTGTGTGAGTGGGAGAGAGAAAGAGAGGGAGGGAGGGAGAGAGAGATTCCTAGTATATGCTAACTGGTAGCATTTATAATACTTTGCCCATTCAGTGACAAGAATTGCTATAATTGATGTGATATTTGCAGGTTAGGTATTTTACTCACTTGAACATTTTAAAATTAAAAAGAAAACCTTTAAAATTCTGCCTGTCAAAGTGTATTTAGCTTGTCTTCTGTGAAGTATAACCATGACACTCTCCAGAAATAATGTTTGACACAGTTCCCATGGAGTTCAATTTATGGCTTGCCTCCAGTTCTGCAGAACCATACGATCTGCCTCCTCCAGATCCATTTATGGGATTTTTTTCCCCCTGTAGTTACGTAGAGTCTGAGAAATGTCAGCCCTGGAACCTGGGAAGTATTGACAGGACCGAAGTGTCTATCCCTCTCAGTCAACATCCTTAGTTGTCTGAAGTTTAAAACAGAAGTTGGCACTGGAACTTTTTAAAGAAAAGAGATTTTTTTTCCTTGTAAATTTGTTATGTATCATGTGTGCTACAGGAGTAGGAGCCCAGCCTGAGTTTGAATTTGGATTAACTTGGGACAAAATCCTACAACCATTAGAATTGAGACTAGAGTCTTAGGGTTAGCAGCTTCCCTTCCATGAGACTGCAGTTTTCACTACTGACAAGAAAGCTCTACCTGTTGAGTAAGAAGCTTGGTCAAGGGTGAACTGAAATGGCTCTTACTCCATGATCTACTTACTTCAAGGCCAACAGCTTGTAAAAATCAAGTTATATCTAAGTCTCATCCTTTCATGTTGCTCTAGCATAATACTAAACACTGGGTAATTTATAAACCACAGAAATTTATTTTTACTTTACTGTGTGTGTGTGTGTGTGTGTGTGTGTGTGTGGTATTGAGGACTGAACCCAGGGCCTCGTGCATGGTAGGCAAGTGCTTTACCACTGAGCTACATTGCCAAACTTCACAGGAATTAATTTCTTACAGTTCTAGAGGCTGGGAAGACCAAGATAAAGACTCTCATTCAAAGTCTGATGAAGGCTTTCTACCTCACATGGCAAAAAAAAAAAAAAAAAAAGCAGTGGGTGGAAAAGGCTGAACAGGTGTGAGGCCTCTTGTCTCAGGGGCCCAGTCCTATTTACCAAGGAGGAGGCTCAGGTCTAATCACTTCCAACAGGTCCCACCTCTTCATACTACTGAACTGGAGACTGAGTCTTAACTTACAAATTTTGGGTACACACTGAGATCATAAGACTCTGTCAGTGTGCTTGATATCAATTTTCTTTCAGAGAACAAAACTGGAAAGGTTTCTCACTCTTCTGAATATGTTTAGGGGTAAGCAGATTTCACATTTTGCAGTTAAATCAGATGGAAGATTTTTAGTCTAAGGAGCCTTCACACTTTAGTGAATTAACTAAAACGTTAGTAAATTTTAGTTCTTGGAATTCTAGGCCACATCTGGAAAGACCAGTGAAGGACTTTCAGATAATGTGTTTAAAATGATGTTATAAAGCCAAGTACAAATAGTATAAGGAGACTCGGAGAGTAAATAACAAATTAGCAGGGGTTCTAGAGAAAGATGCTTCACTTAACCTAAACCAGGCCTGGGACATACAGGGTAGGGTACTGCTGCCCAGTTATCACCTCTGCTGACACTGCCAACACCCATGCTGAGCCACATCCAAGGCAAAACTGTTTTACCCTGGATTCCAGAATATTGGGGAAGTTGAGAAAGAGAAAGTAAATAGAAACCAATTGGAATTGTCCCTATCCCTTTTAAAACTACATGTCAATGTGTGGTTATGTACACAGAACCACACATCTGGGTGCATGTGAGTTTTCTTTAATTCCTATTAGAGTTGTTAAAGAGAAACACAGTTTAGAAGAAACAAAATGAGATGGCAAAGTGGTACCAGATGTCAATGCCTCCAGAAGTCATTCTTAAGGGTGTCCTACTCCCCAGCCCTGCCCACATGTGGAAAAGTGAATCGTACGTGATCCAATCTGAGAAATTGAATTGAGTTAAATAAAACAACTCATTCATTCAATTAGACCACATTACTTTTGACCACCTTACTTTTTAAAAATTTTTTGACCACTTATAAAATACTGAGTCATGCCATTGTGTCTGGCTCTGATATTTCTCACACCAAAATAATCAATACTGACACAATCGGAATTTCCATTTTAACTATGTTAAATGTCCATCAAGATTATTTCTCTGACACTTCATTCACTATGACTCAACATGCTTTTCACGTGGAGAATGATGTCTGCATATGCTAATTTTTATAAGAATAACTCTAGAATCTCTCCACCCAAACCTACTTGGTTCAGAGAATAGGAGATACAATGAGACTTGAACATACTAAATAATTTGGAGGATCCCCTCTTACTGCAGTGACTTCAAGCCAAACTACAAAATCTAAAATCAATTTCTATCATCTCCTTTCTCCCATATAAAACTAAGTAATACCTATCTGGGTATCTGATAGTTACAATTAGTTTGACTGTTCCTAAAGAAAATATACATTATTTGATGTCATGTATTTTAAACAAAAGGTCATCTTATTTTTAAGTTTTCAAAACCATTCTGGTTAGGGTTGGGGCTGTGGCTCAGTGGTAGAGTACTTGCCTAGCCTATGTGAGGCACTGTGTTTGATTCGCACCATATATAAATAAATAAAATGAAGGTCCATTGACAATTTTAAAAATATTTTTAAAAAACATTCTGGTTAGAATTGCTTACACTTCCTAATATGAGATCAACCATAACAGCTCATTTTATCCTTCATTACAGAAGACAATAGATGCACATCTTCAGACGCAGTGTCCTGTGCCAGGTGCCTTGAGCTGGGTCCAGAATGTGGATGGTGTGTTCAAGAGGTGTGCCATTTTTCTTCTTTTTCTTCCTTGTTTTTCTTTTCATCACAGTTGACTTTCTCTCTAGGATGATTTCATTGCCTGACTATTTTGTGCCTTGAAGGTGTATCAGGAAAAAAAAAAAAGATAATGCTGACAGGAATTTTTTATTTGGTTTTATGCTTGGAAATGGCATATTTGGCTGAATATAAAATCAAATATAACTTTTTATTGGGAAAATTGTGGTAATTTTGAAATGAAGTGAAAACCAGTTCATGTTTTCCATCTGTTCTATAGAAAGAAATGGCAAACACAGATAATAACTTTTGATAGTTCCGTAGGATTCCGTGTGAAATTCTTGCTGCAGCTTGAGGCACAAGGTTGTATACTCAAGTTGGAGTGTTAGCTTATACTTGCAAATTAAAGAAAAGCAAGCTAATTTATTGGTCCATTTTATTTGTTTTTATTTGAACTACTTGAAGATAAATGATTTACTTCATTTTCTGACATTGTACATCAATTTATTGGTTACATATGGAAAACATGATGCTTTTAACATGTGACTTGTTCATGAAATATTATATACTATGTTCTATGGAATAGAGAATAATCCAGAAAATGTTATTTTTCAAAATTAGTGTCTTTGCATTCTATAAGAGAAAAAATCCTAATGACAAAATTCTTAGTGTAATAATTATAATCTATTTCTTCTTTCTTGGCTCTAAAGTTGTTTTGAAAGTTCTTTTTTCTTTTGTCAATTATATTCAATCAAAACTATCCATATATAATAAGTTGCACTAAAGAAATTGTCTGCTACATTGGGGTTTCTTTTGTTGTGAGATTGTCTAGGCAATTTTATATTTACTTATGAAGCTCCTGGGAATTGGAACAGATAGGGTTTTAAGGGCCTTTTGCTTGATATGGAGATAAAACTGTGGCTTTGATCTCCTCTGACTTAACTCAGCAACTACAATTACCATCATCTTTCCACCCTCTCTTGTTACTGCTTGTTCTGAGGCAGCCCCCAGCAGGAAAAAGTAATCAAGGATAGTAGGCATAACTCGATGAAACAAGTCAGGGGAGAGGCAGGGGTGGGGTACACAAGACAGAGCCACGTCTGTAAATCAACAGATTTCTGCCTGACAGCCTGAAGCTCCCCACCTGCAATCTGGGCTCCACCAGCAAAAAGATGAGATCCTTTCCTGAGTTCAGAAGGGCTTTACACAACCCATGGAGCCAAGCAATGTGACAGACGAGAATTTGAGTCTTAGGGTGCAATCTCATGACTTCTTATGAGCCAAAGACCAGAAGACTTCATTCCATTCTCTGTCTTCATCTGTATAACCTTGAACTTGGAGTTTACTTATTCTCTCTGTTAAGAATGTTTCTGACCTAAGCAACATCATGCTATTTTAGATTCTTACTTCCTCACTAAGAAAGATCCTTAGAGCCCTGAAACTTGCCCACCTGACCTCCAGTGCTTTGGGGAGGGTATTTGGAGAAACTTTCAAAGATGGTTCTGAAGCCCAGTTGTCAGCCAACTGGAACAGCAGATTCCAGAGGAAGCCCCATTCCATCTCACAGTTCTGACTGACACAGAGCATCAGAAAAGCCACAACTCTGTGAAAACAATCAGTCCTGACACAGAAGGAAGGATCTGGGGTATTTAGAGGGATCAGTAGTCAGGTGGAGGGAGAGATAAGGGAGAGAAAGGTGGCTACCCACACAGTGAGGGATGGTGGGGGGCAGGTCCTTTGTCCACAGTGGGCAAACCCTCAGATGGACTACTCAGGGAAAAATGTTAAGAATAACTTGTCTGTTCATGTCACTAAATTTTCTTCTGTACAATGTGGTATAGTCTGATTTATATATTGAAAAACAGGCCCTAAAGAGAGACTGAATTGGATTCAAATCCCAGTTCCACCAGTTTCTAACTCTGTGAACTTGGATTTGTTGATCGCTTTGAACCTCAGTTTTCCCTACCTCTAAACTGGGATTACTATCTGCACCTGCCTCACAGTCTTTGAAGACATAATAAAGCAACATGTGGCATACAGGGACTGCTTAAGAAATAGAATTCATAATTAAGAATAGGAGTCATAATTCTATAGAGCTTTGGTGAGGCTTAGAAAACGAAGATGATTGCCTGTGTTGATAACTACCTCAGAGCAAGCACCCAGTCTTAGGGCTCTGGCCAGTGTTGGCAACATTTTTGAGAGGAGCTGTCCACTCCCTTCAGGCTTACCTGACATCATCGGGAGACAGAAAGCATTGTTGAATTTTGGAAGATCACCCATCATTTAAGCACAGATGCAACTGGTGTCTCTGATTTCTCAGCCAGTAAGCTGAAGGGAAAAGGAAGGATGAGGTTTTGTTTTTCCCCTATTCATGATGAGAACATAAACAATAATAAAATAAGCCTGGCTTATATCATTTTCAAGGCTGGTAGAAATTAAAAATAACAAAATAATTAGACAGTGGATACTCACTTGGATTGTTTTCTTATGTAGCATTTTTATCTGCCATTCCATGTCTTTTACTTTCTCTTTTCTTCCATGATACATGGAAGTAATCAGAAAACAATTGGGATACAAAGGACCTCATCAGTATTAGGTTTAATACCTTATGTGTCTTGTTAATCAATGTCTATGAAAGACATGTTAAGTTTTGAAGAATTATCCTCCTCCCCTGGCTGCCACCATGATATAGAGTGTCACAGCACAGCCAGAAGCTTAGAGGAGCATAGTTATTCTAAAATATGATATGAAGGACATTCGCTGCCAAAAGGAAGATGATAGAATTTTTCCATTTCTGTTCAGGTTGCCATGTTTGACAGTCAAAAAGACTCAGACGTTAGTAGGGGGAAAACTTGAGCTATTTATATCACCAGAATACTATATGAAAACAGATGAAAGTAACAACTGATAAAAAACTTGCCAGGGTAACTTCAACCTGACCTTTTCATTCTCAGAGACATTTTAGTTGTAGAAACTTAGACTATGAATTTGCTTTTGTTTTTCTTGTAGGAAAAAAGTAAAGCATAAAGATTAGAATAAGTTAAAATGACACAAAATATCAAAAATTAAAAGGGTGTGGTTTCAAATTGCTGTTCTTTTGTACAAAGTGAAAAGTAGGCCACAATGGGCAGGAATAACATTCCATTCTTGAGTATGATGCCACAGTCTTTTCTTCCCTTTTCAAACCTAATTGGCCAATTGGCAATGTTTTTCTGACTTAGTTTTTACAGTGGGATAAAAACAGCTGTGCTGATTCAGATATTGCAAAATAATAGAGAACATTTTGCCGATTTCAGCAAAACTATTTGACATTTAAAGGTCACATGGCATAAACTGATGTATAGTTACAGTAAATGACACCCCTCCTTTCTTCTCCATTCTGTGTGCACAAATAACAGTCTCTGACCGGCTGAAAGGAAGAAAATAAAGCTATTTGTACTTTATTTCCTTTCCATGACTTGAAGTCTTAGGTTTTTACATCTGTAAAATGCATGTGATCTTCATCTGTAACATGTCATCTGACACATGATCAAGCACACATGTACCAAGCCTTGTGTACTATCAGTATCCCCTACTTGGGAGAAATGAGGTCCCCCACTTAGCCTGGGGATCTTGGTAAGAATGTGACACATACTATAGCAGTTATTTGCTACCTCTCTCCAGGGAACTCCATGTTGTTTATAAATTCTATCGCATACACAACACCTCCACGTTTTAACAGTACATAGAATGAATTCAGATAAAAGAAACTAAGGCTTTGGCTATTTTCAATTTCTGGCATATGATTAATCAACAAAGCAAACTGAATGTTTCTGTTTCCATAATGAACTTATCAAATGACACCTGGAGGTTTTGATTGGAAAGAAAGACATGTTCCCTTTTGCCTTTTAGTTAATGCATATATTACAGGATGAGGCAGGCTCTAATTCAGGATGAGCACTATAAAGGACTACATAATAAATTTAGACTCTGTGGGTCACACACCATCCCTATCACACATTCTTCTTTTATTGTTATGTTACAGGCTTTTAAAATGTATAAAGAATTTTTTGGCACTTAAACCATAGAAAAATAGGCCAAAGCCTGGATCATTTCACTGACCCTAGTTTGCCATGTCCTACTCTATTTGAGAAAGGAATGAAGATTTTGTATGAATGTTGTTATATACCTATCACCATTGTATCTTGTTACTCACCAGTGCCATGGCTGTCCCTGGTTATAATTAGTGACCTCATATTCAACACTCAATGTCCATGTCACCTTGATAATCCCCTTCTTCCATGCCCTGTGATATTCTGTGTTCCCCCTAAATTCAATTCCCATAACAGTTATATTTATTTGCTTAATGTGTGAATTCACCCATAGTCTGTTGATTTGATGATAAGAGCTCTATCTGCCATGCTCTATTCCATTTCATTACCCCAACTCCTACCAAATTATTGTCCTTCAATACATATTCATCAACATTCTTTAATTTAGTGATGAATGGATTAAAAATCCAATTCTTTATATCATCTTAATTAAAGGAGAAATGATTGAATGCTGAATCTATATAGCCATTGCTAGGAAGATTGCTGAGCAAATATCCAGCTCATTTGTAAGCAAATACCCCAAATAACTCAGGCCAATGTTATGCATAATAAAATATATTTCCATACTTTCAATACACTTTCCATTCTTAGGAAAAAATCCCAAATGTTTACATGAAAAATAAAAATATAAAATTTTTCCCCTCAGGATAAATTAATAAGGTTATTGCATTAATTCCAAGTTTATTGCATGTCTCTTAGATAACTCTCAACTACTCAAGGCTAAGTAGTGAAAATTTTAGATTCAGTTGCAAAGTCAGGAGAATTTGATCTGCAATATTATATCTCTCCACGTCATCATGAACATCTCCATTAGTTTACTGAATTGCTTTTAGGCTGTTGTGTGTATAAGAGGCTGGACAACTTTATGGTCTAAGAATTAGATTTCCAATTTATTCTTTCATGAATTTTTGGCATTTAATTAGGCGTGTATTTCTAAGGACTTGCTTTCGTATTCCAAACATAACAGTATATAATAAACATACCAGTTGAGTCCTTTGAGAACTGAGACTCACATTTGGAACCAATGAGTGGTCTATTTTGGCTGAATTTTCTTCTGGATCTGTCTTTCCAAAGTAAAATATTTAGAAAGAATTAAGCCAGTATAACTTTGCAGTGATCAGTTAACAACATTTAAAGTGCTTGAGTTCAATCTCCTCTTTAATAATTCATTTTATTCATTTAAAATGAGATTTAGAAATTAAGGTTTTATTTATGACAAATATGCCACTGTTCTTATTGGAAACATGCACTAATTTAAACAGTTGCATAATTTGTTCTGCCCTGAAAATGGCTTATTTGAAATATTTGCTATGTATAGACTTTTTTGGTTATAACTGAGATGATATAAACTGAAAACATCAGTGATATTCTTTTTTTTTAAACAGGATTTTATTTCAGGTGGATCAAGAAGCGAACGTTGTGATATTGTTTCCAATTTAATAAGCAAAGGCTGTTCGGTTGATTCGATAGAATACCCATCTGTACGTGTAATCATACCAAGTGAAAATGAAATTAACACTCAAGTGACACCAGGAGAAGTGTCAATTCAGCTGCGTCCAGGTTTGGTGATTTTTTTCAAATAAACCTATGATGATTGAAATTACAATTCATAATAATTTGCTTGTATTTAACATTATGTGGCAGGCAGTATTATTGTAGAGACCACAGTGAGCTCAGAATCAAGAAATTAGAATTCTGGGTTTTATCATGCTTCTAGCTAGCTCTGTGACCTTAGACACCATGCAAACCTGACCCACACATATAATAACTATGTGTTCTGATCCTATAATTCAATCACATTGTGATGTAATTGTGTTCCTTCTCCCCTGCAAGAAGGAAATATATTTGTACTCATTCTTCCATTCTTAGCTGAGAGCTGGTATATAGTAAAAAAATCTATAAATGTTTACTGGATTGATTGATTGATTAAGTAGCAGATGTTAAACTAAGTACTTAAAACCTTTGGGATGAATTTTTCAACACAAAACATGAAGCCATGATTATCATTATTACCTTGACCAGCTTTGTAATACCCTTGACATTAATGTATATCTTTGCTCCTATACTTCTGCAGGACTTCCCCTTCCATTACAGAGTTTACCACAGTTTGCATGTGTTGTAGGCTTCTGGAAAGTATTCATTTCCTCCAGATAATTCCACTATACAAACTACATATAGCAGATAAGTCAAGGTACATGAGTATGCACCACTCAATTAGACAAATTGGTTTAGCTCAGTATGAAATTACTTTCAAGACTTCATTATTTTGGTGTGCATGGTCATATCTTGTCATTAATTTTTTGAATAATCATTCTTGACACACTCCATATCCTATTCCAAATGCTCAGTATTTCTTCCTGACTCTTTGGTTACCAGAAAAACAAAGTCCACTTCTCTCTTGGCCCTAGGCATGTTCCCAGCTTCCAATTAAAACTGTGCTCTTCATCAGATAAAACAATGACACAGCCCAGGATGGACATACATGAGCAAAAGTTGGAAAGGTAGAAGGATGTACACAAAAAGGAAAGTAATTAGGTTAGAGAGATTGCAGCTCTTGCCACCTTTAATTGAAAAAAAAAAGTGTGGTTGAGTTCTTAGAAAGAGAGAGGGAGAGAAACAAAAATGAAGTGCTGTTTTTAACTCAATATATTCATTAAAATCTTCCCTTAGATATTCACATGGAGCTCTGTTGACATTCAGCCTTTTAATGCTATGGTTGCTCAATGGTCTTTAGTGATTTTTTTTTCTTCCTGTTATTCTAAGGTTCATCAGCCCAGTTTTCTAATCTATATAAACTGACCTAGGTTTTCCCCTAAACTCCTTCCAAAATCCCCAATTTCTTAAACATTTCCATATCCCCAGTAATACTCTCATCTGGTGGCTTTTCTACTGTTCATCCATAAAAGACTTCAGGGTCTTAATCCAGGGAATTGCCTTTTTCAGGCTATATCAACATCAAACAGTAACATCCACATCATTCAGTTATATTTTGACTTTCTGATGTGTGTCTGGGCATGTTCCCCAGAGCATACTTGAATTTGAGGGCAAGTTGTTGATATTTATCTCTACTACAAATCTTTCTCCCAGTATTCTAGCCTCTAGCCTTTCCACTCTTCGTTTTCTTTCAATAGGTGCTCATTTTAAGAGAATTTTAAAATACAACTGGTAATATTTGCAGATAAAGTACATAGGAACTATATAATACAGCTCAACAATTAAACATAATCAATAAACTTGACACTTTAGTCTATTTTGCTGTCATAACAATACCATACACTGGGTGGCACAAACAACAGAAATTTATTGTCTCAGAGTTCTAGATTGGCTACAAATCTAAAAGGCTTAGAAGTCCAACATCAAGGTTCTAGCAGATTTGGTTCCTGGAGAGGGCTTACAGTGGGCCACCTTTTTGATGTGTCACATGGCACATGTCAGAAAGAGGGAGAGAGAATGTCTAGTATCTCTTCTTAGAAGGTCACTGTCATGACCTCACCTAACTAAACCTAATTATCTTCCAAAGGCCCATCTCCAAATATCATCACATTGGGGATTAGAGCTTTACCATATGTATTTGGTGCAAATACAATTGAGTCTATAACACTTGACATATAGAATACTATTTTATAAAGTTCATGGAATATTTTTAGACATTAATCATATTTTAAACAAGAAAACTCAGTTCCAATAAACAAAAACTATTTTTATAGGCCAACATCTTTGAGCACACTGCAGTAAAATTTGAAATCAATACAAAAAGATAAATAAATATTAAATAACATAAAAATTAAGATAAACTTCTTCTAAATAATCCCAACTACAGAATAAATCAAAACTCTAGTTATAGACTAATAATAACAGTAACAAAAAACATTAAGATATATGAATGTGACTAAAGTTGTTGTCAGGAAAATTCAAAACATTAAATACTCTAATTTTTAAAAAGAATAAGTAAAGATGAACTTGTATCCAAACAAAGAGAAAAACAGCAAGAAACAAAATAGCCATAAAAAAAAAAACCAAGAGTAAGGAGGTCATACATTTTTAAAAAAGTAATGAAATGTAAAAGAAAAAGAAAAATACAAAATGGTCCTATAATCCAGCAGCTAAAACCCAATAATAAAATAAGTAAATTATTGGCAAATCTAATTAAGACAACAAAAAATAATCTATTTATGTAAACTCTAGTCACAGAAACAAATATTTTAAAAGAGAACAATAAAATATTAAGCATAAAATATATGGTAAAAATTTTTAAATTTTTTAAAAGTGTTAACCTTTTTCAATAAATACATAATTATTTACTTATATTTATTATAACATATTTTATATAATATATATGCCTTATGTATTTATATATAAATTAGGCCTGAATGTTTTTATGGTAATAAATGTTTCATGTACATTCAAACTTTCAAGAAACATATTATCCTATGTTGTATAAACAGGTAAATTTAGGTACATCCTGGAAGCTTCTCAATTGTTATAAGGTTGGTATTATCCCACTATCAAGTTCATAATGGAATTTTAGCAAATAAATTAGACTACATATGCTAAAAATAATATCATCAAACAAATAAGCTTAAGGTAACAAACCAAAGATAATTGATTTTTGGAATTGATGTATTTTTGCAATCTCAGTCTGGTAAAAATAGATAAAACGTGTTGTTATCTCTTTATTTACTGAAAAATCATTTAATAAAATTCAGTTCCCATTCCTGGCACTAAAATTAAAGAACACTTCCTTAATATACATTAAGGAATATATATTTTATATTATATATTTATATTTATTCTAGAAGTTTTACATAAACATAATTAGATATGAAAACCAAATAGGAGTTTTAAGCATTTTGTAAAAATCAAGCAAACTTATCACTATGTATCTACCTGAAAAATCCAAACAAATCAACTAAAACTATTAACTTTTTTTTTTGTTGTGGCATGTTGTTTTTTACAATATTCAAACTCAATTTGCTATGTAGTATTAATTATGATGATAAAAGATGAACTCAAAGGAAAAACCCTTAAATGTAAATTATCTAGGAACAAACTTCAAAAAAAATATGGCAGAATCCATTGTACTATGTAAAGCAAGATATGAATAAATAGAAAATAATTTTATATTCTTGAATAGGAAAATAATATAACCAAGGCAGATCTTCAAAAACATATTCTATAAATATAACAAAATTCAATGCCAGGCATGGTGGCGCAAGCCTATAATCTCAATGGCTGGGAGGCTAAGGCAGGAGAATCAAGGGTTCACAGCCAGCCTCAGCAAAAGTGAGGCACTAAGCAACTCAGTGAGACCCTGTCTCTAAATAAAATACAAAATAGGGATGGGAATGTGGTTCAGTGGTCAAGCCCCTGAATTCAATCCCAGGTACAAAAAAAAAAAAAAAAAAATCAAGGAAATCCATAAATATCAGACAATTTCAATCAAATTCAAATGTATTTTAAACAAATATTTATTGAAACTTATTATTAGTGTGTTTTGATACATAACAACATATTTCTTCTGAATACATTTATAGAAATACATTTGGTGGGTGTATCAATCAGTTTTCCATCGCTGTCAAGAAGTACCTGAGATAATTGACTTAACCCAGTAGGCCCCAAATTTTCAGTTTTGTGACTACTTCAATGAAATTGACACACATGCATTAAAATATGTTGAGAATAATAACCAAGAGTTTATATATTATATCTACTAATATTAATATAATTATAATGGTTACATTATAACTATATTCTCATTATTATTTAATTATATTTTATATACTATATTTACATTTTTATACATGTTTCACCTCTGAGACTAAGGACAATATGAGTTAAAGTGAGGAAAAATTTATTTTGGTTCATGGTGTCGGAAATATCAGTTCATGGTCACTCCGTTGCTTTTGGTCAAAGCAGGAAATTATGACAGAAGAACATGTTGCACAAAACCTGGTCACATCAAGATGGCCACAGAGTAAAGAGAAAAAGAAGAAAGAGCAGGGAATCCCAGTCTCCTTCAAGTGCATAGCCCCTGACCTAACTTCCTCTATCTAGGCCAAGGCTTTCCCACCTCCCAATAGCACCACAGGCTGCCTTTAGCATGTGGGCTTCTAGGGGACATTTAAGATCCAAACCATAACACTAAGTCAAATGTATGTAAATTTATTTAGGTTTTTAATGTATATTATCATATGATTCACAAGAATATTTGAGCTCTAGTTTGGATGTTCATGAGTGAGCATTTCCTCTTCAACTTTTTAATGTCTTCAGTTTAGTAGATATTACTAGTCTCGTTATCTGTTTTTTTTTTGTTGTTGCCTTTCTCCTAATACTAAAAATTCCAAATACCTTTCCTAAGCTTATTAACTCTCTCTCTCTCTCTCTCTCTCTCTCTCTCTCTCTCTCTCTCTGTTTTTGGTGTGATCTACCTCTCTATACGAATTTTTATTATTATTATTATTTTTCTAATTAAATACTAATTTTTAGCAAGCTATCATATATGAAGTTTATTTATTACTTGCCTCTAATGAATGTAACCAAATCCTTAAAATGGCTTGCTCTTTGGAAAATCATTGAGATTTGAAAACTAAATTGCATTTTTCTACTTGTGTGTTACATTAAATTTATACATTGTAATGAATTTGGCTTTTTCCCTTTTGAAGATATAAAGGAGTCTGAGTTTTTCTCAGACTATAGGTTACCAATTGAAAAGTTGGGAAATGGCTTCAGTGCTGTACAGAAATAATGATAATAAGAATGAGATAGGAGAAAGCTGGATGGACTGAGGGAGGATGGAGAGTGGAATCCACAGGTTTGGTGATTCTTAAGCTGTGAGGGACTCCAGGGATCTGGCTCAAGCAACTAGGTAAGGTAGGATATGTAGCCCCGTATGGAGGGCCTGGTGCTTTGTTCAGATGGGACCATGTGAGGCTGAAGCTCAGGGAAGAGAAATGGGTTAGAGATAGAAAAGTGTCAGAGACATCCATGGGAGATGGCAAGTGGAGGAAATATGGATGAGATCAGGGGAGTAAGGGAACGAAAGGGGAGATAGGCATCCATTCCATTCTAATCACTATGAAGCTTGATTTAATTCCATATCCCACTACTATTTGAATTTCTGTGTACAAATTAGCCTAATTGTCTAATATGTATAAATCATTTATCCAACAAAGCTCTGAGCTCCTTAAAGCAGAACTATACATTAAAATCTTCATATATAACAGGTATTTATTAAGTTGAAATATGTTTGTATAAATAATGAGTCTTATCATCAGAGACATACCAGATTTGGAGTATAGCATAGATAGTTGTAGTTTACTACCTACAGATAGAAATGTAACTGTACAATGTAAAAGTTTTTTCCACGATGAGACATATAAGAGTTGAAGACTTGATATAACATACACCTAAATGTAAAGTGTTTATCACAGTATTAACTTTGATTTGTTTATAGATTATCACTTTCTTCTTATCCAACAAAAATTCAAAACCTGAAGCATAGTCATTATTATAAAATTTTATGGATATTTTTATTATAACACACTGACTAGAGTCCTCAAAGAATCTATAGTTTATAGGACTATATTTAAAATTGAGTATTTTAAATGAGGTTGAAAAAATGACATTTTCTTTTACTTTTAATTCCTTCAACTTTACCTTATTTTTACATATCAATCTTATGTAAAAATAATAACAAAAATAAACTATTGATTCTAGTTGTTGTTCTCTAAGGACAATGAGATTAAAACTTTAGGAAGAAAAATGAGAGAAGGGAATTCTCTAATTTTAATTCAGAAATAATACTTGTATATGTGATAAAGATTAGACTTCTACTGATTTAAGAAAATTTTCAACCTTGATTTATTTTAATATTATAAGGTGAAAATTTCTGTAATTTAGGGAAATTTAATTTTTTAAAAAAATTTGGAATGTTTTATTCTTTCTTAATTTCAAAGTTAACCTCCTTCTCCACAAAAACAGAAACTCATACATTTCCCTGAACCTGGCACAAATCCCCATTTAATTCTCTCTCCCCCAAATTCAGAAATGTGCTCCAGACTGTGTCTTTCTGTTTTAAACCCAATCCTGTGTCAAGAGGCCTTCTCCTTCCTCTGCTCAAATGTAACGAGTAAACTTTGGCTTCTTCTTCCTCCTACAGTTTTCCACATTTTCTTGTGGTTTTTCAATTTCATCTTATGCAGAACATTTTTTTCAGTTGTCTTTTCTTTTTTTTTTTTTTTTTTTAGAGAGAGAGAGAGAGAGAGAGAGAGAGAGAGAGAAGGAGTGAGAGATAATTTTTTTTTTCTTTTTTATTGTTGGCTGTTCAAAACATTACATAGTTCTTGATATATCATATTTCACAATTTGATTCAAGTGGGTTATGAGCTCCCATTTTTACCCCATATACAGATTGCAGAATCACATCAGTTACACATCCATTGATTTACATATTGCCATACTAGTGTCTGTTGTATTCTGCTGTCTTTCCTATCCTCTACTATCCCCCCTCCCCTCCCCTCCCCTCCCCTCCCCTCCCCTCCCCTCTTCTCTCTCTGCCCCCTTTACTGACATTCGTTTGTCCCCCTTGTATTATTTTTCCCCTTCCCCTCACTTCCTCTTGTATGTACTTTTGTATACCTCTGAGGGTCTCCTTCCATTTCCATGCATTTTCCCTTCTCTCTCCCTTCCCCTCCCACCTCTCATCCCTGTTTAATGTTAATCTTCTTCTCATGCTCTTCGACCCTACTCTGTTCTTAGCTACTCTCCTTATATCAAAGAAGACATTTGACATTTGTTTTTTAGGGATTGGCTAGCTTCACTTAGCATAATCTGCTCTAATGCCATCCATTTCCCTGTAAATTCTATGATTTTGTCATTTTTTAATGCAGAGTAATACTCCATTGTGTATAAATGCCACATTTTTTTTATCCATTCATCCATTGAAGGGCATCTAGGTTGGTTCCACAGTCTAGCAATTGTGAATTGTGCTGCTATGAACATCGATGTAGCAGTGTCCCTGTAGCATGCTCTTTTTAGGTCTTTAGGGAATAGACCGAGAAGGGGAATAGCTGGGTCAAATGGTGGCTCCATTCCCAGCTTTCCAAGAAATCTCCATACTGCTTTCCAAATTGGCTGCACCAATTTGCAGTCCCACCAGCAATGTACAAGTGTACCCTTTTCCCCACAACCTCGCCAGCACTTGTTGTTGTTTGACTTCATAATGGCTGCCAATCTAACTGGAGTGAGATGGTATCTTAGGGTGGTTTTGATTTGCATTTCTCTGACTGCTAGAGATGGTGAGCATTTTTTCATGTACTTGTTGATTGACTGTATGTCCTCCTCTGAGAAGTGTCTGTTCAGGTCCTTGGCCCATTTGTTGATTGGGTTGTTTGTTCTCTTATTGTCTAATTTTTTGAGCTCTTTGTATACTCTGGATATTAGGGCTCTATCTGAAGTGTGAGGAGTAAAGATTTGTTCCCAGGATGTAGGCTCTCTATTTACCTCTCTTATTGTATCTTTTGCTGAGAAAAAACTTTTTAGTTTGAGTAAGTCCCATTTGTTGATTCTAGTTATTAACTTTTGTGCTATGGGTGTCCTATTGAGGAATTTGGAGCCCGACCCCACCGACTGTAGATCGTAGCCAACTTTTTCTTCTATCAGACGGCGCGTCTCTGATTTGATATCAAGCTCCTTGATCCATTTTGAATTAACTTTTGTGCATGGCGAGAGAAAGGGATTCAGTTTCATTTTGTTGCATATGGATTTCCAGTTTTCCCAGCACCATTTGTTGAAGATGCTATCCTTCCTCCATTGCATGCTTTTAGACCCTTTATCAAATATAAGATAGTTGTAGTTTTGTGGATTGGTTTCTGTGTCCTCTATTCTGTACCATTGGTCCACCCGCCTGTTTTGGTACCAGTACCATGCTGTTTTTGTTACTATTGCTCTGTAATATAGTTTGAAGTCTGGTATCGCTATACCGCCTGATTCACACTTCCTGCTTAGCATTGTTTTTGCTATTCTGGGTCTTTTATTTTTCCATATGAATTTCATGATTGCTTTCTCTATTTCTACAAGAAATGCCGTTGGGATTTTGATTGGCATTGCATTAAACCTATAGAGAACTTTTGGTAATATCGCCATTTTGATGATGTTAGTTCTGCCTATCCATGAACAGGGTATATTTTTCCATCTTCTAAGATCTTCTTCTATTTCTCTCTTTAGGGTTCTGTAGTTTTCATTGTATAAGTCTTTCACCTCTTTTGTTAGGTTGATTCCCAAGTATTTTTTTTTTTTTTGAAGATATTGTGAATGGAGTGGTTGTCCTCATTTCCATTTCAGAGGATTTGTCGCTGATATACAGGAATGCCTTTGATTTATGCGTGTTGATTTTATATCCTGCCACTTTGCTGAATTCATTTATTAGCTCTAATAGTTTCTTTGTAGACCCTTTTGGGTCTGCTAGGTATAGAATCATGTCATCTGCAAATAGTGATAATTTAAGTTCTTCTTTTCCTATTTTGATGCCTTTAATTTCTTTCGTCTGTCTAATTGCTCTGGCCAGTGTTTCGAGAACTATGTTGAACAGAAGTGGTGAGAGAGGGCATCCCTGTCTTGTTCCAGATTTTAGAGGGAATGCCTTCAATTTTTCTCCATTCAGAATGATGCTAGCCTGAGGCTTAGCATAGATTGCTTTTACAATATTGAGGTATGTTCCTGTTATCCCTAGTTTTTCTAGAGTTTTGAACATAAAGGGATGCTGTACTTTGTCGAATGCTTTTTCCGCATCTATCGAGATGATCATATGGTTCTTATTTTTAAGTCTATTGATGTGGTGAATAACATTTATTGATTTCCTTATATTGAACCAGCCTTGCATCCCAGGGATGAATCCTACTTGATCATGGTGCACAATTTTTTTGATGTGCCTTTGTATCCGAGTGGCCAGAATTTTATTGAGGATTTTTGCATCTAGGTTCATTAGAGATATTGGTCTGTAGTTTTCTTTCTTTGAAGTGTCTTTGTCTGGTTTAGGTATCAGGGTGATGTTGGCCTCGTAGAATGAATTTGGAAGTTCTCCCTCTTTTTCTATTTCCCAAAGTAGCTTGAAAAGTATTGGTATTAGTTCCTCTTTAAAGGTTTTGTAAAACTCTGCTGTATACCCATCCGGTCCTGGGCTTTTCTTAGTTGGTAGTCCTTTGATGGTTTCTTCTATTTCCTCAATTGATATTGGTCTGTTTAGGTTGTCTATATCCTCCTGACTCAATCTGGGCAGATCATATGACTTAAGAAATTTATCTATGCCTTCACTATCTTCTAATTTATTGGAGTATAAGGATTCAAAATAATTTTTGATTATCTTCTGTATTTCTGAAGTGTCTGTTGTGATATTGCCTCTTTCATCCCGTATGTTAGTGATTTGAGTTCTCTCTCTTCTTCTCTTCGCTAGCATGGCTAAGGGTCTGTCGATTTTGTTTATTTTTTCAAAGAACCAACTTTTAGTTTTGTCAATTTTTTCAATTGTTTCTTTTGTTTCGATTTCATTGATTTCAGCTCTGATTTTAATTATTTCTTGCCTTCTACTTCTTTTGCTGTTGTTTTGCTCTTCTTTTTCTAGGATTTTGAGATGAAGTATGAGATCATTTATTTGTTGGTTTTTTCTTTTTTTAAGGAATGAACTCCAAGCAATGAATTTTCCTCTTAGAACTGCTTTCAATGTGTCCCATAGATTCCGATATGTTGTGTCTGTGTTTTCATTAATCTCTAAGAATTTTTTAATTTCCTCCTTGATGTCTTCTATAACCCATTGATCATTCAGTAACCTATTGTTCATTCTCCAAGTGATATATTCTTTTTCCTTCCTTCTTTTATCGTTGATTTTCAGTTCCATTCCATTATGATCAGATAGGATGCATGGTATTATCTCTACTCCTTTGTATTGTCTAAGAGTTTCCCTGTGACATAATATATGATCTATTTTTGAGAAGGATCCATGTGCTGCTGAGAAAAAAGTGTAACTGTTTGATGTTGGGTGGTATATTCTATATATGTCAATTAAGTCTAGGTTATTAATTGTGTTATTGAGTTCTATGGTTTCCTTATTCAACTTTTGTTTGGAAGATCTGTCCAGTGTTGAGAGAGGTGTGTTGAAGTCTCCCATGATTATTGTATGGTGGTCTATTAGACTCTTGAACTTGAGAAGAGTTTGTTTGATGAACATAGCTGCACCATTGTTTGGGGCATATATATTTATGATTGTTATGTCTTGTTGGTGTATGGTTCCCTTGAGCAGTATGTAGTGTCCCTCTTTATCCCTTTTGATTAACTTTGGCTTAAAATCTATTTTATTTGATATGAGTATGGATACTCCTGCTTGTTTCCGAAGTCCATATGAGTGATATGATTTTTCCCAACCTTTCACCTTCAGCCTATGTATGTCTTTTCCTATCAAATGCGTCTCCTGTAGGCAGCATATTGTTGGGTCTTGTTTTGTGATCCATTCTACTAGCCTGTGTCTCTTGATTGGTGAGTTTAAGCCATTAACATTTAGGGTTATTATTGAGATATGGGTTGTTCTTCCAGCCATATTTGTTTATTTATGTTACTAAACATGGTTTGTTTTCCACTTTGATTATTTTCCCCCCTTTAGTGTCCTACCTCCCACTGTTGGTTTTCATTGTTATTTTCCATTTCCTCTTCCTGTAATGTTTTGCCAAGGATGTTTTGAAGAGATGGTTTTCTAGCTGCAAATTCTTTTTACTTTTGTTTATCGTGGAAGGTTTTAATTTCATCTTCCATCCTGAAGCTTAATTTCGCTGGAAACACAATTCTTGGTTGGAACCCATTTTCTTTCAGTGTTTGAAATATGTTATTCCAGGATCTTCTAGCTTTCAGAGTCTGTGTTGAAAGATCAGCTGTTATCCTGATTGGCTTACCCCTAAATGTGATCTGCTTCCTTTCTCTTGTAGCTTTTAAAATTCTCTCCTTGTTCTGTATGTTGGGCATCTTCATTATAATGTGTCTAGGTGTGGGTCTCTTATGATTTTGCACATTCGGCATCCTGTAGGCTTCTAGGATTTGGGGTTCTGTCTCATTCTTCAAGTCTGGGAAGTTTTCTCGAATTATTTCATTGAATAGATTGCTCATTCCTTTGGTTTGAAACTCTGTTCCTTCCTGTATCCCAATGACTCTTAAATTTGGTCTCTTGATGTTATCCCATATTTCTTGGATGTTCTGCTCATGGTTTCTTAACAGTCTTGCTGAGCTGTCTATGTTCTTTTCAAGTTGAAATACTTTATCTTCATTGTCTGATGTTCTGTCTTCTAAGTGTTCTACTCTGCTGGTAGTATTCTCAATTGAGTTTTTAAGTTGGCTTATTGCTTCCTGCATTTCTAGGATTTCTGTTTGTTTGTTTTTTATAACCTCTATTTCCCTGTATAGTTGATCTTTTGCTTCTTGGATTTGTTTATGTAATTCATTGTTGAAGTGATCTTTCATTGTCTGATTTTGCTGTCTGATGTCTTCCTTGAGACTCCAGATCATCTGAAGCATGTATATCCTGAATTCTTTATCTGACATTCCATCAGCTGCAGCTATTACCTCTTCTAAAGTTGAGTTGACCTGCAATGCTTGTGGTCCTTTCTTTCCTTGTCTCTTCATACTGTTCGCGTTCCTTTCTTCTTGGTGAAACTGTTGTGCTATTGAATTTTCCCCCTATATATTTATATTGGTCTTGTATAGTTGCAAAGTCTCCCTCGCAGGCACGGGCAGCGGCTCTGCCCCTCCGCCAATTGGGGCAATGTGCCTACCACGCCGGCAGGCCGCTGGGCCTGCTCTGCCAGTCGGTAGCAGGTCCGCTGTCCTTACAGGCGCGGGCGGCGGCTCTGTCCCTCTGCGGGCCGCTAGGCTTGTTCTGTCGGTGGTCGCCGTTCTGCCTACTTTGCAGGCGCAGGCAGCGGCACTGCCCCTCTGCAGGCCTCTGGGGCTGTACTGCCAGTGGGTCGCAGGTCCGCCTACTTTGCAGGCGTGGGGGGGGGGGCGGCTCTACCCTTCCTCAGGCCACTGGGCCTGTTCTGTCTCTCAGTTGCAGGTCTGACCTGTTCTGATGGTGGTCTCAGTTCCGACTACCTTGCAGGTGCGGGGTGGAGGGGGCGGCTCTGCCTCTCAGCAGGCCGCTGCTCCTCTTCTGCCGGTGGGTCGCAGGCCCGCCTACCTTGCAGGAGTGATTGGAAGCTCTGTCCCGCCGCGGGCCACTGGGCCTTTTCTGTCTGTGGTCACCCTTCCCCTACCTGGCAGGCGAGGGGGGTGGGGGGCGGCTCTGCCCCTCAGCAGGCCGCTGGGCCCGCTCTGTGTTTGGTCCCAGTTCCCTCTACTATGCCGGCGCAGGGGGAGGGGGCGGCTCAGCCTCTCAGCAGGCGGCTGCTCCTCTTCTGCCAGTGGGTCGCAGGCCCGCCTACCTTGCAGGAGTGATTGGAAGCTCTGTCCCGCCGCGGGCCACTGGGCCTTTTCTGTCGGTGGTCACCCTTCCCCTACCTGGAAGGCGAGGGGGGTGGGGGGCGGCTCTGCCCCTCAGCAGGCCACTGGGCCCACTCTGTGATTGGTCCCAGTTCCGTCTACTATGCCGGCGCAGGGGGAGGGGGCGGCTCAGCCTCTCAGCAGGCGGCTGCTCCTCTTCTGCCAGTGGGTCGCAGGCCCGCCTACCTTGCAGGAGTGATTGGAAGCTCTGTCCCGCCCTGGGCCACTGGGCCTTTTCTGTCGGTGGTCACCCTTCCCCTACCTGGCAGGCGAGGGGGGTGGGGGGCGGCTCTGCCCCTCAGCAGGCCGCTGGGCCTGCTCTGTGTTTGGTCCCAGTTCCCTCTACTATGCCGGCGCAGGGGGAGGGGGCGGCTCAGCCTCTCAGCAGGCGGCTGCTCCTCTTCTGCCGGTGGGTCGCAGGCCCGCCTACCTTGCAGGAGTGATTGGAAGCTCTGTCCCGCCCTGGGCCACTGGGCCTTTTCTGTCGGTGGTCACCCTTCCCCTACTTGGCAGGCGAGGGGGGTGGGGGGCGGCTCTGCCCCTCAGCAGGCCGCTGGGCCTGCTCTGTGTTTGGTCCCCGTTCCCTCTACTATGCCGGCACAGGGGGAGGGGGCGGCTCAGCCTCTCAGCAGGCGACTGCTCCTCTTCTGCCGGTGGGTCGCAGGCCCGCCTACCTTGCAGGAGTGATTGGAAGCTCTGTCCCGCCCTGGGCCACTGGGCCTTTTCTGTCGGTGGTCACCCTTCCCCTACCTGGCAGGCGAGGGGGGTGGGGGGCGGCTCTGCCCCTCAGCAGGCCGCTGGGCCTGCTCTGTCTTTGGTCCCAGTTCCCTCTACTATCGAGAGATAATTTTTTGATATTTATTTTTTAGTTTTCGGCAGGCACAACATCTTTGTATGTGGTGCTGAGGATCGAACCCGGGCCGCACGCATGCCGGGCGAGCGCACTACCGCTTGAGCCACATCCCCAGCCCCCTTCAGTTGTCTTTTCTTAGTGTCCAACAATGTTTATTGTAGCCAGAACATCAGAGATGCTCACATTATTATTGAGTAGTTTAGAACATATTCTAACCTCTTTTGTTTCTTGGGGCTATTCAAACCAGTCACTGGCAATATGTCTAAGTAGGTCGTCAACTTTCCTCCAAGTCCTTTTTCTCATTCTATGTCACAGACTCACTTCTCCCCTTTGAAGTTCATTGAAGAAAATAAGGATCTGATCCTTTAAAATCTCAAAAGAGATGAGGAGGGAGCTTCCCTGGCAATAATAAAGGTGGCAGTGTGAACATTTTGGGGCCAGGTGATATTTTTCCTCTTAAAAAAACTCCAAACTCTCCCTACATTATAGGAAAGAAGTTCTAGATACTAGCTTCTTTCTGGGCCTTTTGATATAGTGTCCCCAAAGTACTTCAAACACAATGTAGTTATAGAACATGGAAAAGACTTTTACATTGTACAGTTATAGACTATGCATGTGCCAAACACAAAGACTTCTGAGACGAAAACAGTTCTTACCCCAATGTTCTTGTTTAGAGTCTAGTAGTAGTAATGGTAATAACTACTAACACATGTGTATTTACCATGTACCAAATACTGTTAAATATTCTATGCAAGCTATCTTGTTCAGTAGCTCTTAGCTACTAAAGAAGATAAAGATGTTCTGTATGGAATCTCATAATTATATAGTAAACATTATAATGGTTGTATGATCTGGTTGTTATGGAAACACAGGGAGGGATAACCCCAATCCAGGGAGGAGCAGATTACTGAGCAGTGTCTCCAAGCAGTAATTACATAAAAAGAGGGAGGGTAGGACACCACAGGCAAAAGAAGTAACATAAACAGGGAATAGGAATATATATTTGTGGTGTGTATGTGGGCACTTATAAGCAGTTCTGTTTTGCTAAAGATGTAGATAGAATCAAGATTACAGAGGCACTTTAATACACCATGTTTAGCCATTTGGACATTAACCATCTGATGGAGAGCTACTGAAAAATTTTAAGCAGGGAATGACAGAGCAATTTTCAGTTTTAAAAAGATGGACTCATTGGTGTTGTGACTGCATGAACGAGACACTCTAGAGGAAGACAAATGAAGAGACTATGGGAAATAATCCAGGCAAAATCCAAGAAAGGCTGGAATGGATAGGAATCTCTTCTCATGTTGTGATATACGGTAGGAATTCATTTGAAATATTTAACTCAATAAATAATAAGGAAATTGACTCAAGAATAAGCTACAAGATTTCTACTCTAATGCCCCTAAATATGTCAGCACTATATGTTTGTGCTAAAAGATTATAAATAACCTGATTCCACCTTGTATTTAGAAGTCTAGATCCATAGAAGAAAAAAAAAAAAGACACAAAAAACCAAGGAGGAAATGTCATGGTTAGCCCCAAATTATAGTCAGGTATAACTACTTTCTTCATAGTTGGCTTTAGCTAGTCTTCAGCTATGTTTAGTGGTAAGAATGGGCTGTTTAATGATTGAAAAAAAAGTCCTAAAATTGGTGAGAAACTGTGATTTAAATCCCATGGGGGAAAAAAGGAAAATAGATAGTGCTACATCCAGGAGAATCTATTGATAATTTAAAGACATACGCATAAACACACACCTAAATAGATTTTTAACATTTATCTACTTTACAAAAATAGAAAACAGTTGAAAATTAGGATATATTTGTACCATGGTAGCAATGAGCATGGACAAGTACACAACTTAGTCATTGCCAGAATCTCAATCTTTATTGTAGAAGTTACTTGGTACTTTGTGAGATTGGTAAAAAGAAGATCCCAGAAACATAAATAATTATTACTCTTCTTTTTCAGCTTCCCAAACCCCTAAAATAACAAGAGCAACTATAATTAAAAGGACATATTGACTTATATCTGCTATTAAAATTCAATCTAAATATTAACCCATCATACCTTATGACTGAAAATATTTAGAGAGACATTTCAGATCAAGTTTATCCTTATTTACATAAGAATTCCAGATGAATATAACTATTCAGTAATGTCTGATATGGAATACTCTTGATAGTTTTAAATAATGGAAAGATATTGAATATGGAATATGGAAAATTAATATCATTCTTTGGATAAAGTCACCTTGTAAATCAAATATTACCCATAAGGAGACATGAGTGTTTAGAAGAAGGGTTATTCTTGTAGAAGAAAGATCAAGAATGGGAGCACTCATTTCCCCTCCTTCCCCAACATCCCCAGTCTCTTTGTTTTAAACCATTGGATGTAGCCTTAAGCATTCGATGGACCTGAGGTCATTGCTCTTTCATGGCAGAGTGCAGTGGTCTATCAGGACAGTTCTGCTGTCCTTTTCATGTGGCCACAATACCATGCCAACTATAGATTCTTTGATCACAATACTGGAGACCCATGGTGGGAAGTAAAGATTTGCCTAAACATCCTGAAATGAATTATAGCACTTCTTCAATTAAATAATTTCCAGATTTCACACTCTATTTCTCATTTCAAATTATGCCTATGGACCTTGTCCAATATAGTTTATAGATGGTTCCATAATGAGACTACATGAAAAGTTTAATATAGTCAAATAACAAAACTCTAAAATGCCACAAATTACAAAAAAAAAATCATCATTACAAACTTCCTAAGAAATTAGAAATTTGACAACTAAATTTATTTGTTTAGGTTAAAATTCAAAGTTATCCAGCATTCACATTCTTTAGTGAAAATTCAAAGACTGATATCAAATATCTGACTATGTGAGTTAATTTTTTAAAATTTAAGTCCCAAATTTGTTATCCCCTACTTTTTCATCTGCCTTATATCAGATGAATTCTTGATGCTGTGGTGGGACTTGGGTTATTATTTCAGTTAAACTTTTACTTTTGCCTTTTATTGGAATGAAATAATTCTATCAAGATTTAAACAGTTTAATGCAATTTCAGTTTCACTGCAGAGAATTAGGTCTCACTTTGTGAAGATTTTATAGTGAATTGGATGCACCAGGTTATCGTATCACCAGCCCTTACCAACCCCATTTCAAAAACAAGTCAATTCCAAGCCATGTAGTAGTTTCCATAAACTAAATTATGTTCTCAGAATTGAGTGCATATTCCAATTCAAAGGCAGTTCCCAAAGACTGTGGCAGAAACTCAGTAGTTTAGAAGCTGGATAGTGAATTTTTTTTTTCTTGCTTTTATCAGCTAATCTATGCCAGTTTTGTGAAATACACAAGCACAGTCCAGCTCTGTATAGCTCCTCTCTCAGAGTAGCATCTAAGGCACTGCTGTCTTCTTTAATAGCCTCATGATGGTGGCAGACAGACATTGCCATAGTTTTAGGTATGTTTCTTTCTGTGCCAATATGTTCAATCCTTCTCTAATGTCACCTGGTCTTTGATCCCTGTGTTGGTAGTACCCCAGTGTGAACTATGTTGGTGTTTTACATAGGGCCACAGTACTCACCCTGCTATGAATAGGTACTTCTGCTGCCTCTTACAGTGGAATACTAATGCCTACAAAACATGTCATCAAGACTTTTCTCCCTCATATATAATTATCCAATCTAAGGCCAGCTTGAGAGTACATTGTGGGGAATGTTTTAAGCTCCCAGGCAAGATGTGGTAATCCAAGTTTGACCTCTTCAATTTCCTTCTTAACAAACAAAGTGGGATTTGGGGTCAACCTATCTAGAGCTAACTACCTTAAGCTGACTACTTACAGCCAGAATGTTACAGGAAATTCAGGAGCCTTGCCATGTAAAAGTAGCAATTACTGCCCTCTCTAGCAATGACTAAAAGGCCTGTGTATGGAAAGATTCTCTTTTCTCATTCTTATCTTGAAAGCTCATCTTATTGAGCTTTCAGTCCACACTGAAGAGTTTGGCTGACCAGGGCACCTATGTGAAGTCTAGTATCTATGTAATCTAAAATCAAGCCACAGAAACCAACACCCTTAAATCCTGAGCATTTGATAAGACTTCCGTATAGCTTCTTCTTTCTGAGGCCAAAAAGACAGGTTTTGCTTCCTAGACCATTAACAGATGGCATTTGCTGAGGTCCCCATGTGGCTAGCAGTTGGTTGGAATGCTCTGAATAGCACAGGACTCCAAGGACTGTCCCTTTGCTGAGACTGTACAGACTCCTCCTTTCTGCTAAAGTCACCAACCCACACCTTTGAGACCTCTGTGCAATATATTGAATATCTGTTGCATGTAGTAACACCTCTTTGAAAACAAACAGCCATTCATGTTTAGGCAGTCACCATAAACTGCAGTGATTCACCAAGATAAAATTACCACGTGGCCAGTGCCTCAGGCCTTCAGCAAGACACCTAAACCAACAGTTAAAAAAAATCAACTAAACCGTTTCTACCTTTTTGAAAAATCCTGACCACACACCATGCATGATGGTGCATAACCTGTAATCCCAGCTGATAAGGAGGCTGAGGCAGAAGAATCAAAAGTTCAAAGCCAGACTCAGCAACTTAGGGGGGCCCTGTCTTAAAATTAAAAAATAAAAATAGAAAAGGCTGGGGACATGGCTTGGTGGTTAAGCAATATAATCCTCAATATAAAAATAAGTAAATTTTAAAAAAATAAAAAATAAATCCTGACTACACATTAAAGTGCAAGGCCCTTTGTTACATATTCAAGTTCAAGTCCCACAAACTAAGCTTCACAGTTGTGCTATTTCTCATTAATCTGGCCCTGAATACCAGTTTCTAATATTCTCCTAAATTTAATTTCTCCACCCAAATTGCAGAACACTTCACAGGAACAGGCTTGTTCATAAGAAGTCCCAAAACTGAGTAGAATAAATGTTCTCTGGAGACAGCTCAGAATCTAAAGGGAATTGGTGAGGGAATGGGCTGGGCTGGACTACACAAACCTGATTTCTCCTTCCAAACTCTTGAGCTACAACACTAGGAGCATTACACTAAAGGGGTTTCCTGTACATACAGAAAATGAATCAATTGTCCCCTTTTCCCATAATTATTATTATATGCCCGTAAACCTTACTATTTGGAATTCCTTTGAAAACATTTGATTCGTGAAATGATTTAAAAGAAAATACTGCTACTTTAAATTCATTAAGATTTGGTCAATCTGGGGATTCCTTTAATAAGAATACCTGTCTACCAATTATGTATACAAATTCAAATTTATGTTTAAAAAAATGCTTTCCACTCAAAATAATCTCCAGGAACAATTAATTAATTAAAAGTATTTCCTTTATTGTTTAAAACAGTGAGATTCACAAACTATAAACAATTACTTTTCCCAATATATTTTAAATTAAAAGCAGACCTGCCAACACTAGGGGAATGGCCAGGTCCTTGAATCAAATGACGATGTAACAGAGAACTAAATTAAACATTACAGAGAGTTGTCCTTGGGAATCACTCCCCATTTCTCCTTGGGGTGACTCTCTTCTCACATCCACTTATATTTCTATCAAGGCCAAAGCCTCACCTCAGTGATCCCTCTCCAGTATGTATTTATTTAACCCCTATTATGTGTTAGGTGGACATCTTCCAGGTCTTCAACTTGGTACCACTGGGTATGATTCTTTAGGACACTGTCTCATTCACTAACTGATGAGAAGAACTTTATTAATTAATTCATGATGAAATACTTATTATTTTGAAAAGTTTAACATACTGTTCATACAAAAGTTTCTCATCTCATATATAAATATGCCTTAACTCAAAAGAATGAATTTACACCTGCATCATCCAATCATCTTAAGTTATCTTTCTGGTTTGCCTCAAATCATTCCATAAGCATAGCCATCTACACCCTCTTGAGACACTGAGCTTATTTAGCTACTGAGGGCAATAGGCCACATAGGTTTGTGTGGTCGTATCCTGTTACATTATATTGAGCTGGTCTATTTGTTATCATCTTTGTCAAGCCTATAGAATTGTGAGAAATGCATTGTAGAATTTGGAGTCTGATAGATTGATTTTTGAAGTGCCTTATAACTATTCAAGCATATTCTAAACTTCATAATATGCAAATTTGTGATAATTGTTCATGGAGCTAAAATGCAACTAAATTATTGACAGCATATCCTGAGATATGTAAAATGAAGACTATATCATCATTTTCTTTCTTTGAATTAGGAGCTGAAGCTAATTTTATGCTGAAAATTCATCCTCTGAAGAAATATCCTGTGGATCTTTACTATCTGGTTGATGTATCAGCATCGATGCACAATAACATAGAAAAATTAAACTCCGTTGGAAATGATTTATCTAGAAAAATGGCATTTTTCTCCCGTGACTTCCGCCTTGGATTTGGCTCATATGTGGACAAAACTGTTTCACCATACATTAGTGTCCACCCTGAAAGGATTCATAATCAATGCAGGTATCTAATGCTTGATGTTGTTAATATTAAATGTATTTTTCCTTGTAAAATCTCATTTGTTTGTTTCCATATGAAGAACTTGGCAAAATTTATAATTTTTTTCTTATTAAGTAAGAATAAAAAAATTTTCAGGAAGAAGTTTGTTCCTATTTGAAACTTTTATTTGTCCCTTGGGTTTTAAATTTGTTATTTCTTCAAATATTATTCATCCAGTATTTATCACCACAAAAAAAACCTTTACTTTTTATTAGTCACTTTGCATTAATTTCCAATAATCATGCTTTCGCATATAGATTACCTGTCTGGATATTCTGTATTTCTCCTTTCTGACTGTTCCACATTGGTGAAATTAAGGTTTGACACATTTTACAGTCTTTTTCTTACCAGTAGTTCATCTATCTGACTATCGCTGTGGTGATTGGGTTTAATTATGTTCCTTCTTACATGACCTCAAAGAAAGTTCAGTTACCCCACAGAAAGGCGTCAAAGGATGGAATTGATGTCTGAGACTTTTTTCTTATCATTTTGCGATTTGGATTCCACAGAGTACATGCTTAGCGTGAAAAGAGAACTTACCTAAGTTACAAGTTCTCATACATAATACCTTTGGCCTGCTGAGTATTCAGAGAAATAAATCTGTATAGTTCTTGTTTCAGAAGTCATTTTATTTTGATACATGTCCTATTTTTATAATTGCTCAACTCATCATACACTGCACATTCCAATGTACCAAAATAACTCTGTTATCTATTTGACCAGAGGAGGGCTGATTTATCTCCTAATGAAGCTTCCTGAGTCTCTCCTTGAAGGTGAATAACCCTGAGGAGTGGTTCTTACTTTCTGAGATATCACGGGATTGTCAAAACAGTTTTAATGAATTTTGATAGCTCATCAATAATCAACAACAAGCACCACTTTAAAAATTAGTGCAATGTTGTTGTTTTTTTCTTCTGTTTATTTTTTTATTGGTTGTTCAAAACATTACAAAGCTCATGACATATCATATTTCATACATTTGATTCAAGTGGGTTATGAACTCCCATTTTTACCCCAAATACAAATTGCAGAATTACATCGGTTACACACTCACATTTTTACATAATGCCATATTAGTGACTGTTGTATTCTGCTACTTTTCCTATCCCCTACTAAAAATAATATGGTATTTCAACTAAATTTCCAAAAAATATTTCCCCAAACATATTTCTCAGCACTCTCAAAGAATTTAGGATTTTTACATTTTCTTTGATTTCTCAAGTGAGAACATATTATAGAAGAATGTATTCCCCTCCTCTCTCTTCCTTGTCACTGATGTTTGCAAAGTTATCAGTGGCAAACTCTGATAGGAAATTACTGAAAATTCTTATGCTCCTCTTAGGAATTCACAGCATATCAAAAGCCCTTAGTTGTCCTACATTAAAAAAAAATTAAACCTTTTTGTTTTTTTGAACATCAAACCTTATAACTCTATTTCCTGCTCACAAGGAAATGTTCACCAATGTTAAACTTGTATCTAATTTGATAGATTTTTGAGTTTTAAAATTTCTCTGGCAAAAAGATTCTACTTCCATCTCCTACCATCTCCACAAATTTTACTGTTATTAGTATTCTGAAACTTTATGAAGCAAAGCAAAACAGACTTTGCACTTCTTCTTTTCCCATGTAGTGACTACAATTTGGACTGTATGCCTCCCCATGGGTACATCCATGTGCTGTCTTTGACAGAAAACATCACTGAGTTTGAAAAAGCAGTTCACAGACAAAAGATCTCTGGAAACATAGACACTCCCGAAGGAGGGTTCGACGCCATGCTTCAGGCAGCTGTCTGTGAGGTGAGAAGTTGCATCGTTGTGTGTTTTAGTGCTCAGATGCCACATGTTCCAAGAATCAACGTTTTTATTTTGTCTTTGATTTATGGAGTGAAAACATAGTACAGAAGAATACTTTCTCCTCTTATGGTCCCCAGTGTTACTCATTGTTACTCAATGTTACAGAGGGGCTAAATTGGGAGAGGGACATGCATATACAAAGGAAAGAATAACTTGTGTACATGAAGCTGCTTTTCCCTGCTTCACACTCCAAGAAATCATAGATGGCCTATGGTCCCATTCACACCACGCTATGGCCTTGCCTTGTAACTTGGCTTTTTCTTTCTCCAGTGGAAACTAGCAATCTCTAGCCAGGAACTAAGTGTGGTCCAATGACTGTGGTGACACAGAGGCTAGAGAAATAAACGTGAATGCTATTTATGAAGCAGCATTGTACATGGGCACATCATTCTAGCCTGACTTCATGTTTGTCAACTCAAACATATCCTTTACTTGAGGCAAAGACCACAGTCCAGATCCATGTTATTGTACAAGATCTAATTACATGTTTATTTTAAGAGTCACATTGGATGGCGAAAAGAAGCTAAAAGATTGCTGCTGGTGATGACAGATCAGACATCTCATCTTGCTCTTGATAGCAAATTGGCAGGCATCGTGGTGCCGAATGACGGAAACTGCCATCTGAAAAACAATGTCTACGTCAAATCGACAACCATGGTAATGTAGCAAGAGCTCCTCCACAGCTATGACTCTTTGAATTAAAGTACAAATTTAAATTGGCAACTCAGCTGTTCTTGTGCCAGCAAATAAAGAAGCAAGACACAGAACCAAGATAAGCCAGGAAAGAGGACGTATGAAACCATATAGTCTATAAATGTTGCCCAATTAAATATATGGCTTAACTATTTTGACAGCATCTAGTAGTGACTCGTTGATGAGCTGCAAGCAACTGTATAATACTTAAAGAATAAAAGAGATACAAGAGCTTCCTTTTTATGTAGTTTATTTTAAAGAAAAAAAAAACATGTCTTTACTTTTTACTGGTGATACATGTTTGCTATCTACAAACATACTAAGGAGTGCTCATGAAATGCGGTTGGCTGAAGGAATCTTCATAGTACAGTAGGTAGAAGCTAAACAGAGACCAGGAAAATGAAACAGCTAAACAAGGAGATTAGTCCAGTCTGTATGTCACTTCTTCCCTCTGACACTCATCTTTGTGTAGGGCCACTTCTTAGATCAGCAGGTGCCTAAGTTGCTTCCTGAGGGGTAGTATAAGCTTTGAATCCTATGTTTAAGTGCAGTCTTTTAGTGCCACAACTTCCCCAGCATTAGTCTATTGTAGATATAAAAAATGGACAAGAAAGCATCATTTATTTCTGATGTTGACACCTATTTATACATTCTTGAAAATGTTATAACAGAAACTGTAAAACTGTCCCAGTTCATGGGTACTGGTGTGTGGGAGGTTTTTCCTACAGCACCCTTAGGCCGAAAGAAGCTTAGTTAAGAACCTAGATATAAATACCTTACCTATTTGTGCCTGACAACTTAGCAATCAGTTAAAAACATTACACTCGATTGAATAGAATATATAGATCTATATTTATGTCATTTTTAACAAGTTACCCATGAACAGGAATTTCCTAAACTTTGTCATCAGAATGGATATTGCCAAACTAATTTCCAGTTCCATGTTGATATTTGTGTTGACCACCTTGGCCAAGGTCTGATGTAAGGCCTGAAAAACTGTGACCTACCTCCAGCTAGTAGTTTATGTCTACTTGACAGATGCCACCACTATATTGATGCCTTTGGAATTTTGAAACATTTTGCCCACTTCTGTGGTGTATGCTGTGGTGCTTGAAGGCACCTTGCCCATAGTTTGGGAAATGTAGTAGTAGAAGCGAATGAACTATGTTTAAATTTGTGGGGTTCCCATATATAAACTTTAAATAGGTCATTAGTTAATCTAGAACATTCTACCAGACAGGTTGAAAGTCAAGGGGTACGAATGTATGACCAGACAAAACAAGTCCGACCCTTGGATATCTAAGATTTGGAATTTGGAGTTATCCCAACACAGCCTTTCCCTTTGCGAATTCTCTTCTACCCAGGCTCCTTTCACTTTGGCAGACCTGCCTGCTTCTTTGTAGTCACTTCTTATCTATCTTTTCTTCTGTTTAACCTCTTTTCATCTGAGGTAGAATTCTTATTTACTTATTGGGAGTAGAGAAGGAGACAGGAGGAGCCATTTTATTGAGACAAAGAGAAGCTTTTTTTTTTTTTTTTTTTTTTTAAGAAAAGGAGAAGTAACAATGGCATTATTCTCAAATTGCAATACTCTTTTGAAGTTTTGCCAAGTTACTGAAGTCATCTCTTCATAAGTGTATTTGAAAGGATGGTGATGCCTCTCCAGGGAGGATTGCTTAAGCAAAAAAAAAGAAAGAAAGAAAGAAAAAAAAAAGAAAAAGAAGAAGATAGGCAGTGAGGGAAAGAGAAAAGAAAAAATGATGTTGTAACTTTCGATTTATCTCATGTCATAGATAACCTTAAAGAAGTAAATTGCAATTCTGGTGGAATTTTAGACAGTGTTTGGGGTTTGCCATGTCAGGAAATTGGACCAACTATTGTGAACTTCTTTTACCTTCTTCGTCATCTTTTCACCTGTTTAAGAAATGACCTTTCCACTTGTCACTCACGGGTGAGATTGAGGAATCCAAAAAGGAATGTGCTTGTTAATAACATGGAATCTTCTTATTTCAGTTATCTCAGGTCTGTGTTTTAAAGGATCCTCTTCCTAAGAATTCTCATTCCTTTCTTTTCTAGGGATGCATCCCTAAACCAAAAGAAGCTAAAACATTTTGATGTTTCCCTTGGCCGTGTATTTATTTATACATATAATATGTGCAACTTCTCTACAGCCCCTATATCTAAAGTTACCTTGATCCTGACTCTAGGCATAGTTACCTGCTTGTTTTGAAATGATCCTCTTTCTCTCCTGTTTGTCTATTCTGAAGAAATTTCAAACTTTTTATTAGTTAAACAAGTAATCAATTGCTTTGATTCTTGGCTTTATCTCCAAGCCAATACCAGTAGTGTTGAGCAGGATCCAAGCTTCTTGGTCCAACACTCTGGTTATTTTATTTATGAGGAGAAATAATTAATAAAACATCTTTTGTATGTCTAAATTATTGAGGCTAAAATTCTAGTCTTATACACGTAGTTATTTCATGAAGATCAATGTGAACCCCGGAGTAACAGAAATTACTGTTTTTGAGTATGTATTAATTGAAAGCACCATAGCAAACTTTTTTCATATAGTGTTAAATTTATCTGAACAACTCTATAGGGTGGTCATATTATCGTCCTTTTACAAAGAGAATTATTGAGGGTCAGAAAAGTTAAGTAAAAGTTGCCTGAGGACGGACAGCTTAAAACTTAGTAATTGCAAATCTGGGGCGGGGTCCATCTCAAATTTTATTTTAAAATCTTTACTCTTAACCACTTTGTCAATGTCTCAACCAAAAAGAAGAAGATATAGGGAAACCATGTCTTTGGAGTCACTTCTAAATGCTAGTGTCCACTCTTAAACTCTTGACTCATGGAACTATAAATCAGATGATTTGGCTGATGTAAATTATATAACAAGATATAATTTAAAGTAACTTCTCTTTACACCTTTTTCATATTTGTACATGGTTATTGGCAAATGGTATTACACTATTGAATAAATTATATTTTCCACTGCTTTTTCTGCAAGATTAAATGCCAGAATATAAAGCTTGAGTAATAATGTAGTTCTATAATTTGTCTGGTTAAAATGACAGTTTCAAGTACGGCATTGCTTCTGAGATGGTAGATGTTAATTTAAAATTGTTAATAGTGTAGAAGCTAAGGGCCTAGAATTTCATCCTGTCTCCCCACCCAGCTCCTCCAGGGTTATTCCCATCCTTTGTCAGAGCCCTCCCAGAAACCATTCACCCCACCCTTGGTAGAAACCAAGAATAGCACAATGACCTTCAGTCACACTGAAAAGAGACCAGGGAGCAAGAATGTGGAGGTCATCCAGCGAACCTCATCAATGGGATTTTCAGATGTTGATATGACTCTTGGTACTGAATAGAGGGATTCAAATAGACAAGAGCCTACCTTATCCTTATGGTATGTACAAGTGCATACAATGTATTCACCCGTACTCCCTAGATTAGGCCTAATGTTTCATTTTCCACAGGGCTTCTCCTGTGCCCCATCACTCTATGGTCAATGAGTCTTCATTTTTCTCCCACATACCTCCTTATAATTCCCTACTGCTGGCTCCAGAGCTCATGCCTCTCCTTACAGTGTGTTGGGATAGACTAGTTGCCAAGTGGATCAGCAACTTAGATGATGAGGCAGGTCGGCAGAGGCATGTTAGGCATTGTTGTACACTTACGTTTCCTTGCAATGCAAATAGTCAACACTGTGCCTCTTCTCCAGCATTTTTTTAAAGATGTGCTGGACTTTTAGTATACTTGTTTAGGGAACTTTACTTTTACCATGAATTACACACATTTTTTCTAGAATTGCTGATAAAGAGAGTTTGGGGACATATTGAACTAATTTTATCCATAACTTTGCTATGTGAGTTAACAAACGTTTATAAAGTTATTATATTTATTTCAGGGGATTTTTTTCATCTGATAGAGGCATTTTTAACATTGTCAATGATATATATAACTAATATTGATATCAGATCGAGTTCCACTTAAGGGAATAATTGTAATCTTTTAGTAAAGAAATGTGTTAATGTTTTGTAGCTCCATGACCAAGAATAGCTTCTTTAATTTCAGAAAGTGTTTAAAAAAAGAGAAACTGTTTGCTTTAAACTTCTCAGCTCTAACTAAATCTCTGCTCTTTTCCTGTTTCTGGGCTTTTGTGTCTTGAACACATACTATAAAAATGCTAATTCACTGATCATTTGTTTTGAGCCAGGCACTTAATATATAATATATATAAAAATATATATATATATTTTTTCTTGTAATCCCAGCTATTGGAGAGGATAAGGCAGGAGGATCACAAGTTCAAGGCCATCCTCAGCTACTTAGTGAGACTCTGTCTCAAAATTTCTTAAAAATTTTAAAAAGGGTTGAGGCTATAGCTTGATGGTAGAATCCCCCATATTTAATCCCCAGTAACAATAGTAATAGCAACAGCAAGACTAGCGAAATGTCTGACTTCAGCTTGCTGAATTCGCTATTTGAAATCATAAATGCCATGAGAATATTTCTACCATTGTTTTTTTGAAACCTAATTTGAATGCTTTTCATGTCCTCAGAAAAGCAGCCAGGAAATGATCTCTGCAAACAATATTCATCTGGATTTCTTTTTCATGGAATGCAAAGGTTATAGGCAGAAATTTCTTATCACAGGCTCAGAGGAGCCTGACGATTTTTAGTGCACCTCTGAAATAGGATAAAATGAAAGTTCGGAAAGGTAGCCCAATAAAATTCAAATTTGACTTGAAAATTTATGGAAAGAAATATTCTAATTAATTCAGGTGTTCTGATTAAATCATATTTACCCAAAAAATTGTTTGCTTTAAACTTTTCAGCTCTAACTAAATCTCTACTATCAGATTGCTTGCATGTTATTTGTCTCTCTCCTAAGATACTCTACTTACTTATTTTTTAATTTTTTGTCATAGCTTTATTGAGGGAAAATTGAAGTGCAATAAAATACACATATTTGAGTATGCAATTTAATCAGTTCGACATGTAATGTAAGCAATACAATCAATATAAAAAGCATTCCATTACTTTTTATTTTTAATTTGAAATCATGCAGGTTGTGTTTCCTGCATGACTTATTACATTAGAAATCAATCACCTTAGCTGGGCATGGTGGTGTGTGCCTGTAATCGCAGCAGTTTGGGAGGCTGAGGCAGGAGGACCTCAAATTCTAAGCCAGCCTCAGCAATAGTGAAGCGCTAAGCAACTCAGTAAGACCCTTCCTCTAAATAAAATACAAAATAGGGATCTGGATGCGTTTCAGTGGTTGAGTGCCCTTGAGTTAATTCCTAGCACAAAAAAAAAAAAAAAGAAAGAAATCAATCACCATAAGATATATAAAACCCCATCCCCACAAGTCGACTATTTCAAAATTAAATGACACACTTATAAGTCTCTCAGAGGTCAAGGAAGAAAGCACAAGAAAAGAAAATTAAAAATGCTTTGAAGTAAGTGATAATACGAGCTTAAAGTATAGGATCTGTGGGATGAAACAGTACTCAGATGAACATTTATAACTTAAAGTACTTGTATCAGAAGGAAGCTAGAATAACAATCAAATTATTTTCAATCAAATTATGTGATGGGAAGGAAAAAATAAGAGTAGGATCAGAAATATATGAAATAGAGAAGAAATAATACAGGTAAAATTTGATAAAAATAAAAAAATCTAATCAAGAAAATAGAAAGAACACAAAAATTAATATTAATGGAAAGGAAGCTATCAAAATAACCCAACAGATGCTAAAAATAGTTTAAGGTAATATTACAAATGTATGGCAGCTTATGTGATAGCTTATATAACATAGTCTATATTAGAGAAGGATCTGTGTGCTGCTGAGAAGGAAGTGTATTCAGTCATTAATGGATGAAATATTCTATATATGTCTGTTAAGTCTAAATTATCGATTATATTTTTGACTTCTATAGTTTCTTTGTTTAGTTTTTGTTTGGAGGATTTATCTGGTGGTGACAGAGGCATGTTAAAGTTACTCAGCATTATTGTATTGTGGTCTATTTGATTCTTGAAATTAATAAGGGTTTGTCTGATGTACACAGATACTGCATTTTGGGGGGCATAAATATTTACAATTGTTATGCTTTGTTGACATACAATTCCCTTAAGCATGTATGAAATGTCCTTCTTTGTCCCTTCTAATTAACCTTGGCTTTGAAGTCCACTTTATCTGATATGAGGGTAGAAACCCCTGTTTACACTGTCAATGTGAGTGATATGTTTTTTCCCATCCTTTCACATTCAATTTGCGGACACCTTTGCCTATGAGGTGACTCTCTTAGAGAGAGCATATTGGTGGGTCTTGTTTTTAATCCAGTCTGCCAGTCTGTGTTTTGATTGATTAATTTAGGCCATTAATGTTCAAGGTTATTATTGAGATATGATTTGTATTCCTGGTCATTTGGGCTTATTTCTAGTTTTTGATTTGAATTAGTTTCTCCTTTATTAACTATTCCTTTAGTGTAATTCCTCCCTTTGCTAGTTTTCACTTTTTTTTTCATTTCTTCTTCATTGAATATTTTTTTTTGTTGAGAGTGTTCTGTAGTGCAAGCTTTTTAGTTGCAATTTTTTTTTAACTTTTGTTTATCATGGAAGGTTTTTATTTCATCTTAAAATCTGAAACTTAATTTTGTTCAATATGGGATTCTTGGTTGGCATCTATTTTCTTTCAGAGCTTGGTATAGGTTATTCCAGGACCTCCTAGCTTTGAGAGTCTGGGTTGAGAAATTAGCTGAGACACAAATTGTTTTCCCGCTAAACATAGTCTATATTTTTTCTCTAGAAGCCTTTAAAATATATCCTTATTCTATATGTTAGGCATTTTCATTATAATGTGCCTTGGTATGGATCTATTGTAATTTTGTACATATGGGGTCCTGTAAGTCTGTTGTATTTGATTTTCCATTTTATTCTTTAGGTTTGGGAAATTTTCTGATATTATTTCATTGAAAAGATTGTGCATTCCTTTGGTTAATATCTCTGTGCCTTCATTTACCCCTATAAATCTTAAATTTGGTCTTTTCATGTTATCCCATAGTTCTTGCAACTTCTGTTCATGGTTTCTTAACATCTTCTCTATGTGATTAACTCTGTTTTTAAGATTATGTATTTTGTCCTCATTGCTTGAGATTCTGTTTTCCAAGTGGTCTAGTCTGTTGATGATGCTTTCCGTTGAATTTTTAATTTGATTTATTGTTTTTTTCATTTCAAGGATTTCTGCTTCCCCCTGCCGCCCCCCCCCCCCCCCCCCGAGAAACTGCCTCTTTATTGAAGTAATCTTTCACTTCCTGGATTTTTTCTCTGATTTTATTTTTTATACCATCCTTTACTTCTCAGATTAATTTAACTATGTACATTCTAAACTCCCTCTGTGACATTTCTTCCACTGTGTTGTCCAATGGATTCTGTTATTGGAGTATCTTGATTTGTTTGGGAAAATTTATTCCCTTGCTTTTTCATGTTATTTGTGGGTTCAGCCATCTAACAGTATGGATCTGATAAAGTAGAGTTTCTACATTGGGGACTTATAGTGTCCCTGAAAATTTCCATTACCTCACTGTTTAGGGGGAGACAAATAATAATAACAACTAATGCAAACAATAGACAGCATTAAACCAAATATTTCCTACTGTGATGTCTACTTACTTCATTAAGTAGAGTATATGACTACACTTGGTACCATTTTGGGCAAGTACCACAAATTCAAACACCTGAGGGATCCGTTATGAGGAGTTAATAAGTGAGATGTGTCCATTAAGGCAAATCCAAGGACCACATCTAGCATATGTAGTAATGTCTCTTGTTTAGCGTCTTTTGTTAAAACATGTCTTTTATTGATCAGTGTGTGATGTCTGTCCCTTAACTTTCATGTAACAGCACTCAGCACTCCAGTGAGTTGGAGCTACTGCTTTACTTGTGTCTTATAAATGAGAAAATGGAGGTACTAGGGAATCAGTCCCTCACCTGTAGTCACTCCCCTTCATAGCTGTGGATGCCAAGCAGAGTGACAAAAGGATAGAACCCCCCCACTCAACTTTAGTTTGGGCTTGGTAATTATGGAAAGACAGGTGAAAGCCTTTATGCATTCACCCACTTATCCCCACTATCAGTGTGAGAGGCAGCTACTGCTATTTCTATCAGTTTATGCACATGGAAACTGGATCCCAGAAAAGTGTAGATGCCCAGTCACATAGTATATTAGTCACCTTTCTATCACTATAACAAATACTGAAATAATCAAATTATAAAGACAAAGGATTATTTTAGCTCCTAGTTTTGGGGGTTCTAGTCCATGATAAGTTGCTCACATTGCTTTGGACTGGTGGTGGCACATAATGGTGTCAGCAAGTGGTGGAACATAACCTCTCACCTTGTGGTCAGGGATCAAAAGAGAGAAAGTGGAAGGGGCCAGGATCCCACAATCCTCTTGTGAACACACCTCAATGATCTTTCAAAAGGCCCCACTTGTTGCAGGTTTACCCTTCAGAGGACCTTTTCCATATCCAGACACATTTTGGTGGTTGCAATCAGGTAATGGAGGTGCTACTTTCTACTGGGTAGATTCTAGGGTTGCTGCTAGACATCCTATACTGCAGAGGACAATCCCCCAAACTAGAAAATATCCAGCCCCAAATGTCAATAGCACTGCTATTGAGAAACCCTGGTCTGTGCAGTTAGTACTATGCTGCCACTCAGAGAGGCACAGGCTAAGGCAATGGATGTGCGCTGAAAATGTATGCTTCAAACTTTTTATCTCCAAATAAATCTCTGCTATCAGATTGCTTGCATATTATTTGTCTCTCTCCTCTAAAAAGTGAACTCTAAAAAATAAACCAGATAATTAAATATTTTATTTAACTAAGTTGTTAAAATATTACTATATCCAATACTACAAATTTGAAATTATTTTATAAACTTTTAATTATTAATTTTGTTGAAGGTGAAGGGTTTCTTAAACATTTCCCTTTCATCCCCCAGGTATACACATTTTTTAAAAATTCTACCACATCTCCACAGTTAGCTCTTGAACTTGCTCCTAATGAACCTTTCATGCCCCTCTTGCCTTCTGACATTTATGAGTGACTTCCCACTGCCTTCACTATCTAGTAGCTGTTTTGGCATATTGCTTTGCCTTCTCCCTTTTGCCCCTGAAATGCTTGTTATCGCTATTAATTATTCTCAGAGTTTGGAGAAACAATGTGAATCAGGTTAGACAGAGGGAGAGTGAGACTTGAGAAGCAGTGACATCATCGAACAGCACAGCTGGCTAGGAGGGAGTGTGTTCTCCTGCCAGCAAAGTAAAAGACATAGGAGATAAGATACTTAAAGGATATGCTTCATTGAAGAAAGGGGAAGGGACTTTGGAAAGGTCTATTCATTCAGAGGTCTCTTGTCAGCAGTGGTTTATTTAAGCATCTGTTATACATTTGTAATAAAAAAAAAAATCTGCCTCAAGGTACTTGGAATTTTCTTTTCAAACTGATTTAGCTTCAGGGTTCAAAAAACATGTTCTTTCAAACTTTAAAAATCCGACTTTTTAATGAGTTTCTGACCAAACTAGAACATTCTCGATTTAAATTTTGTGTACTTTTGGTCAATGTGACTTCCTGTTTATGGAAGGAAGGAGATTAAGAAGGCTCCAAAAGCTGCATACACTCATGACTGTTCTTTAAATGTTGATTTTATGTGAGTTAAATATAAACTGATTAAAATTATATGGGTTAAATTTTTCTCAAAATATGAATAGTTTTATAAATTAAGAGGAGTAAGTACTTGACAAGGTGCAATTATTTTTCTGAAAGCAAAAATATTTGAAAAGTAGTTTTTACCATCAAGACAAAAATCCCAATACATCAACACTTACCTTGCATTTACTTGTTCTATTTAATTTACTAAGCATTATGCAAAGTATCATAAATCTATTTTAAGATTATACATTTTGTTAGAAAAGGAATGAGAATTTAGCTGGCAGAATTTATATTGAGTAATTTTTTTTCTTTTGCTTTAAAATTACATTTTTAAGAATTGCTTTGGGTAGAATTTTTGTTATGCAAACCATGTGGTATGCTTTCTAAGCTCCTTATAAATTGGTTTCGTATCACATTTAAATGCAACTCATGAAAATTTGGGTTGCCTCTACCGCAGTAGACAATATAGAAATGAAAGTATATTTGTTATTATTTCTCCTGGATTTGAACCCAGGGCTCATGCATGCTATGTACATTATGTACCATTGAGCTACCCCAAGCCCTGATAGGATTTTTTGAACACTACTTCTTAGGTCTATATACATAAATTTAATATGTGGGTCACAGAACTTGGGTTATAAGCAAAAGTAGTTAATTTAGCTTTTGTACAAAGTTTGTGTCATTACAAAAACACAGAGATATTCATCAAGTTGATTTAGTGAAATTTTCTTTTAAAGCAAACAGTTAATATTGGATAGTGCAACCTGGAGAAAAACTGTGGAGTGATTTGAACTTGAATTATATAATACTGGTTAGGTTTAGTCACAAAACCCTTGGTTCATGCAATCAGCACCAACAAATAGGCAAAGCTACTGCAAGTGGAGTTTGACACCATCTCTCGGAGAGATGTCTAGTACGAACTTGTTAGTTGAGATTATCACTTTAATTCCTAGAAGAGAATTTATAAAAAGAAAAAAAAAGCTACTAAGTCTAACTGTATAACATTGCATGGCAATTTCTATGGTTGTCAATTTCTCATATTTTCTAAAATAAATTTTATTCCCCTCCTCCTCCTCAACCCTAGCTTTCTCATCGCCACAAACAGCTCTGCATATATTTTACTCACCAAAAGTAAAACAGGTTTATGATATATATCATCTGACAAGAAAAATTAAGTATGATAACAAATTGAAAGATCTTTAATCTACACTTTGTCAAGTTAGAAATGAAAAGTCACAATGACTATTAGTTTTGAGTACCTACTAGATACAAGAAGCTACACTAAATAGTTCACATATTATTGTTATCTTTTTAATCTTGCCAGTAGTCATAGAAGGCAGATAACAGTCACATGATACAGAGGACGGAAGTGAGACCTTTTGTCATAAAGTGACAAACCTGTGATTTGAGCACAGAATTTTAGGCTTCTAAAGAGAATTTATCTGAATCATGTTACAAATCAAATATGTGTGTGTGTGTACACCTGCACACATGTGTTTACAGGCATATACATGTACACAGCATTTTGCATTTCAACACATGCTGCTGAATTTTGCCTCAGAATATGGTTGTCACTAATGTGTCTCTATTTCTGAACATTAAATTATGTTTCAATTATATCACTTTGAGTCCAGTGTTAATCTGAAGAGGTCCTGGTCATTTTTTGTACTATGCTGAATGAGGTTTTTAGGGAGCTTTTTCCTATAAATTGTCCCTAACGCATTAATTTTTTTTAGCATGTTAGCTTATTCTTTTTTTATTTTAATTTGTTATATATGACAACAGAATGCATCACAATTCATATAACACATATAGAGCACAAATTGATACTATATATGAAAAAAATTTAAATATCTCTAGTAAAACCATAACCCTTCCCTAGTAAGTATGCTGTTGCGTAAGTCACAAGGCTTTCTTCATAGTAGCTGTTTGGATGTGTGTGGGGCTGAGCTACAAATTTTCATTCCTTTCTTTATTTCATTATCCATTTCAGGAACATCCCTCTCTGGGCCAACTTTCGGAAAAACTAATAGACAACAACATTAATGTCATTTTTGCAGTTCAAGGAAAACAATTTCATTGGTACAAGGTATGTCAATTCCTAAACATACGAATTAGAATGTTTACATTAGTAGTTGAAATTAGGGCACTTCTTGGAACCAGAGATAAGAATTTGGAATTGTATGACCTGAATTTAATAATGTATTAACTAAAGTACATTTTATTGTATCTTAAATTAGCTTTTAAGTACAAATTCGACCTAGGTTTGTAACACATAGAAACAAGTCATGCATGAAATGCTGTTTGAGAATTATACCCAATATACATAGGCATAGCCTAACACTGAAGGACATGATGGATGTGACAATAACAGGAAAGATTCTTATCAGGTGAAAGAACTTCACACTTCATATCTATACCTTTCATGTCCAGATTCCTACTTATAATCTAGCCATGGACATATTCTTACCATAGGCTAAAGTTAAAGAATTATCTGCTTGATTTTCCATAGCACCAACACATCTAGCTTTGGTGTATATTTTCTACTAAAGGACCAGGAAGAGCCTGAGAAGTGACTGAGCCAGCCAAATCCCCTATGCAGGTGTGGTTTCAGTGGTGTCCTGAATCCTTCGGGGCAGTTGCTCAACATAGAATTCCTCTTCTGTGCCTTACTATAATTGTCTTTTGGTTTTTTTAGGGTCTGTCTTCTAGAATCTCTTTTCTTCATTTCTATAACGCTGTGGTGTCCTTGTTTCCAACATGCATCACTATCCACCAGATCTTCATCTCTTTACTATCTTTATTTCTTCCTTCTACTTTCCAACTGCAAACTCCTCTCACTGGCTAGCTACAAGCACCCTTACTTACTTTTTAAAACTTTAGAGAAACTACATTATCTTTTGGTTTCAACGGATACTTAAAATCATTTTCATTGTCCACAAACTAGTGTTACATTCTCTGATTTACCTAACACCTAACAGCCACATTTGTCATCTGAAAGTGCCACTTTAACCATATCATTTATTCCTTTAGAAATATTTAGTGAAACTTTAATCCCTCCCTGATTTCCATATACCATGAAGCCGCGTTTTAAGGTGATAACAAATTAACATCCACAGAAGTAGGGCTCTGCCCCAAATAAAATGGCTTTAACCATTTTAATAACAAGAGGAACAGCATCTACTTACTGAGTACTTAACTATTGCCAGGTACTGAGTTCAGAGACACTAATGCATCTGAGATCTTACCATCTCACTGAGTGAGGGCAGTTTTATTAGTCTGCTCATTTTAAGATGGGGAAACATTTTGAGAGGATAAATACTTGCCCAGAGTTTTCTAACAACTCAAATCTTGTGATCTTAACCTGTAAGCTGAATAGTTGACTTTGGAATACCATGTAGCTTTGGATAGCTTTTGCTTCCTCTTTCTCTATTGTTCAGAGAGTTATTGGTCCTCCCACATTCTCCCTCGTTCTTTATAAATTTGCCACTGACTGATAAACTATAAACCAGGTTTATTATTAACTGAATTGTGAGCAAAGTAAACATCATCAGGCTCCAAAAGCCGCATATGAGCCCTGCTGAGTCCCACACACGCCCTTGTAGGCACCTACTTTAGCTGCTCATGGATCTTTTTCTATCACCCATCTTTCATTTTTTTTTCATTTTTCTATCACCCTAACAGCATTGAAACTCATCACCCAAATTCATTCTCCACGTGGTGCTAGATGATGCATTGAAATCACAAGTATGTCCACAGTACTTTCTAGAGCAAGATATCCTAGGGGCTCCCTATGATTTAGAGGACTGAGTTTCTAATTTGGCACCTGGTTCTATCTACCTCTCACTGGGGCCTCTTTTCCCTACCTTGCCCTCCAGCAGTGTGCCTGATCTTCCCCCTCACACACACTCACCAACCTGCTTCTTTCTTTGTGCTTTTGTTCTTGCTGCCCCCACTGCACCCCCATATGTGGAAGTCATTCTCTCTCATGACTGGGTTCACTCCCCCTCGCCATCCTCTACGAAGAGCTTATAAGTCATCTCCTTAAGGAAACAGCCCCTGATAACTTTCCCCGTCTCTGCAGTCCTTGCCAGGCATCCTGCTTAATAGCTTCTGTGCACAAATGCTTCATGTGGCTTATATTTTGTGGAATTATCATTTACAGACCTGTGAGATCCTTAAGGACAGAAACTATGTGGTCTAGTAAGTTAGCATTTCCGAAGTAGTATATAATAGATGCTCAATAAAAGCATCTGTTAATAAATGAATTTTTAAAATCTGTGATACATTTTTCCCTATGACTTGAGATAACAAATTGTTGGTGTTTAAATATGGATAGTATATAGAAGAAAGTTAATGATGCTTTTGAACTGAAAAAATGAGTGAATAAGTGGATTTTAAGACTTTCATAATCTGAACTCTTATAAATATGCACCTTTATTCTAGTCCAACTGCTTTTCTTCCTCTTGTAGCCCTGTAAGCCTTTGCTCATTCTCACATTCTCCCTGGTAATAGCATCTCCTCCAAAATTAGTAAGCATTACCCATCACAAACTCCTCTTCTTTGAAGCTCCACCTGTAACTCTGATTTTCCTACTGTCTGATACAACATGTCCCATGGGTCAGCAGTTCTATAAAATATATATATATTAAGAAAAGAGGTTTGGCATTTAAAGAAGCATTGGGGAATGCTGCATTAAACTGAGTCAAATTATTTACAAATTACAGGACTGCTCAACGTTTTAGTTTGAAAATGTGCAATTTGGATCTCTGGATAGAATAAAGATATGCAGAACTTCCCAATCTTTTTTGCCCTTAGAACATTTTTCATCTAAGTCTCTTAGGGCTGTGTTCCATGGAAGATGCTTTGGAAATTCTGATATAATTCTAATGATATTTTTAGGTCATCATGTAATTCAGGATGTACACACCCATGCTCATGAATGTTTATTTGCATGTGTGCCCACACACACACACACACACACACACATACACACTACCTTTTCATGGGTATAAGGGCTTGCAGTCCTGCCAGGTTGCTTATATTTTTCATGTTTTATATTTTTCCTTCATATAATATCTCATCTTCCATTGGTAATGGAAAAATATTAAATATTTGTTGATCGCTGAACCACTGCAGAGTTTGCCATTATGTAAATTCAACTGATGTGTTTTCTAGGACCTTCTACCCCTTTTGCCTGGCACCATTGCTGGTGAGATAGAATCAAAGGCTGCTAACCTCAACAATTTGGTAGTAGATGCCTACAAGGTATGCATATATCATATACGATTTTTGCCAAATAAACTTTAACTTTCCAAATAAACATTTCTGTGACAACATACCAACTAGTGCTGTATCATCTTGAGAGGAGTGGTAGAAAGAACATAAAATTAGGAACAGGGAATCTGGCATTTAGGCCCGGTATTAGCACAAACTACCATGGTCCCTTGGGAGACTATGTGGTCTCGTTGACAGCCATCCAACACTGGGCCTGAGACTTTCTCAGTTTCCTTCCAAATTCAATGCTCAATGAGTTACCTACTCATGGTTACAGAAAGCATTTTGTTACCAAGAAATTGCATAATTTCCCTTTTTCATGAATTATGAAATCCACACTGTTATTTAAAGAAACAACCTGCCAGGGGAAATGAATTATCTGGGACATAGAGATTACTAAGATGACTTTGTTCTCTATGAGCAATCATTTGATTGTTCAGTCAATTATTTGAGCACATTCATCAAAACAGTTTGAGTAAAAGAATCACCTTGACAAGTATGGTCTGTTATTTATGGTTGTATGCTCTTATCAATCCTGTGAAGAGTGGGCAACTGAATGCAAAGAATTTAAAGAAACATCTGTTCTCTCAAACTGGGTCATGGCTTCATGTCATATGTGCTGTAATGTTGTAATACCACTAAGAACCAGACACTTTTCACACATGACTTCGTTTAATCCTCACCTAGGCAGGTGTTACTACTCTCATTGTATATTTGTGGAAACAGAGAAGTGAAGCAAATTAACCAAAGGTCACACAGCTAATCAGAGGAATCAGGATCAGAATCCAGGTGTTCAACGTCATGCTCCAGGTGTTTCCTGCTTTATAATATCACCTATTTTTCTTTTGTCGTTTTTATGTAGTATCAAGCTTGCTCGATTAGACCTTGAATTTATGGGCCAGTTATAAAGTCTCATTTTCCCAAATTCTCTGATTCCCTTCCCAAACATGTAAGAGTTGAATAGTGTAAAGAACAGCCAAAACGTGGAGAAAAAAAACCTCAGATTTCTCTAATCATCTTCAAGGAGCACCTGCCTTCAACTTGAGTACAATAGGGAAAGGCAGAAAGTAGACACGGGATATACAATGAAGAATTATTGAAAGTTATTCTTTAAAAGGAAAATAAACCTTGCTAGATTATTTTTGCCGGGAACTTTTATTTTGTGTCTGAAACTGTGTAGAATGAAATAAGGAAGAACATCTTAAATGACATCTCTCACAAAAGAGTGTTATGACTAGGGATTTTTATCAAGAAAAATCAAATGTGCATATAATTTTTTTCTCATCAAAAGTGTGTTTCTGAGAAGAATCCACATAAGAAAGGAATTTATACTGTTAGGACTGAACTGCTATAGTATGAGACCATTTATTACCCCAAGCAAGGAGCATAAACTGACAACTTTTCACCTATGTGTCATACAGTATCCAAGGAAAGGAGACCAAAGTATCTGCTTTAATTTCTTTATTTGTCTAGAACAGATATGGGATGTCTGATCCCACTGTGGTTCTGACTGATCTTACAGTGACATCAATTAAAAAGCAAAACAAACTCAACTCTGGCTAACTACCTTAGGTTGAGATTCTGTCATTTTTTATGTGTCTATATTTTCAAAATTCTTCTGAAATTTTATCTTGTCTTCACCATCCAACAGAAACAATTCCCAATTCATTGAAGAATCTTAAAACAGAAAAAATAATCTGTCTCATTACTGATTAGATATTAAAGGGGAAGCTTCAGATTGTGTCAGGAGATTAATTCCTACATCCTAAAACTGGGAAATATTTTAGATATCTATCTTTACATATTGCTTGAAAAACATGGGCCTAACTGGCTTAAAGTCTTAAAACAGAATTTCTGAAGGGTAATCTGAGCACACTCCTTGAATTAAGTATTTCCTTCTGATCTGACATATTATTGCATATCCATCGTTTGCATATCCTTGAAAGTTCCTTTTGGTTTGCCAAAATTATTCAATTAACAGTTGCAGTGTGTGACTTCTCTAACATGGTGGTACAGGCCTGTAATTCTAGCTGCTCAGGAGGATTGCAAGTTGCAGGCCAGTCTGTGCAACATAGTAAGACCCTGCCTCAAAATGGGGAGGAGGGGTGCTGAGATGGTCTTTTTTAATCCAAATAATTCTCATGAATTTGAGGAAAGTATTTTTTTCTAAAGATATGCTATCAGAATTCCATGCTCAATTATTAATCAGTAAGCCCATGTACCTTTATTGATTATACCATTGGAAAAGAAAAATTATTCACGTAAAGGATTAGAATCCTCTGAAAGTATTTTTTTTCTTCCTACACTGCCTCTTTTCTTCCTTTGTTTACAAGTATAAGCTATGGGTTTTTGCATTTAGTTGACTCTTAATTTTATGGGATAAAATGCACACAGATCTGAAAGACATAATTAAAGTAGCTAGATCCTTTGGAACTTAAGAGATTGAGATAGAAGAAATTACTATATATCTAATACGTGATAGCCACTAAATCATATACTGAATGAGCATATAAATGAGTGTAAATCAATGAATTTTTTTCTGCCTAGTTTAGAAGCCCTAGTTTGGAATGAAGGCTTGGTACAAATTTGACTAACAAAAGCAAGCCCTCGGGTCTTAACACAATTTATAAGCCATTCTTAGAGGAACATGTCTGTCAGGTCATTCCTTCCCAAACTGTACCTTTCAACTCTGTATCAATAAGGCATTTTAGCTTTCATGATAGTATAAAGTGTTTGAAATTAAAATGTTTTTTTTTAACAGCTGTTATCTGTCAGAAGCATGTTTCATGTTTTTAGCTATGGAAATTCACCCTTTGTGATATATGGTCTCAATGTTTTACTTAAACTGTATCATAATATGTAAGTAGCACTGAATTTTGAAAGATAATTTTCATAACACGTTGAGTGAGAAATAGTTTTGAAGTAATCGAAATGCACAATGGGGAAAATAGAACCATTTAAATGCAGATAATCTAATCTTTCAGTATTTCTTACATATTTCAAACGTAATTGGGTCATTATGTGGAAACACTGTATTTATTCATCCTTTTACAAAGACAGACTCTTTGACTTAGTAAAAAATTAAACCTAGAGTAATTGGATAAGCTTGACTCTGCTTCATTGCTTATATTTGAAACCATTTCAGCATTTAATTAAAAGATGATGTCTCCACAGAAACTCATTTCAGAAGTGAAAGTGCAGGTGGAAAACCAGGTACAAGGTGTCTATTTCAACATCACAGCCATTTGTCCAGATGGGGCCAGAAAGCCAGGCACCGATGGATGTGGAAATGTGACAAGCAATGATGAAGTATGTGGGTGTGCGTTTTTCTTATTTAAAATAAGCTAAACTTGTTTGGCATGCTTTCCTCACAGAAAAACCAAACCATTCTGAATAATTGTACTTAACTGCTGACTCCAGGCATTTTATTTATACTTCAAAGTAACTTTCATTGTCTCTTCTCAAAGTTACCTTCTTGTTTTAACTCAATTAACTATTCTCTTGAACCCTCAAGTTAAAATAAATAAATATGTATTATGTTGAACACTTGTTTAATAACAGTAACTTCCAACGTAGGTGACCCAATTGGTATAGAAGAGGAAATCACATCTCCTTTTGGATTCAAATCTGCTTATTCTCAAGGGTAAATGTGATATTGAAAGTAATAAGCTATAGGGAAGAATGACACAATTGATAAAGTCTAAGAATTTCAAAATCTTTCACTTTGTGTTTGCCTCAGTCCATTCATAATCAGGTAGGGAAATTGAGAACAATAAAAAAGGAGGAGTTGAAATGAGATGAAAACAAAGAGGCCTAAATCACAGTAGCATCAGGAAAAAGGACCAGAGGAGTAGGGATTCTCCAAGAATTGGCACAGTAGAGAGGCACAGCAGAGAAGCACACACAGAGATCCTTGTGGGGTAAAGATATCTCCAGTGAGTCGTTTTCCTCTTGGGGCATGACTTATCTCATTTTTAAACAGATGGCTTGGACTAGAAGACTTTTCATCTCCCTGCTAACTCCAAGGTTCTATGATTGTATTTTTTTAAAATTATTATTATTAGTAGTGGTAGTAGTAGTGATTTTTTTGTGGTGCTGGGGATTGAACTCAGGGCCTCACTTAGGCCAGGCAAGTGCTTTACCCGTGAGCCACATCCCTAGCCTCCTCTATAATTTTATTAATTGCTTACATGTCAGGTCCTAGAGATAAAAAGTGATGGAAAGAGGTAGAACATTCTCAATAAAAGGAGACTTTTCTGTAGTTAGAATATATTTTCCCTCTTGAGAATTTTAGAATTTGTGGGTAGTATAATTGTGCCTACAAGCTGTACATTTTAAATTAATTACTGCAAGTTTCTAATTCTGTAGTTTCCTCTATAATCAGTCCTTGGATTTTGTTCAAAAGCCATCATACAGCAGTTTACAAAATACACATTTGATTTTCATTAAATATAAAGAAATTTTTTTTCTATCATAAGATAACATTAAGTTACTTACTGAAGAATGAATTAATTCTTTCAAAAATCTCAAGTTTGGAGCAATGGTTTTCTTACTTCTTAGGGTTTTTTCTTTCTTTCTTTCTTTTTTCCTACATTTCTTTTTCCCCTTGACTTTCAACCAAGTTGTATAAACAATGTGACTCTAAGGAATAGTCATCTGACCTCTTAATTATATAAACCCCAAGTTTTGCTCTACGATTAATAATGGCAATGACCACATTATCCTACACATCTGTTAATCCTTAACATTCTTAAGACAAAAGTACAGCACCAACACCAACTTATAATAAGGCTGAATCAAACTCCTAATACATGTTGAAGCCTAAATTTAGTTCTTTTTGTATCATGACATATAACATAATTTCCAACCAAAAACACAGATTATTTTTAAATTGTAATGATTTTAGTCCAACTTGAAAATAGGAAGGTGGAGTAGGCACTTCACATAAACAGGATCAAGTCTGTTTAATGGTGTATTATAGGCAATTAGCAATCATTGGTTTCTCTAATTCTTTAGTTTATTAATCAGAAAATAAAAGACATTAAAAGGGATTTTGCATCTACATGTGAAAAAACTTGCCTGGGTATTTTATAAACAATTACTCTAAATGCTATTATATTATTGATTGAAATATACTGACACATATAATATTGGCAATAAAAATATCAAAGGATGTAATTATATTTCCTTTTTCTTCCTAAATTTAGGTTCTTTTCAATGTAACAGTTACAATGAAAAAATGTGATGTCACAGGAGGAAAAAACTATGCAAAAATCAAACCTATTGGTTTCAATGAAACCACTAAAATTCACATACACAGGCGCTGCAGTTGTCAGTGTGAGGACCACAGAGGACCTAAAGGAAAGTGTGAGGATGAAACTTTCCTGGACTCCAAGTGTTTGCAATGTGACGAGAGTAAATGCCATTTTGATGAAGATTCATTTCCGTCCGAGAGTTGCAGGTTACACAAGGACCAACCTGTTTGCAGTGGTCGAGGAGTCTGTATTTGTGGGAAATGTGTATGTCACAAAATTAAGCTTGGAAAAGTGTATGGAAAATACTGTGAAAAGGATGATTTTTCTTGTCCATATCACCATGGAAATCTGTGTGCTGGTGAGTATAAATACATACAGGTAATTTTTACTAACCACTATCCTGGTAGTATATAGTCTCATGTATCTTTAAAAATGTTACAAATTGCCATCACTGAATCTGAATTTAATACTCACAGTTTCATAGTCTGCAAAATTAGGTCACCACAACAGTCACAGCAGGGGTTTTAATATTTATGTTTAAAGTATACAGGATATACTTCTAAATAAAAACCTAAAATTAATTGTAATTCTCAAATATTCTTTGATCTTGGAAAGAACATCCCAGAAGGGGAAATTACTGATGATGGCTGACACGTTTTCCAAAAGAATGAGGGTATTCTTCCACAAGGGTCTGATTCATTCTAGCAAAAGGTTACTCACTCCAGATTGCTCAGAGGATTTTATTTCTGTCAGGATGAGGGGGGAGTGAGCTATAAAAATATACTTTTCATTCATTGGAAAATTCTTAAAGCATCATTATAGATGGTATTGTAAGTTTGTGGTAATTTAAACCTCAGCAGTTTATTTTTGGACCACCACCAGCAACAGAATTGCCAGAGGACAGCATTCTTCAAGAAAATACTGGATTATTAAGTAATCTAGAAGATTAGTCTTTGTGGCCACACACAGACCACATTTTAAAATGAAATGAATTAAAATAAAAATATCAATGTTACTTTGTGTCTAATTCAGCTTACTGCCACCTACAGGTTAGAGTCCAATAACTGTGCAACACTTGAATATTAAAATATTATTTTAAAATATATTAAACTCTCTGCCATCTGAGTTCATATAATAATTTCACTTACTGTGAAAATGCCTTTTTAGCATTTGCATTGTAGTAGATAAATATTTGTTAAGTTGTTGATGAATGAAAATATTTCATTACTGTAAGAATATGGAAAGTAACAGCCTATAAAAATAAATTTTATATTGTTACAAAAGCTAAAAATTCAAAATATGTTACCTAAATGCGTGATGGCAAATTATCTTTTTATTCTATTATGTACACGGAATGTTTTGTATTTCAAACATTTATTCAACTGTAGCTGGAATCAGAGAAGATGGATTATAGATAACTTTAGAATGAATCAGCCGTTGTCTACTATATTTTATAGGGAAAGGAAATGTTATTTTACAGGAAACAGAAAGACTTTCTCTACAGCTGTCAGTTCCTCAAAGACATTTCAAATACATTGAGAATCCCATTCTCTGCTGCAAAATATCCAAGAATCATGTACTGACCCTTCCATGTGACTATGATACTACTGACCCACAAGCACTTGAGAATCTGCTTTGAATGGTTTGTATGTAAGTGAAAACTGTAGGGCTGACATGCATCATCTAGTCTCCCCGAGGAATAAAAGCACATGTTCCCAGGTCAGCTGGCCAGGACTCCATTTGCAGGCTGTACAGGGAAGCAGGGTCTGGAGGACATCTGTTTGGCCTGGACCTCATTAGTTTTACACTTAACAAGCTGAGCTGATCCAGCAGTGGACCTTGTGGGACAGTTAACTTGTAAGGTGCTCAGCAATAAAAGAGAGAAAGGAAATGAGGAAAAGAAGGCAAGGAACAGAAGGGAGGGAAGGAAGGAGGAAGGGAAGATTAATTGACTTGTAGCTAAAAAAGCTTGAAAAATACTGCACAATCCTGTAAAATGTACCCCCTTCTTGAAGATTTCTAATTTGCATTGGCAGATTAAATTTTGGACACTTTCAGCAATCAAAAATTCATTTAATTATGTATAACCAATGTTTCCTCAGCTTGTGTGCATAAAGGCCCCTTGTGCACGTGCACACTCCCCACCCCTCACACACACCGTCTTCCTTTCTTCTTGCCATTTGCCACCTAATCATAGCTCACAGCAGAGATGAGAACAGCACTGATAATCTACTAAATGCTATTCTGAGGATATGAGAGAATTATTTCAACTCCTCAGAAAATTTTATCTTTAAACATAGCCTTCACCACACTGAAGCACTATGAGGGTTTGCCTCCTAGTCCTTCCAAGTCATTCCCAGCCCTTAGCAATAGTGCAACTATGAGAACAGATTTTGGAAGTCATTAATCAAATACTCTTATCTTCTGATCTCATGTCACATGACATTACTTTGGCTTTTGTAACTTCTTTATATTTCTGTGTCTTAATTTAAAACTGAACGTATGACACTTAGAGAGTCGGGCAGCCACCACAGGAGGGACTTCCTTCACATTTGTTAGCACAGTATATTAGTACGAGAGATTATCTACAATAGGACATCTTTCCTAAATTCCGGCACTCTTTAGGTCAGATGAATAGAAAATGATGCGGTTTCCATTCACTTGACTACCTGTTCATTTCTGTGGAGGTGGGAAGTGAATCCACACGTGGAAACTCTTCACAAGTCAGTGGCGTCCCTAATGTGGGTCGTGGTGTGTCTTGGTTGCAGGGCATGGAGAGTGTGAAGCAGGCAGATGCCAGTGCTTCAGCGGATGGGAAGGGGATCGATGCCAGTGCCCCTCAGCATCATCCCAGCACTGTGTCAATTCAAAAGGCCAGGTGTGCAGCGGCAGAGGCACGTGTGTGTGCGGCAGGTGTGAGTGCACAGATCCCCGGAGCATCGGCCGCTTCTGTGAGCACTGTCCCACTTGTCACACAGCCTGCAGTGAAAACTGGTATGAGCTCTCTGACTTCCGCAGTCGTAAAGCAGCCCTGCAGCTGCTGTTTTTGTTGGTTCTGCCTTTCTTAATCTCAGAGTTGCCAGACAAATTGTTACCTTCATGCTAAAAAAGAAGTGAATGGAGACATTTTAAAAATTAGAGGACTTGAATTCCAATCTCAGCCCAATAACTAGCTGTAGAGCATCACAATAAATCCAGACACTCACTACCTTAGTTTTTTTTTTTTTAATAAGTTTTGGAAAATAGAGGCTATTTGCTACAAAGATGATGACTAATTAATTGTGTAAGACAAGTTGTTAAAAATCTTCTATGTCTCAGTTTCCTGAGTTTGAAAGTAAGGATGATGATGGATAAACATAATAATGTTAAAGTTCTGTGAAAGAATTAAATTAAATTAAATGTGAAAAGCAGAATAAAAGCACACCTTTGTATTTGGTGCATGATGATTGTAGAAAAAATGTTGACTAAGTTATCATTGTGCTTTACTTTTAATATTTTCATGATAAAGAATGATGGTGGCTATGACTTACTCTAGAAATAAGTGATAAATAAACAAAAGGTAACATGCTAAATGAAAGCAACATAATTGTTTTGTGTTAGTAATTGATTTTCCAATGACAGTCTGAGACCTGCTCACAGACCACCAATCTAAACATCAGTGTACTTTCCAGTTTGCATAATTCAGATTTTTAAAATGATTTCTCTCTCAAATCTGTAATTCTATTATGCATAGTCACTTATTTAAATTATTTGGAAATGCAATACTTCAACATAATGATAGAGTTATTTCAAATGGAACTAATCTAAATTTGCAGTATCTATTTGTTGTTAAGTTGTTATTTTATTTTTCCTAGAAAATATTATAGTTTATCTGCTTTTAAAAGAACTAATGTTTTAAGTTCCTCTCACAGGAATTGTATGCAATGCCTTCACCCTCACAATCTGTCTCAAGCTATACTTGATCAGTGCAAAACCTCATGTGCTCTCATGGACCAGCATTATGGGCATCAAACATCAGGTAAATGGAAGATTCATAATCAAAGCATTATAGTGTATCTGTGGAGGACCACATTCCCCCAAAGTTCTCATAATTAACCATGCTAAGGAAAAGACTAAGAACTTCAATTTTGGTTTCAATATGAAACACTTCTTTATTTTTAATACAATTTTATTGAGTCAACATGGAAATACAGTAAATAAGTCTGCACACATTTATGGACAAAATGTAATGAGTTTGTGATTTGCTTTTTGAAATCTCCCAGAGATGATGTTCCTGAGTAGTTAATGTTTTACACCTCTGCTTCACCGCTCTATTTCCATGCTGTGTACCTCCATGGAAGGACATCCAAATAAATTGACTAGAAAGATCTCCATGAGCCAAAAAATACAGGTTCCCAACAGGGGATCCCTTCACTGAGAGATAAAGATTGTGGAGCCATAATTTTCCTTCATAACCCAAAGTTGCTTCCAGTTCAGAACTGCTAAAAGAGAGATCCAGCATGGCCCTCATCTTAACAGGGCATTTCTTTCCCCAGAGAATAATTAATTATTTGTCTTTGGAAAAGCACATAATGAATTTTTAAAGGCAAAGAGATTTGGTTAACAGAGAAGTAAAAAGTAAATGAAGTAAAATTAAAGCAAGAGATTTGTGTTTTATCCCAAATTGGACACTCCTGTTTCCTTTAACTCACACTCTCGTGTTTCAGGTGAAGCTACAAAATCTCAAGGAGCAATGAACTGCTTTTGTAATCTATGTAACATCCAAAGGGTCATTCCTTGTATTTCTCATTCTGATAGCATGCAGTTTAGTGGGGGGAATGATGATAAATGTAACACAATGAAAACAATATGGAACTTTTAGTCTGAAGTCCTTGGCTTAAGCCCTAAGCATTACTTGTTAAGAAATAGCAGTCCTCCTGAAAAATTTCCTGAGCCTCAGTTTTCTCATCTGTTAAATAGAGATATAAATAGTATCCACCTCAAAGGGTTGTTGTGACCTTAATGAGCCAACGACCGTGAAACAAGTATCTACAGCAAAAGATGATTTGTAAATGGAAAAACCATGTGAGAGTTATGAGCAAAGTCTGTTTTTAAATGAAAGTTCATTAGAACTCAAAAAGCTGGAACCCCATTTTTTCACAGGTGTTCAAAGGAGTTAGAAATGAATTCCTAACTCCATAAGAGCTAAAAATTAGGTTACTTTATAGGAAACATTTCCATTGCTTCTATTATTTCAAGTTTCTCCTCCAACCTGTAAGAAAAAATCCCAGCCCTTAGAGAGACTGCCGAGAAGAATAAACATTCTCCGGAGCTTTGTTTCCTTTTGGTTTCACATCTGCACTGATCTTAGCTCATGATGAATTTGGCTCCAAACAGAGTCCCATGTGCTGCCAGCTGGGGCTACAGCAATCACTCCCAAAAGCAAAGTGCCTTTCTAATAAATAGGGCCCTTCCTATCAACATGTCATTTATTATGTTAAGTAAACACTACTGTGACTGAAGGGTGGTTACAAATAGTATCCCCTTAAAGCTCCTAGGAAAAGCTCTGACCCAATCTCAATTAAGAAAAGCATAGGCTGGGGGTAGATGTTTGACCATCCCTAGCAACCTTTCAAAATACAGGCAGAGTTGAGCCTTACAATTGCCCTACAACTGCTAACTTATTAGGAATACTTCTGAACTTGATGAGGAGCTAGAGGGTTTCCCCTCCCCTTAACCTCTATTGTGCAAGGACAGGGAAAGGGCATTGGTTAGGCACCTCTATTATCTATCCTCTCAATCACACTTCAAGGGTCTTCTTTCAGTCTCTCTGGCTAAGTGCCCACCAGGCAAGAAGCCAGTAAGTGGAATCAAGCCACGTGTTCCCTCTGAGGACCTGCCTTAGCTGGTTTGAGTAGCCAGATCATCTAAGGGAAATGGCAATCTGTTGGGGGAGAAAGATTTGGGGATCATTCTCCTGTGGAAGACTCAAAGGTGCCACCTTCCAACACAGCATTTTGGATTCTGTCTCCCTGAGGTCTGTGACAATGGAAGACTTGCTTTGGAATCTGGTATTTCCACTTGATGAGTAGCCCTGGGGTCTGCCTCTGACCTTTTGTTCAAGACCCCTTATTACTGACCAAAAGAATTGGGGCTTCATTAAGTTTTCTCATTCAGAGAGGCCCTTGTCATATAGAGTTCTGGCCTTATTTGGGAGCATACTTGGTCACTGCTAAAAATTGAGTCCAAATCACCCACAATTGCATAATGCATTGGCAGGTCTTCTTCTTAGTGGCCTTCTCCAGGGAGACTCTAAAATTAACATAAGGTCCCCAAAGTCTGTAAAATGGGCAGAGGAACACAATGTCTTTTCTAGCCCGGAAGTAATTTTATGAATCTGGGGCAGCTGTTGAGTTCTGTGGAATACTTGCTGTTATGCAACCATGTTCCTCTATGATAAGGGGGATGCCTCTGGCAACAACAGAGGCTGCAGGTTTTCCAATGAGAGTTTGCCAAAGGCCTGGTGCTAAAAGAGAGATCTAGCATGGCCCTCATCTTAACAGGGCATTTCTTTCCCCAGAGAATAATTAATGATTTGTCTTTGGAAAAGCACATAATGAATTTTTAAAGGCAAACGGATTTAGTTTACAGAGAAGTAAAAAGTAAATGAAGTAAAATTGAAGCAAAAGATTTGTGTATTATCCCAAATTGGACACTCCTATTTCCTGCTGAAGCCATGCATAATAATAATGAAACCTTACACTGCAATTTCAGAGGCAATATTTATTCATCTATTAGAGTAGTACTGATTTCAGCTTCTGCAAATGTTTACTTTATTTTCCATTACTGGTGTGCAACAAATGAAGAGAAAGCATAACAAGAGGAACACATGCTGATGCCCAGAGGTGTTGAGCAGTTCTTAAAATCTGATTTTCCACTTGGTGTTCAAAAGTACACACCACAAAAGCTGCCCCTCTCTCTATCATGGATATAATTATATCTGGGTAAGGGACTTGGACATATTCCAGCTAAGACAATTATAGAATCAGGCTGGAAAGAAATGATGTTATTAAATATTTTCATTGTGTCTGTTCCCAAAGGGAAGTTCTCTTTTGAAAATATTTTAATAATAAATGTGCAATAAAAATTACTTTACTTTTCTGAGTCAACAGTAATGTCAGTCCCTTGTTTTGAAAATGCAAATTTGTACAAGTCTCTGGTTCTATTAATTATAAGATGTGAACACTGTTTACTTGCTAGAATTCTTTGATTGACTGGCTTTGTTTAATGTTAACTTGTTTGCTTTATTACAGAATGTTTATCTAGCCCAAGCTACTTAAGAATATTTTTCATCATATTCATAGTTACATTCTTGATTGGGCTGCTTAAAGTCCTTATCATTAGGCAGGCGATACTACAATGGAATAGTAATAAAATTAAGTCCTCATCAGATTACAGAGTGTCTGCCTCAAAAAAGGTCAGTGAATTTTTAAAATATAATTATCAGTATTTTATTGTCTAGTTGCAATAGTTAGGTCTTTAATTGATAACAATATTTCTTCTCCATCAAGGATAAGTTGCTTCTGCAAAGTGTTTGCACAAGAACAGTAACCTACCGCCGTGAGAAACCTGAAGAAATAAAATTGGATATCAGCAAACTAAATGCTCATGAGAATTTCAGGTGTAACTTCTAAAAAAGATACAAGAAAACTTTATGGAAAACTGTATTTTTTAAAATAATTGCTCCTAAAAAAGTAAAATTGTAAAAGTCACAGGAGGAGAAAAATTGTTCAAGGTCATGCCAGTTCCTGGTTGTATGAAGACTGACAAGCATCCTCATTGTCATGTGACTCACACAGCTGCTGAACTTTTCAGAGAAAAATGTGTCTTACTACTGTTTGAGACTAGTGTCGTTGTAGCACTTTACTGTAATATATAACTTATTTAGATCAGCATAGAATGTAGATCCTCTGAAGAGCACTGATTACACTTTACAGGTACCTGCCATTCCTACACATCCCAGAAAGACACGATGCTGTGAGACAGGCGAGCCTCGTGTCCCTACAAGGGTGCAAGTCATTCCTGCCAGAACATGTGGATGAAAAACAAAACCTGGTAGTTACATACCGAAGTGGCCAAATGCTTCAGCAATTGGCAGTGACTAGACAAAAACAATTAGATGAATAAATTGTTGGTGTTTCATTCATTCAGGAGGTGAACAGCATAGAACCTTAATCATAAGGGATACTATTTTGAGACTGTGTAGTTTGATGCATGTGTGTTTATGTTTCCTTCTTTTCACAAAATGGATACTAATGCCAATGTTCTTTCTTCTTTGCATTTATATTTTGTTTTTCCTTCTTCCAGGATAAGTTTATATATATTGCAGATGACTGGATTAAATAAGTGCTAAGTTACTACTGCCATAAAAAACGTGTAATACAATGTCACTTTATTAGAATACTGGTTTTAAAAGCTGAATGTTAATAAGGGACACTGTAAAGTAGCATGTAAACCTGAATAGCTTCATTGTTTGAAGATGTGGTATCTTCTTACCTGGTAAACTGGATGGATTGTTTCACTATTTCATTTGCCTGATCTGTAGGTTGGAATTCACAAGGTATTTAGAAACTCTGCCTCAGCAATGTACTACACTTTTGAATGAGTTTTCTTAGATTTTTTGAGTCCAAGTAGATATCAACATTTTTCAGATGAAAAGCTATATTATTTTTGCCCTTCAGTGCAGCCTAAGGACATTCTTTCCCTGAATTGCCCCAAACCTATTCACTAGGATTCATAAGAATATAAAATTGGAAGAGGGAAGGTAATATCTTAAAAATAAGATAATTCTCCATTTTAGTTAGTCAGGGAATTAAGGCTTACAAAGTTTAAGTGGTTACTTAAAAACCACCCAGGAGATAAAAGTGGCAGCATTAGAGAAGGAGTTCTGACTTCTAATTGCAGGCCAGTGTTCATTGCATGATGTTATGCTACCTCTCGGACTTTAAAATATTCAATTGGCAAATATTTTAAAATGTGATTTTACTGAAGTCTTAAATATATGCTTGTGAGAAATTTTCAGAAGTAGAGAAGAGTAATTCCAATTGAGTTGTCCATAATGGGTTCTAGTCTTTCCTGCTAATCAGCTTCTGAGAAGAGACAGCAATGTGGTGGAAATATGGGGAAATCCTTCACATTATAAATCTGTACGAACAGCACCCTCTGGGGTTATACCCTGCTCAACTCAAGACCTGAATACATCTCTACCTTCCCCAATGGAAACTTCTTCACAATTACCATATCCCTACAGACTTACTCAGTCTGAATCATGGACTAGCTGTCCCACTATCCTCTGAGCAGTCCAGAATTTTACCTATGACAACCAAACAATATATTTAAACCATCTTCTTGTAATTCCCAGATTTTCTGTCTTCCAGAACTTCAGTGAAAGTTCTAGATGAAGACTCACCTCCATCCTATATTCAACCCTAAAGAGAACTGAAAAACATGTTTAGTTTTTCTGGAGCCAGCGGACAGCAGCTCCATGAGCTGTTCTCTGCAGCCAAGCAATTATAATACTAAAATGAATGCATTCCAAGTGAGAAACTTGGGAACATTGACATAATTCAATACTGGACTCATGTAAGAAAACTTTGGTAACTAAAGATAATGTAAAATTTGTAATTTTAAGCCTATCAAATATAATATCCTTTCATAAATATATAAATGTATGTCTGACAACCTCCCAAAATGAAAAAAAGTGGGAGATATCCTTTAATTAAAATGCTGGCAATTTAAAAATTAATAGTTCAGTGTTTATGAGCTACAAACTAATTTCCATATGGAAATGAGCAAAAGAGCTTAAGAAAATGAAGTCCTTAAAAATCAAGGATTTTTTTTTTTAATCTCACTAGTTTGCACTAACTTTAAAATGGACCAAGCTGTTAACATAGGAAGAGACAAACTTCCTTGTAGGCAATTTAAAGCTAAGTGATGACTGTAGCTGTCTCTGAATGTCATATGCTTTTTTTCCTGTTTTCCTTTTTTTTTTTTTCTTTTTCCTACTTAAAGAGCTAATTCTTAAAGGTTTTAGGGCTTATACTTTACTTGAATAATTGATATTTTTCTGTGTAATGGTTTCTGAGAAGTGAATTAATATTTGACTAGTTAGAATTAATTAAAAGATAAGGGGAAACAGGGTATTCTTAGATTAAATAATTTATGTAAATAGAGCCTATTTTCAACTACTATGACCACAGGAGCCTTTTGTATTCATTGATATTAAACACAATTTTAAATTATTAACAAAACTTAGAACTTGAACAACATGTCTTGGTACGGCAACAATTTTGTGCCCTCAAGTATGTAATGATTATGAAAATGTGCCCCATGCACACTACGACACAACTGGATGCAACTTATTTCTCTAGGGCATCTTTACACTGCAGTGCACATGTGCTCATAAGTGTTCAATATATTCTTTGAAATTTGCTAGTATTTATTAAGCCATAACATTCTCTGGAAGACATAAAAACTCACTAGAAATCAGATTATGTTCTAAATGTTCATTTTAGTTTTGATTTATAAAAATAACAACCACCACCACACCAAGAACAATACTAGATATCTCTGGAGGCAATTTTTTTAAAAAACTCAAAATACTAACATTAGTGGGTGCATCATATTCAACACTTCACTAAAGAATAAATTCCTTCTTTTTTTTAGCATTCACTTAACCTCCCCAGAAGATATTATGATGTGTAACAAAAGGCATCCATGAGATACTGAAATATTTCAGGATGAGCTATAAAATTAGATTGCTTCTCTCCATCAAATTATAAATTGTTCCTGTTATCCTAAATCCTATTTTTTTCCCATTCGCTTTTCCCAAGATTTCCTTAAAGCTTTAGGCTCAACTAGCCTAATTGTTTAAAATAATGGAATTTAGTGGCATAATTAAATTCTTCATTTCCAGACACCTCTTGATTTTAACACTCATTTGAATTTATGCTCCTGCACAAAGACAGACCCATTCATGTGCATATTTCACTCTCTTTTGTATACTCTTAATATCCAATTTATGGCTATTCTTACCTATGTTGACCTTAAGAACTCCATTTCATCCACCGCAAACCTTTTCAAGTGAATGCAGAACGTTCTTTCGGATCATTTGCATCTTCTTTTAAAATTCCTCCATAGCAATTTATTATATCTAACTGATCACCCACATCTATATGTGTGTCTCATTGATTCTAAGACAGTTTTTCAATTTAACCTCTCCAAAATTGTCATGTCTTCTGAAATTGTTGGCATCTTAGGTGCAGTGTTGAAAAGTGTGCTTAAATATTGCACTAATTCACCTTTAAATAAACATTCATAGGTATGGGATAATCCTGTTCTTTTAAATTTTTATGAATTAATGTCTGGTAACATCTGAAGCCAGTTTTCAATACAATTGAATCACAACTCAATAGGGAGCCTGACTGTCTGATAATCAACTCATCTTCTGCAGATCTTTAAGTTGCAAAAGCTCCTTCAGGCTTCCGTTTATGTTCTATGCTAAGTGATGATTAATTCAACAATCCTCACTAACTGACTAGAATGGGTAAGTTTATTTCACTTAACATTTTTTTTTTATTCCTTTCTTAAGGGATCCTCTGTATATGATCATCTCACTTGTAAACAAAACTAACTGGAAAAATATTCCATGAAACCATCGTAATTAGATTTTGTAGCATCTTGTTTGTCTTTTATCAATGGAAGAAAATATGAAACAACCAGTCTTGTGGAAAACAACTTTGCTCTTGGGTCCTCCTACTTTTGTTTAATCTTTCTTTATCCTTTTTGTTCTTTTGATGTTTTCCTTGGTTCTGATACATTTGCCTTCAAGCCCATGTAGTGACTGTTTTAAAACTGCATATTTAAATTATTTTGATTATGTGAAACAATTGTTCAGCTCTCTGGGCAGCTTTTTTTGAAATACCTGAGAGTAATGACACTACTCTTGTATCTACCTGAAATATTTTTCTGCTTAAAATTTATCTTTGGAAGCTAACTCTATTAATGAGATTTCTAGTCTTTATGATCAACTTCAGTTAAAATTGTCTAACACAATAAAATAACCACTGCAATCAAGGATGGAAAATATGTGACACGTGTAAAGATCTTTGACCAACTTTACACTATGCCACAGACAAATGTGATTCTGATGAATTCCACACAATGACAAGTATGGTACATAGATTTTATTAAAAATATTTAGTATAAAATATTTTAATTCTAAATTATAAGAAAATACAAATTTGCACATATTAATATAGAAATTCATTTTGTGTATATTTAACATACATTTAAACTATTTTACATTTATCAGCTACTTTATTAAGGTTTTTTAAACCTCTGCAAGAAAATTAGAAATGTTTTTTAAATTATCAGTAACATAACCTTATTTTGTTTCACTTAACATGTACTGCCTTTGTAAAAAAGAAATTTAATATAGAATGTATTTTTAAATTAAAATTTTTGTGTATTAAATAGCTCTAAGAAAGAAACAAATTCTTACTGAACATGTTTCATATTATTTCTGGCTTTGGATTATACATAAAGTTAAATTGCCTTAAATGATACAAAAGATTGAGGTTTTAATTTCACGTAATATGCTATGAACCTGTTCATGTAACTCTGACTACTAACTTCTGTTTTATGTATTTATTAAAGAGCTGACACTGTAGATTGTTGTGAGATGTTTATTTTTCTAACAGATCTTATAGGAGTTATGACAAGGCATTCAATTAATGCACCATTCTGTTTAAAAGTAGGTGATAAATGACATGAAATTTTCTGTTTTAAAATAAAATGTAAAGGCTAAGAATACACAGAATGCTTCTTTATTTACCACGTGTCCTATGACCCTCAAAGTTGCTATACAGCAGCACATTGTCACTTAAGAACGTGTAGTAATGACCACACACCATCACTGGCAGAGGCCACTTCCTCATGTATAGAAACTACTACTTTTAGACTATTGTGGGTCCAATGGTGAAGAAGTGGGGCCGTCCTAACTGCCCTTTTTCCTTTGGATAGCTACCCAATGGTGGAAACAGGAGGGACTTCCTTATGGCAAAGAACAAGAAATTAGCTAGATGTTAAAACAAGATTTTTCTACCTGCAAGGGATTTGTGCCATTAAATATATGTTACAAATCATAATACATATATAACATGGATTTCAATTGTGCCTTTTAGAGAATCATACTTCAACAACTGAAATTTATTTATTGAGTTCTCTTGTATTGTGCTTTTCCTCTCTTCAACCTAGGGAAGAGAATAAAGGAAAAGTATAGGAGACACATTAAACATTAAATAAAACATATACACAGAGTCCCAGTCCTTAAGGAGCTTTTAACAGTGTAACACACATTTAGATAGAAGGGTTATGCTGGAGAGGTCAGACAGAAGCTATCAGAAGGTCTCACAGATGTTTATTTTTGAGAACTCATCCCAGTTCTGTCTGGACTACAGACTTTCAGGCTCAGAATCCTGATTTTGTAGCTAGGCATAGTGATACATGCATGCCTATAATCCCAGTGGCTCAGGAGGCTGAGGCAGGAGGCTCCCAAGTTCAAAGCCAGACTCAGCAATTTAGCAAAGCCCTGAGCAACTTAGCAAGACTCTGTCTCAAAATAAAAGATAAAAAGAGCTGGGAGTGTGGCTCAGTGGGAAAGTACCTCTGGATTCAATTCCCAGTACTCACTCCAAAAATGTCTAATTTTGTTATGACTAGTGTTTTCTCCTGTTCTTCCCTTCCTCCTTTAGTAAAGGAATTTACCTCCTGAGTTTCAGCCAAGCACACCATAGACTCAAATGCCTAGACTCCTTTGCAGCTATGTGTGGGTACAGTGAGATAGAAGAGGAGGTGATAGGTGCAACTTTGGGTCTTACTTCCTCTCCCCCTTTTTGTTGGATGGAACAAATGGAGCCACTGCCTTAGCAAAGGAAGTCTGTGCTAGGGTGGTCAGTTACTCCTTATCTATAGATGCTTACTTCAAAGCTAATACCTGGTAGGTGGACTGTCTTAGCCAAACCACTGCAGTTGATGTTACAGTAGATCATTTGTACTCTAATGATGTATTCTTTATGCAATTATCTCATGGAATCCTCAGCAACACAAATACCATTTTCCTTAACTTTCTAAATAAGGAAAATAAGACAGAGGATCTTACATAAATGCAAGCAGCCAATAAATGACCAAGGTAGGATTCTACCCAGATCCATTTTTCTTTCCATAAATGACTGACCATATTTCATTTTGAGGATAGTTTACTAGTTCATCACTTTTATCCCTATGTCTCACAAGTCAGATGTGATAAATAAAGTTCAGCAGATTATATGCAAAAATTCTACACAGGAAAAAGCAATCAGGCCTTCAAAATAACAAATGAAATGTTAAGTTCACTCAGAATAGGGACTCCATCCAAGAACATTGAAATCCTGATGAGACAGCATGGGAACCAGTAACTATAGATCCTAGGTTATAGAGACTTTGATTTGAGGTTAAGAATGTCAAGCTTTGGTTACTAGGAAGGAGAAAACTCTGAAGTTTTTGCATAGAAAGTGATATTATTGAAATTAAATATGGTTGGTATATACCTACATAATATAATTTTAAGCTTTAATTTTATACTCTCTAATACTAGATGTAAATACTTTAAACACTATTAAGTATTTAATATCATTAAATTCATTTTAATGCTAACTTTAAATACCACTTACTACTGGTATGAAAAAAAAATATTCAAAAGCAGAGATAAATTCAAAATCCAAACTGCTAGTGGTACACATATGTAGTATATTTTCTCATTTTTCTAAGCACTTTATAATTATTGTTACATAAATAGTACATATTTTTAATAAAGCACAGAAAGACCAAGATATTAAAGTTAAAAATCAATATTAATCAGATCTAACCATCCAGTTGACCATTGCCATGTATTTTCCAAGAACACACACACACATACAACACAAACACACATACACACACACACACACCTATTTATGACTAAGAAATACACTATAAATAAGAGGTGCCTTATGTTCTGTCTGAAGAATTGGATTTTACCTAGTTTAAAAAAAAAGAGATTTTTTTAAAATTCAAACATATTATAAAATATTTTTCCATGTCATGATTCATAACTGTTTTGATAGGGGAATAGTATCCCATATGCAAAAATGTGCCACAATCATACTTCTTAGATTCATTAAGAAAAGAATGAGCAGGATATGATACCAAATAGCAAACGCTGGTTAACAAACTCAGTATTCAACATGAGGGGATTGCATCAATAAATTGTTTTTGAATATGAGAGACTTGGACATTTATAATGCAGAAAAGAAGGAGCAAGTATAGAGAGAAATACTTGTGTTGGAGGGTTTGGATAAATCTAGAGTATAACAGGAGGCATTTCAAATTGCAACAAAGAGGAGTCAATGGAATGAGCATGAAGCCTTCTCATGAAGATGTAAAGGTCTGTGAGCTCCCAAGTTCTCTCAAGTCTTCCTTTTAGCAGTTGGCTAGATTATAGGTGATGAAGGAAGGAGTTAGTCAAATAGAATTCTAATGCCAGCTTCAAAAGTCATGATGGGCTTCTATCCAAACTGGATAAAACTCCCAAACTGGTCTTACAAATCATGCTTCTTGCCAATCCACTTTTAGACTAAATTCTCACTTTATCAAAATATTTGGCCAGACAAAACTAAAACTGGGAATTGTTAAACCATATCAATGATCATACTTTCAAATATTATTAAAATAAACCTAACTGAAAGATAAGAAATATCTCATTTAATGTAATTGTTTATGTATGAATATTGTAGTCATAATGGGAAGCAGCATGGACAGCATTTTGAGAAAAATAAATGACACCTTGGGTTTCAAAGCTATAATCTTTTGGCACTTATTTCAGCTGGTGTGTTATTTGGAATGAAGAATACAGTGTTCTTCAGAATCCTTACAGAGAATTGTCTTAAGATCTGAAAATATCTTCATTCAGACTGGACTGGTTAGAGAAAAACTCTTTCTTTACTGGGCTTTGGCATGCTCTATATTTTTTCTTTGTTATAATTTTTAAAAATCACTTTTATCATCATTTAAAGTCATGAGGAATAATTATCTACTTGAGAAAATTTTAATGATTTTTAAAACTTTTTCCCCTATGGAAAAAAAAAAAGGATAATCTATGAGTTTACGACTGTTCAAGGGTAGCTTCCAGGCCAGCAACATCAGCATCACCTGAAAACCTATTGGAAATACAGATTTTTGTTCGCCAGCTCAATTTCTGAATCAGAAACTCTGGGAATGAAGCCCAGAAATGGGTTTTAACAAGCTTTCAAAGTGGTTTCTAATGCCCATCAAAGTTTGAGAACGACTTTCATAAAGAAGAAACACTGGCATCAGGAATCCTTAAGGTATAGAGAGAGTTTTACCCGAGTTGGAGACAAAATAAAATTATCTACAAGCAAGCATTCAAACTTTTCTCTATCCCACTAAAGTTTGCTCTTAAATTGTTAGCATATCTACTTTACTGTGAGCCTGGGAAAAGGGAAAAATTTTCTAAGGGTACCAATGAATAGCAAAAGAGAAAGAAAAAAAAATTGCATATGTACACGTGTAAGGGTCAGTCAGAACCAATGAATAAATGAACTATAATGAAAAAAAATGGTGTGTTTCTCATCTTTGGAAAAATGAAGACAGAATAATAATTGGGAGATCATCTATCAATGTGTGGGGAAAGAAAGGAAGAAAGAGGACTTGGTTGTTGTGAATTATACAGAGACCCTCATCTTTGTACAAAATATATGTATGAAGATGTGAAAAAAAATAAAACCTGTACGTTTGTCCACTTTATTTTACTGACACTCCAACTTGAAGATTAGTGTCTAGGAAACTGCTGAACTGCTGTGTTAGGCTTTTGTATATTCCATTTTTCTAGCAACATACTAAATGGATGCAGGACCCAGCACATAAAAGTGTCCCTAATGAAAGACTCCATCCTACAAGTGTTTATTATTTAGCTGGAGAGAGTAGCTTTCATTTTGGACAAGAATTTAAGTTAGCTTGTTGGTTAGAGGGGGCTACAAAGTTAGCTCAGGACCTCACCTTCAAGAGTGAAAAGAATCAAAGACCAGGAGTGCCATTTTAAATACTGTCAACTAATAACCCACTGATGTTAAAGGGAAAGATGCTTTCTATTCTTTCTGAAGATTATTGGTTTTTTCAAGGATAATAGAGTAATTACGAATGACAAATCAAATTTTCTCCCTTCTTTATCTTAATAATACACTGCTCATTTATTAATTTGTTTGGTCTCTGCCTAGAATATTTGTTATAAAGAACAAGAATTTTGTTTGAAGTTTCTCACAAAGATCTTATTTTTTAGGAAATATAATTTCTTGTATAATTTTGATGTCCTATTTAATCGGTCAGAAAAAAAACTTAGAAGGGTAGGCAGTTGCTATAAAAATTTACTTTGAGTCTCCATCAGTAATGAGATAGACAAATGAAGGCACAGGATGTAAGCAATGGAATCTACATGTATAGGTTTGGACTGGGCACCTACTAAGGGTTATTTGGGTGTCAAAGTGAGTGAGAACCCCATCCAGCATTTTCAGATTTTCATGGGCCAGGATGTGGCTCAGTAAATCACTTGCATGCATGAAGCCCTGGGTTCAATCCCCAGTACTGGAAAAAAAAATAAGATTTTCAAAAGGAATGGTATTGAGAGAATGCTCTGGGAATTGATGCCCTTTAGGCCATGGAGAATATAAAGAGAGAAAAGGAAAAGAGATGGGAGGAAGGAGATAGATTAAATATATATAATATATGTACATATATTATATAGAGTATATATATTATATATATTGTATATTTAATTACTTTGTATAAAAATTTTATGTTTATATATAATATACATATATCACTGCTATGAGTCTCTCCTCTACCTCTCTTTGAGGATGGAGTGAGATATATTCCTTCCAACCACCAGCCTGGTGGGGCTTCAAAGGAATTGCTAGAAAATTTGAAATGAATTCCTATAGTTAAGATTTAGAGAAGTCTGCTGCCTGATTCATGCTAGAGAAAGTCTTACTCATAGACAAGTGCTGACAACATACACGGCTGTCTCCTCACTCCTCCAGGAAAATCAAAGGCACAAATGACTGCTACTACTTTTGTGTGTTTTTCCTGATTCTATTTAAATGTTTCTTCCCCTTCTATAGATAAGTTTATCATTTGAAACAGAATAAAGAAGTGCCATCTTTTTCCTTTCAAATATTAAAACGATAACACCACACTCTTTTCAGGAATGATGTTCTATATAATTTACAATCCCCTACCCATGACTAAATAATCTGAAACGAACAAAAAATATTGGTTGAAATTTTTTCCAATAAAATTATTATTTTCTAAAATCCATTACCATTTATATTTTATAGCAATTCCATTTATGAGATTACTTTGCATAAAAGATTTGCCTTAACATAGATTGGTTTTTCAAATATTGATTATTTCTCCTTTGGCAATTTCATAGATTCTTTTTTTTTTTAAGACTAAGCCCTTTTTTTAAAAAAGAAAGAAATTCAAAATGTTTCTGAGTATTTAAAATGACTGCCATGCTCTCCTTTTGTCCTTGGATAAATCTTAAAAAGACCAATGATTAAGCATAATGCTTCATTACCTTTTCCTTTGATGACAGGAACTGTAATGGGAAGACAATTATGTAAAACTCTGAGTAGAATGGTAACTATATATGCTATCTTTTCAATTTCCCCTATTAATAAGACACACACACATTTTAAGCCTCCTCCACCTCCTTAGTCATTTGGTAAGAATAAGCATAAGTCTTATCTCTCTATTCTGGTGAGGGGATATAATGGCCTAATTAGTCAGTAATCACTTGAAAACAAGAGCAGAATAGAAGAAACCCACACACTTCCAAAGAGTTGGGGAGAAAATAACTGCTGTCTTTAAAATGGTGGTGAGTGAAGGTGGTAGAGAATTTTCAAGATGGGTGTGGGTGGCTCAAGAATAAGGGAGACGAATGTAGAGAAATGTCACAGGGGGAAAAAGCTACATCATTTATCTACCAGACCTGACCCATTTACACACACACACACATATATGCTTATATACACAGATACACTCATAGACATACATCCATGCTTATATACACACATATGCCACTTATAAACATACACACACATGCATATGAGCTATCACATCAGTCATGGCACAGCTTCCTAGGGCCTTTTTATATATGATTTATACCTAATATACTACATGGATCCTAAGCTTAGTATTGCATGCATTTTGATAAATGATTTACAGCCAGGAAAGTGTCATTCAATTAAGATAAAGAACATTGCTATCTCTTTAGAGTGCTCTTTATGCCCCTTTCCTGTCAATTACTTTCCTGCTGTGATGGTTAATTTTATGGGTGAACTTGACTGGGTCATGGGACCAGATTTGATTCAATATTATTCAGGATATTTCTGTGAAGGTGTTTTTCGGGTCAGATTTACCTTTGAATTTGTGTACTCCAGGTAAAACAGATTGCCCTCTGTAATACCAACAGTCTCATCATGTGAGTTGACCACCTGACTAGAACAAAAGGCTGACGTCACCAAGGCAGAGGGAATTCTCCAGCATCCTTTGAACTCGAACTGCATCTCTTCCCTGAGAGATATTAAGTGCTTCTTATTATTATTCCTTATTTTCCTGTGCGATATTAAGTGCTTATTTTTATATTATGCCATCAAGCTTTGCAGTTAAATTGCTGTGCTATAGTAAAACTAACACCCCATTCATATCTTCTTTGGAAAAATGTCTGTCAAAGCCTTCAGTCTAACTTTAAAATTTGGTTATTCACTCTCTTATTATTTGAATTAAGAGAGTTCTTTATGCTTTGGATATAAGTCTTCTCTAAGATCTGTGTTCTATAAATATGTTTACCAGTTTTCTGCTTTCTTCTCTTTTGTTTTTTGTATTTTAATTTTCTTGACAGCATCTTTCTAGAAAAGAAGGTGGGTAATTTGAAGAAAACCAATTTGTTTTTCTCTTTTATGTGGTCATGCTTTTTGGTGTCATATCTGAGACATCTTTGCCAAATGAAAAGTCACAGTTTTTTTTCCTACATTTTCTTGCAAAAGTTTTATAAATTTAGGTTTTTACATTTAGATATGTGATCTATTTTAAGGTTTTTTCTTTACATAGTGTGAGTTCAATTTTTAGTTATCTAATCCTCCCAGCATTATACTCAGAAGCCTATTATTTTTCCATTAAATAACGTGGGCACCTTTGTCAAAAAATTAACTGATTATATGTGTATGGCTTTCTAGATTCTGTTCAGTTCCATTGATTCATATGTCTATCCTTCAATGACATTTGTTGCCTAGATTACTCCAGCTTTATAGTAAATCTCAATATCTGAATCATCCAACTGCATTTTTCCTTCTCAAAACATCTTTGGCTGTTTCAGCTATTTTTCTTCTCCATATGTATTTAGAAATATATTTTTCAGTTTCCGTTTTAAAAGATTGCTGAGGTTGAGATTGAGACTGTTGAATACATCGATCAATAAAGGGAGAATAGCATCTTAATATTGATTCCTCTGATGCATGTACATACTATATTTCTCCATTTACCTAGCTGTTCTTTTACTTTTCTCATTCGTTACATAAACATAGAGATTTTACACATATTTTGTTAGAATTATCTCTCAGTATTTATACCTTAATGATCTTTTAATAGTACTGTTTTATAAATTTCAATTTTAATTTTTCATTGTCAGTGTAAATAAATAAAACTGATTTGGGGGTATTGACCTTTTCTCCTATGGCATTGCTAAATTGACTTGTTAGTTTTAGTAGCTGTTTTGGAGATTTTTTTAGTATTTTAAGTGCAGATGATTACATCATCTGGGGCAGGACCTCCAGGACAATGTTGAGTGGGAATGATAAGAGAAGATGTTTTGCATTGTCGTCAGCTTTGGGTTAAAGCATTGTGTCTGTCATTATTAATGAAAATATTAGCTGTGGGCTTTTGTTTTATGCTCCCTGTGTCAAGTTGAGGAAATTCCCTTCTGTTCCTAATTTACTGAGAGGTCTTTCACAACAGATGTTGAATTCGGTCAGATGCTTTTTACTACCTCTAACAACATGATCATACTTGTATTGTTTTTTGTTTTTCTAGCATGTTAATATGGTGATTTATATTTATTGATTTTTTTGGGAAGTTTGAATCAGTCCATCTGCTTGTACAGCCCTCCATATTATAACTTTACACATTCCACCAGGTTTCATAGGAGGCACAGTCACAAGCCCTGAGCTGTGGTTCCTCACTCTTCAGCCTGGCTGATGCTTATCTGTTAAACTTCAGTACTTCTCCCCCTTCAACTTTTGGGATCCCTATCTTCCTTCAAGGTGGAATTTTACTTCCATCTCCTCCATTGGCTTCTCCAGTCTCTTAACTCTCACCTCCATGGGCCGATCATTCGGACATGATTTTTCTTCCAATTTATTTTTTGTTTGCAAAAAGTCACATGAGGAAGAAGGAGATATTGCCAGGGCAAGGGATTGCAGGAAGGTGGGAGTGAAGGCAAGAGGCAGTGGGAAGAGCACCGGGGAGGCAGGGCAGATATTTAAGTTCCACGGTGGGTATTTTTCTCCTAATTCAATACAGGCAATTGCTTGTTTTAGTTCCGGGGAGATTCCAGTCATGCTATTTATGATCACAAATCATCTTCCTCCCACCCTTACTGCTCTTGGAGCTGTAATCTGGAAATCTGTAATCCTTTTCTTTTTGTAGAACATGAGAGATAAACAGAACCTGCTGTTTCTTCCAAAATATTTTGTAAAACTACCAATTCAAGAATAAGGTAAAATGTTACTTATTCAACAAATGCTCAGCAGCATCTTATATGAGACACTTTGCTAAGCTTTATACAAGATGTAAAAATGAAATTCTTTTGACATCTCTGAATTTGTTATACACAATGAACTGTGTATACTTATTCTTTGTGTTGAAATTCTTACTCCTTTCTAGTTCCCAATTCCAAAAAATGCACTCAGGTTGTTTCTCCACATGAAAAAGTGTGATTCAATTTACAAGTACTAAAGTATTTGGTCACATAAACACATTAACGTAGTTTGACACCACCAGTTTCATTATCAAACAATCATGAAATGCAACCTTTTGTTAAATTATGGAGTATTTTCTCATAATCTTTGAATAGAAAATCAACTTTCATTATAGCAAACTGGTTTTCGTTAAAAAATAAAGATAAAAAGCATCTTGCTTAAAACCAATGTTGAGAATTAACACACTGTGGGAGCTTTTGACAGGGCAGCTTTGGGGAGCATTAGGACTTCTGTGACAAAACTGGCAGCACTTGTGGAAGGGTTTAGCCATCTATGCTTTTAGACGTCTTCAGCGTTGACCTTAGTAACAGTCTGCAGATGATTATTAAATTACCTGGGTAAGGAATTTCAAATTGCTAAATATTTCTTTTTAAAATTTATTTGTTCATGTGGCAGACATACCACAGAGTAACTGCCTGGGAAAAGAGAAATTGCCAAACATTGGATTAGCATTACTTCTACCCTCAGATCCGAATCCTAAGATACAACTGTGAAACTTTGGTGATTTCCATGATCCAAGATGAATAACAAAGAAGAAAGTCTTACACTGTCAGTGATAGTGGGGATTTTTCTCCCTTATGTTAGAATTCAGCTAACTAAAGTCCAACTGGAGTATAAAGCACTGCATGGCTAGAGTGAAATGTAGAGCTTAAACAGAAAGTATTAGTCTTCTACAGTAGAAATTACAGAATTTCACTCCTGAAGGACCCCAGTGCTGCATTACACACAACCTAATTCTATCTTGAACAATAGATAAGACATAGCCTGAGAAAAGCTATGTATTCCCCTTCCTTTGATCCTCTGAAATCTCTTATTTTTGTTAAGTTTTTTCTGGTTTAGAGTGGTTAATTTTAAGTAAATAATGTATTAGCTCTAGAGAATATATAATGGTAGAATAATAAACATCATTATATGGTTTACAAATGGCACATAGCCATGTGCCTACAAACCACTCATGAAAACAGTGGGGACAGTTCAGTGTATCAGAGCCAGGAGGGAATGTAGAGAGACTGGAGGGAAGATGAGGACCAGGCGTACCTATGCCAGCCCCCCCGCTGAGCCATTCCACACCTGGATCCAATCTCCACATACCCACAGAAAACGACCCTCTCTTACTCCCTAAGCCCTTTCCATCTCTCTTCACATCGTCCTCTTTGTAAGGTATCTTGCTATATTATTTGAGTAGATCTAATTCTCCTACAGAATATAAGAAAAGCAAATAGGATTGAAAAAAACTTATAAGAAACATTAAATATAAATAGTAAGTATAAAAGTAGCTTGAGAGTCACAGGAGAAACTTGTGTGATGTTTAGACACAAAGTTATTGACCTGTGAGACACGTCAGATACAGGTGAAGAAGAGCATGAGTGTGATAAACGAAACACAGGAATGGAAAGACCGGAAGGCACCAAAAATTTATGGTCTACTAAATGTTAATGAGGCAAAACTGATACCAAATATAATATTAATGAAAACTGAATACTCATGAGACCTTAAATGACTCCCACCCATGGGTGACATTCATTCTGGCTCTGATGTCCTCTACCTGAGACTCAGAAACAGAATCCAGAGTTGCTCCATAATATAATGGGAGAGCTACAATTGAAACCAGTCCACCTGGCCCCGTTTCTCTTTCTACAGCACTAGTATTTATTGACTCTTGACACCTACCATCTGCTGAGTCCCTAGACCACCCTCAACCCTGATTCTTGTAACCATACAATGAAAATGGTCAAAAGGTAGAGAGAACAATGAGACAGAAGTGTTATGTGAGCATGATCCTGACCCTCCACCTCTCTATTAACTGCTTCTATTTTACATTGACTCAGCAAACTATGAGCTTGGACAATTTTTGTTTAGTCTGAGTCTTTGTGTCCTGTGACCTCTGGGATAGCTTGCCTGGTTGTGTCCTGGAGGCTACCATTGCATCTTGGTTGCTTCCACTGGGCACACTATCTTTCATACCCAGTGTCGGCTTGGCCTTGCTGCCCTGATTGGGGCAATGAAAGGTATTTAAGGATTCCAGAAAACTCCAGATGATACTATTGAGCTCCCCACACTGATAACCACACCATGAAGCCTAAACTATGAAGTTTCTCCCCATACATGAACCTTTTTTATAGGAGTTGGCTAATGTTCCTTACATAATCGTCCTTGCTTTTATAATCTTCACATTGCCAGTTTTCCATTTTATTACTGTTTTTGTCTGCTTCTCTGCTTACTTATTTTTGGCTTGTTTTACCATTATGAAACCCAAATTATTAATGGAATATTAAAGTGTTAGCTCTGTAATAAAAGAATATGACAAAGAGTGAACATGTTTTATTTTTACTTTTCGATTTTTAAGAGAGCATTTTTTTTTTTGCTCCACATTTTTATCAGTGTCACTTGCTGAGTACAATTAGTTCATTAGAAGCAAATTTTTGTAACCAACAAAGGAAGAGAAAGGCAAGTGATTCTTGCTACATAATATTTCTAAATATATTTCAGTTTAGAAATATTTTCCTCTGTTAGAGAAAAGAGTGGCATATCACCTATAAACTGGTTTTACAATTTTGTATGTTATGGATCTTTTGAGTCATAAACATTAGGAGTGGAATAAATGGAACATTCTCTTGCTCTAAACAGTACACTGGACTTCACAAATGGATTTTATTCCTTTTTATACATAAATAAGAAGCTGGTTGTAAATAAAAAATAAGCTTGTTTATTCACTTCCATTTTACTATTCTTATCATTTAAAAATTCAACAACAATGGGAAGGGGGCACCAAATAAGGATAGTTACCAAAGAGTAGGTAGAGGGAAGGGAAAGGAGGGAAGGGAAAGAGATATGGGGATAGAAAGAGTAGTATAATGAAATAGACATTATTATTATATATATATAGATATATCTGCATGACGAATGTGACTCTACAACATGTATACTCAGAAAAATGAGAAACTATATCCCATCTCTGTATAATATATCAAAGTGCATAAATGTATTTTACTGTCATGTATAACTAATTAAAACAAATTTAAAAATTAATTAAAAAATAAAAAATAAATTCAGCTATATTAGGCCATTATTGGAAAGATATTTCAAAGTTCTTCAAAGTGTTTCTCCCTCTTGTTTCCACAGTCATCCAGTCCCTTCTCCACAAATGTTAAATGTTTTTAGTTTCTTGAGTGTCAGGAGAAATTAGATAAAATATGATGACTCATTCACTCAAACAAGTTTAATTTTTATACCACTCCCAAGTCTTGTTAGCTTGAGAGTAAGTATTTAATCAATTTCACCATAACACATTTAATGTTTTATTATTAACAATGAAGTAATCATAATCATAGTAGAAAAGTTTGGGTACTTTGTTATATACAAAGGAATTTTCAAAGTATATATTTTTTATACTCACTGAAACTCCTTAATAAATAAATAAATATTATACTACTATAATATGGGCTAATTTATAAAATATTCTTAATATTTTAGGTATTCTGCAAAGTAATTTACCTAGATAATAGCACTTAATACTCCAAAAAATCTTATGAGTAAGTTATTATTATCCCCAATTCACAGATAAGAAATAAAGACTTAACATGAATATAATTTTCCCAAAAATCACACAGCCAGAAGAAGTAGTCAGATCTTAAGTCAATATATTTATCTATTTGTATCTCCAAAGTCCATAATGTTAAAATTATGTTTGTGTGCCCTTTCTCAAAACTTCTTAAAACACTGTCTACTCTTCATTTAAACTTTTGGTTTTGTTCTATTAATTAGGATACTGAAATCAACAATGCCTTGTAGTTTTATTGCCTTTATCCTGATAGTCATTTTCCACTTCCAAAATAAACTAAATTTAATAGTTTAATATTTAGTTAATATTTAGTTAATGTTTTTTTGGGGGGTTGGGTTTTTTTCTTAGTAAATGTTTTATTTCTAGAAATTCATCATTTGAATCAAATGTATGATATGTCAAGATCATTGTAATGTTTTGAGCAACTAATAAAAAAAATTAAAAAAGAATTAATATATAGAGTATTTTTTCCTATTGAATTCATTGATAAATTTGGTATTTTCCTTTCTGAATATAAAATTGGAAGTAACTTGATTTTGCCCCAAGTAATTAAGTAATTAATCATCCTAGCATCCATTATTGCATACCTTTCTTTCACTAATATGGAATTTACTTTAAATCACACAGACTAAAGTTGCATTCTTGTCTATAAATTGGAATTATGGGAATTTGGAAACATATTCTACTATGATAATGTTGGTAAAGCATCACTCTGTGAGAAACAAAAGTATCTACACTCCAACAGAAAAAAAAAATCTCTCAAGAATATTGCCATTCCAAAAAGGGACAACCCCATCATTTTGTTGAACAATGCCATAGTGGTACCTGTAGCACAACATTATATATCCTGGTGAATGAGGTTCTTGGTCTCCACAGCCCTGGCCCTGCAACCAGCAACTCTAACTTTGGCTAGTATGTTAGTTTGTGCTCTAAAAAGTTTTCCTCACCAAAGATTGGGTTGGAAGTAGTTTGAGAGGTGATCTCAGGAATCTCTGGTAGGGATATGGGGAATTAAAAGAGAAAACAGAAAACAACCATTAAAGAGTGCATTACCTACCCTCCACTGCTTGATAGCTGGACTGCCTGCTGGGAGCTCTCTAGGCGTCAGTGTGGACCTGGCTCCTGAGCACTGTCAACTAGTGATGTAAAGGAACTGGAGATTTTATGTAGCAACTCCCATCAGAGGGAGGCAGCCCAGAGGTGCATGCTGTAACATTGAGACCCTAGAATTGGGATAGGAATGACAGCTTCTGTTCCATTTGAAAAATAGAAGAATATCTTGAATAAACTGTTGAATTATGGGAAGCTCTTGAGACATAAGATATCCCCCAAAAGCTCATGTGTAAGACAATGTAGGTGAAATGATTGGGTTGTGAGAGTTTTCACCTGATCAGTGCATTGATCCCCTGATAGAGATTATCTGGGAGGTAATTAACTGTAGGCAGGTAGGGAGTGGCTAGAAGAGGCCTATCACTGGGGAGGTGCTTTTAAGATTGAGCAGCACTCTCTCTTCTTCCCAATTGCCATATCCTGAGCTGCTTTTCTTCTCCACACCAGTCAGTAATGATATGCTGCCTCACCTCAGGCCCAGAACAATGGAGTCAGTTACCTATGGACTGATGCCTCTGAAACTGTGAGCTCCAAATCAACTTTTCCTCCTCTCAAATTGTTGTCAGGTCTTTTGGTCACAAAAGCAAAAAAGCTGACTAAAATAGAAGTCTTCAGGAAAAGTCCCTACTGCCTGCTGTGTGTGTGAAATGTGAATACCTACTACAGTGATCTATCTATTCTGCTCTACCTATTCTATTTCCTCTAGGGTGACTTTTCTGATCTAGTACTTGTCAGTCTGCTCTTGCACAACTGCCACATTTTAATCATGGTAGTTAGACATTTTAAGACAAATCCCTGTTTTTTACATTTCTTAAGAATGTTTTTACCTTGTCTCATTCTTACAGATGAAATTCATTTCAGAATTTTTCATCCAGTCTAGTATCTACCTCAAAAAATATGCATTCTATTGGTAATTATTTTAAGATTACAAAAATAATTTAGCAAGCATTGATCTGTGTAAAAGCAAAAGCAGTATTTTAATATAAATCTGTGCTCATAATTCTGTATATTCAATCTTCAACTCTGAATGCATTGTTGTGGCTTTATTCATAGGCGATGCATATATTTTGGAAGATTATGGTTGGGTATACTATAAGCTTTTCCTTTTTGCTATTTCATGAAGAATATCCCCAACTCATTTCATTAATATATCTTCTAGCTAGATACAAATTGAATTTTAAGAATGTCATTAGTTTTTATAAATTTCTCTTATATCCAATCTATTTTTTTTACATTCTTACTTTTTTCTTATTTTCTTGTGCTGAATGGTTTATAATCGAATCACCTGCAAAAATGACCATTGCCTCTCCTGCCTTTATAAAATTCTATCATTATCATATACTTCTTTGAACCAAAATATCATCCCTGAGGCACCATCTCCACCTTTGCTAGGGTGGAGATGTTTTCGGCTTTTATCACTCACCCTTCACTTAATAGTGCAAATTCACTCATCAGAGTCTTTCCAGGAGGGTATTTAACTAGGATGACTTAGCAGAGAGGGGAGAGAATTATTGTGAGAAAGAGAAAGTGAAGAGTTGCTTCTAGGTGTGTGAAGGTAGAATGTGAAAACTGCTAAGGTTTTCTGGGGAAATGCCCAAGAGTGTCCTTCTTTTGCAGTGCTGATTAGGGAAGACCTGATCTCAAGTGAACTTTCACTCATGGAGCTGGCCTCTTCCCAGGCCTGGATCTGGCTACTGTCTCCACTCCACTTGATGACAAGAAAGAACTGAGTGAGAAATGCTTTTACAAGAAGCTTGGACCAATACCCACACATTTCTTGAACCGACTGCGTCTGCATGCTTAGAACATGAATAGTAGAATATTCTGGATCTGATTACTGTACAACTGGATTATAAAGCATTATTTTAAGTTTCTCAAAATTAGCATATACACAAGAAAGAGCTTCATTACTTTTTATTCTAACTGCTCCAGACATTAAATGTTATTCAAAAGTGCATTAATTTAGCAGAATAAGGAAATGATTTCAGATAGAGGATTAGGAGCATTTTAAAGAACTCTTCCATGTAGACAGAATGTCTACAATCGGCAAACTCAAAATTTCTCTCAAGTATTATGTGGTTGAAAATAAGGGAAAAAAGGAAGGAGAGGGAGAATAAGCAAAGAAAATGAAAAAGTAGAAGAAACTCTTACACAACCATTAATTTAAGTGATTTTTCCAATCATATCTAATTTTCACTTCTGTTATTTTACTTTTTACTTTCTTTAATCAGTACACTCTTCTGCAAGCCATCTTCCTTAAGATCTTTGAAGAAAACCTTTTCAGGGGTTCTCCAGATGGAAGTTCCTCTCTAAACTCAGAAAAGGCTGCCAAGTAAATTACCTTTAGAAAGAATTTAGACTAAAGCTCAAAACTTGCATTCAGCCCCAGGGAGTTAAGACTTTTCAAAATCATTCAGGAATAGCTTTTGTGATTATCTTTTTTTTTTTTTTTTTTTTGGTAAATGAAACAAAATTAACATGTTCTAATGTTTTGGAAATCTTTAGGCAGAGAAATGAAAATCGTAAAATATAAAACTAGAAACATATCTCTTAATTGGAACCAAGTGAACACCATCTGGGGTTTTCTTATTCTGCTCGGTCAACTCTTAAAAGTTCCATGTATTGTAGAGCATACTACTAAAATAAAGAAATTAGGTAGCATTTAATTATAGTCATTTAAATACAAAACTCAGTGAATAATATGACTGCCTTAATCATAGATTGGAAAATATTAATGTCTGTCTTTCAGTGGAGCATGGTTCTTGTGCAAGAATTCAATTAACACAGAATAGGTCAGAATTTTAATCTTGATTTACTTTTAAAAAATCTGATTAATGTATACAATAAGGCAGATTCTGAATCAAAATAAAAGTTTTTTTATATTTATTTAAAAAAATTGTCACATGCTCTAACCCATAAAATCATCTAACACCTTCCATAATTTGTGCTGTCCTGGTAATTCAGGCTACTCCATATAATGAGATGAATATTGGACACTTGAAACTCTCAAAAATATGAAAGCTTTTTAAAATACATTTTTATTACTAGAAACTGCAATGAATGCTTAGCTGTACCTTCAACTTGAAGTCTTACTCATTAAACACCAACAGCATTATACTCCAAAATAATTTATGAAATTATAATTACAAAAATAATCTAAAATTTAATGATATGTCAAACTTTGATGGTCTTTTATTCTTGTGGCAACTCTGTCATAGTTTGGTTTCCTTTTACATAATGAAGAATTATACTGGCCTTGGTTTCTGGTTACTAGAAGCTATCTCTAAACTCTTGAAATTTCTGCAGTAATAAGAATTTCTTTGTTATTGCCTTGGGGTCCCTGGGACCAGACCTGGGTTTAGGCTGATGAGGTAGACTCAAGAAAGGTTCCTGGATAGTTTATGTTAATGAGATGCTTCAGGATGGGGCTGTAGCAGATAGAAAGGAATACCAAACATATGGTTAGAGGGTTGTAGCTTTGAACTAAGTGATAATCAGCCCAATTTTGGAGGAGAAGGAGGGGTAGAGATTGAGTTAAACAAATATGGCCAATCATTCAATCAGCCTATATAATGAGACTTCAGTACACTAAGAACACCAAAGTTTGGGTGCCCTTCTCTGCTTAACAATATGTATTTTAACACATTTTAATGGAACATCTTGATGTGCCAGAAGCTTTGGGTTGGAGACCCTGCCCAGACTTGCCCTCTGCATCTTTCCCTTTGGGTGTCTTTGGTTTATATCCTTTTGCTATAATAAAACTATAATCTTAAGGATAGTGTTTCCCTGAGTTCTTTGGGTCATTCTAGTAGTGAGTAGTGAAAAACTCTGGGTAGTGAAAAACTCTGAATCTATAGCTAAAAGTAAGGGCATCCTGAGGTTCCCTGAAATTGCAGCTCATGTTTGAAATGAAAGTAGATTTGTGGAGACTGTGCCCATAATCTGTGAAGTTTGACCTAGTTAGTGTCAGAATCCATTTCAGTGTTGTAAATGGAAATCACATCATGTTCTAAGGACCCTTTCAAGTTCATCTGTGCCCTTTCTTTTCTGCTTCCTATTCTCTATTATTATGTCTACAAGTGATTTTATAGGGAAATTGGAGATTGAGATAGTGTTGTTTAAAGAAACCCTTAGGTTAAGGAGGTCAAAGCTTTTACACTATCATTTTTCCAACCACTTCCTAGGGAATAGAGTGATGGTCTGGTACCAGGATTCATTGCTGCAGCCCCTGTCCCTAAATGCCAGATTATCTTCCCTAAGCAACTATCTTAATCTCCCAAATTTGTTTAAAAAGAAACCTTTTATTTTTTTTTAAAAAAAAGGTCATATTCCTTAAAATGATTATTAGAATAAACTGATTTAAAAAGATAATTTTAAAAATAACTTAGCGCTTTACTGCTAATTATAATATATCATATTATTATATCAGTTCTATTTTAAGAAGAAATATTTTAATATATAAGTTGCTGTTAAAATAGATTTTTTTTATTTTATTGATTTTTTAAAAAAATAAATGACAGTGGAATGCATTACAATTCTTATTATACCTTTACAGCACAGTTTTTTATATCTCTGATTGTATATAAAGTATGTTGACTCAAATTTGTGTCTTCATACATGTACATTGAATAATGATGTCTATCACATTCCACCATCCTTGCTAACCCCCTGCGCCCTCCCTTCCCCTCCCACCCCTCTGTCCTATCTAGAGTTAGTTTGTCTATTCCTCCCATGCGCCCCCTCCCTACTCCACTATGAATCAGCCTCCTTATATCAGAAAAAACATTCGGCATTTGGTTTTTTTGGAATTGGCTAACTTCATTTAGCATTATCTTCTCCAATGCCATCCATTTACCTGCAAATGCCATGATTTTATTCTCTTTTATTGCTGAGTAAAATTCCATTGTGTTTATATGCCATATTTTTTTATCCATTCATCTACTGAAGGGCATCTAGATTGGCTCCATAGTTTAGCTATTGTGAATTGTGCTGCGTTTTTTAAACATTGATGTGGCTGTGTCCATGTAGTATGCTGTTTTTAAGTCCTTTGAGTATAGACCGAGGAGAGAGATAGCAGAGTCAAATGGTGGTTCCATTCCCAGATTTCCAAGGAATGTCTATACTACTTTCCATAATGCTGCACCAATTTGCACTCACACCAGCAATGTACGAGTGTGCCTTCTTACCCCACATCCTTGCCAACACTTATTGTTGTCTGTCTTCATAATAGCTGCCATTCTGACTGAAGTGAGATGATATCTTAGAGTAGTTTTGATTTGCATTTCTCTAATCACTAGACATGATGAACATTTTTTCATATATTTGTTGATTTATTGTATGTCCTCTTCCAAGAAGTGTCTGTTCAGGTCCCTGGCCCATTTATTGATTGGGATATTTGGTTTTTTGGTGCTTAGCTTTTTGAGTTCTTTATATACCCTTCATATTTGTGCTCTAATGTGTAAAGAGTAAAAAAATTGCTCCCAAGATGTAGGCTCTCTGTTCACCTCACAGATTGTTTCTTTGGCTGAGAAGAAATTTTTTTAATTTGAATCCATCCCACTTATTGATTCTTGGATTTAATTCTTGCACTATAGAAGTCTTATTAAGGAAGTTGGGGCCTAGTCCCACATGATGAAGATTAGGATCTACTTTTTCTTCTATTAGACACAGAATTTCTGGTTTAATTTCTAGGTCCTTGATCCACTTTGAGTTGAATTTTGTGCATGATGAGGGATAGGGGTTTAATTTCATTTTGTTGCATATGGATTTCCAATTTTCCCTGCATCATTTGTTGAAGATGCTATCTTTTCTCCAATGCATATTTTTGGCACTTTTGTCTAATAGAAGATAATTGTAGTTTTGTGGGTTAGTTTCTGTGTCCTCTATTCTGTACCATTGGTGTACCAGTCTGTTTTGGTGCCAATACCATGCTGTTTTTGTTAGTATTGCTCTGTAGTACAGTTTAAGGTCTGGTATACTGATGCCACCTGCTTCATTCTTCCTGCTAAGAATTGCTTTAGCTATTCTGGGTCTCTTATTTTTCCAGGTGAATTTCATGATCACTTTTTCTATTTCTATGAGGAATGCCATTGGGATTTTGATCAAAATTGCATTAAATCTGTATAGTGCTTTTGGTAGTATGGTCATTTTAATAATATTAATTCTGCCTGTCCAAGAGCAAGATAGATCTTTCCATCTTCTAAGGCCTTCTTTGATTTTTTTTCTTTGGGGTTCTGTAGTTTTCATTGTATGCAAAAATTCTCAATAAAATTCTGGCAAATGGAATAAGAAAACATATCAAAAAGATAGTGCATCATGATCAAGTTGGATTCATCCGAGGGATGCAAGTTTTTTCAACACCTGGAAATCAATAAAAGTAATTCACCACATCAATAGACTCAAAAATAAGAATCATATGATCATCTCAATAGAGGCAGAAAAAACATTTGACAAAATACAGCACCTTTACATGTTCAAAACACTAGCAAAACTAGGGATAACAGGAACATATCTCAACATCATAAAGGCTATCTATGCTAAGCCTCAGGCCAACATCATTCTAAATGGAGAAAAATTAAAGGCATTCCCTCTAAAAACTGGAACAAGACAGGAACAAGCTGTCTTTCACCACTTCTATTCAACATAGTTCTTGAGACACTGGCCAGAGTAATTAGACAGATGAAAGAAATTAAAGGGATATGTATAGGAAAAGAAGAACTTAAGTTATCACTATTTGTTGACTATATGATTCTATACCCAGAAGACCCAAAAAGCTCCACTAGAAAACTTCTAGAACTAGTAAATTAATTCAGCAAATAGCAAGATATAAAATCAACACCCATAAATCAAAGGCATTTCTGTATAACGATGACAAATCCTCTGAGAAGGAAATGAGGAAAACTACCCCATTTACAATAACCTCAAAAAAATAAAATACTTGGGAATCAACTTAAAACAGATTTTAACCATATCTCCTATTGTTTTTATAAAAGGATCTTAGTTTGTATTCATAATACAGAGTACTAAACAGGTAAGTAAAGTGTTGAATGAACCTCTAGAATCTCTCTATCTCTGCAAGAACATTACATATTACTCAGGTAAATGTGGGTTATTATGGTCTCTGAAGACTACATTAAATATAAGGACTCCTGGCTGCAAGAAGTTTTCTGCTGGTGGGAAATGCATCATATTAAATAAATAGGCCTCTGGTTACATAAAGACTTCTCTTATCTAGGGATTTAGTGTTCTCAAAGACCTTAACTGCAAAAAGAGAAGAGATCCTGGCACTTCCCTTGCCATTATCAAGGAAGTTCATATTTCTGATTTCATTTTTTGAAATGAAATTTCAAAGAGGAAATAGAATCAGAAAACATAAATATCTTTGATATGGGATCAAGAAGCAGTTTATCAGGAATGTTAGCAGGCCCTATAATTCACTTATCCCAGCAAAACACAGTGTCCAAAGCTTTGTTTTCTGCTTGCCAAAAGTGATAAACGTATGAGAGTCATGTAAATGAATTGAATAACTGAAACGTTCTGTTATCTAATCCTCAGGCTATTTTTGTGTCTGGTAACTTTGGTTACAAGAGTTTGAAAAATGAGGAACTGAGAAGAAGAGTTATGTCCGCTTTATAGGAGCAATTTAGACTGCACACTGCTTCATTTCTCCGGAGATGAATGGCTTGAAGTGGCAGGGAATCAGGCCATCCTAATGAAAGCAATTTTCTGACAATCGCCTAAGAGGGAAGATGTGGAGGATTGACTAATCCATGGACCATCTGCCTCCTGAATTTCCCATTTCACAGTTAGCTCTTCTATTCCCCTAGCTTGCTTCTTAGGAAGTAAATTCAAAGGAAAATATGAGTGCATGCACATCTTTTCTTTCTGTCTGGTTTTTACTTCAGTAGTCATGGTTGTACCCCAGGGGCAGGAAAATCAACTGAAATGCTTAATAGTGGAACACATCTATCTGTTCTTAGTGCAAAAAATTTCAATACATCTTAAGTACACCTAAATCTCTGTATTTTGAGGTTTATTTTTATCTTCCAAACAGACTATATTCCTATTTATTTGGTTTATTTGCTCATTGAAATCGTCTTCTTCTGCAAAGAATCAGAGGCACATTAAAGTCAGAATATGGTAAAATGATGTTATAATGTGAAAAAAAAGAGAGAAATCATTTGGACAGTCAGGTATGCAAATAGCTAAGTTAGCCCAAACCTATGAATATGTAGATCATGTAAGCAATTTAAGCTTCTTTAACTGGGTTTCTTAGCCTCTAGGTGGGATGTGATCAGGGAGATATGATCACACAGTTCTCATTTTGGAGAAGGAAGGGGTCCTAAGTCATGCACTCCAGGAAGAAAATGCAGAGGCAGAGATTTGATTGGGGAAGTTTCCTTCTCTCAGGATTAGCACCTATTGGGCAGCAAGAACAGCCTGACAGAGGTAAATTGAGCTATGAGGAGAGAAAACAAAGGCTCCCTGTAGTTAGAGCTGTAATTGAAATAGCTATGCAGAGTTGTTCCTTTGGGTAACACAGCCTTTCTACTCCTCACCCATGACAGAGGCTTGAGCCCTCTGTGATTGCAGGCTGTTCTGCTAGGGGTTGTGTTGGACCAGGTGGATTCCCTCAACAGAGGGGAAGGGAGGGCGGGGTAGAAACGGGCTTTAGCTGCAAGTCATCAGCTATCAATTCTCCCAGGAGCTGGGTTATGTGTGCTTTAGTCCTGAAGGTCATGGATTTGGGCAGCTCCCCTCGTGTCCACTACAAAACAAAAACAGATTACTCTGGGAAAGCAAAGTTATTCCAAAACAGGATGAAAAATAAATTATTTTTCATTACATGGTATAAAGAAAAATGAGTAATATAATGAGGGAAAAAAAAATCTCACCAAAAGCCCTACAGGAAATACAGCTAACAGATTTCATGGGACTATTTTCTATAGTATCCTTTGATAAGAGAGTAACATTGAAATGCTTTTCAGTGAGGGAGAATTCTCTAAGGGGCTAACCCCAAACAACCCAGAGACACAGACTATTAGAAATCCAGCTTCACCCATTCACTCAAAAAAAAAAAAAAAAAAAAATCTGTATTGAGTGCCCACTGTGTGTCAGTTATCATGATAAGCATGGGAAATATGATGAGAGAAGAAGAAGGGTTCCACCAAGATTACAGACTTTATCAAGGAATCACATAAACAAAGGTGAAATCTCACCTTTGCTAATTACACATCTGAGAGGCTCATTGTCCAGAGTTATCACAGCAGCTAATTAAAAGCTGACCTGGTTTTGGAGGTCAGAGACACCTTGAGAAAATGACTTTTCAGCTGAGGTTTGAAGGGAAAGCAGGAACCAGCAAATTGAAGAGATCCTGTGTTAGAAGGTACCATATGGCATCAAAAAGGCTGGTGTAAGCTTGGAAGAAGACCAGAGAGTCAGGGAAGGGCGGTGAGGCAGGGCTCATTACAGAATGTGGTCTTTATATCAAGAGGGTTAGCAAAATCATTCAAGTGTTTTACAAAGAGTTCTGGATGGGAAGCTATTGCTGACAAGATCCATTTAGAGGCTATATTAGTGTTCTATGGCTGCTGTAACAAATTACCACAAACATATTGGCATAAGCCATATAAATTTATTATTTTAAGATTCTGTTCTTCAAAACTTCATAACAGGTCTCACTGGCCAAAATAAGTAGCAGGTTGGTGCTTTCCTTTCTGGAGTCTTTAGGATAGGAAACAATTTTCTTGTATTTTCCAGATTCGAGGGGCTACTCACATTCCTTGGCTCAAGGCCCCCTCACATCTTCAAAGCCAGACCTGGTTGGACAAGTCTTTCTCACATACTTGGAAACTAATTCTTCTGCATCCATTTTCCACAAGGACACTTGAGGTTGCATTGGGCTTGTCCAGATAATACAAAATAATCTCCCCCATTTCACGACCAGCTGATGAGCACCATTAATTCCACCTGCAACCTTAATACCTCTTTATCATAAGAGTAACTTATACACAAATTCTGGAGATGAGAATATAGACATCTTTTATATCTGTCCACCATAGAAAGGACCAGAGTGGAAGCAAGGACACCAGGTAGAGAGGAGGCTGTTTTTATTGGTAGTTGTACATATGCAAAGCTATGGACAGATTTGAGTTGCGTGGGAACTAAAACTGAGACTGGGTTATGATTGTCCTGGGAGTGAGCTCTATGGACCCAAATTTATTCTTTTTAAAAATATTTCCTGTGAGCAGATAGTGTTCTAGTTTATGGGATAGAGCATTGAGCAATTCATAAAAGCCCCTTCTTTCCTGGACCTTAACTTCAAGAAACCTGCTTTTGCCAGGGATGATTTTGTCTGTAAATATTGTTTTTCTCAAGCAGACATTGAAAGGTTGCTAGATAGACACTCTTTTTTGATCAAAATGTAATTAAAGCTATCTCCCATTATTCTATGACGATAGGACCCAAGATCGCTGACACAGGCTATCTGAATTTTTATTTAAGTTTTGATATAAGCTTACACCTTTACAGTGAAACCAGAAATTACATAATTTAGAAAATGTCCTTAGTATGCCACAGCTGAATTCTTTCATCTTTTCCAGAGATATGGAAATTTGTCATGCACTTGCTTTTTAATTCTGAATATCACAGGATATCTGAAGGTTCTAAAAGAGAGGTGATACCTTTTGATATTCAGATTAAGAAGCTCCATGTTAGACCAGACTTCAACTTTTAATCTTAAAGGAAACATTTTGTACTTAATAGAATGAATCCAACTTTTATGTGGAGGCTGATTTTTATGGGAAATCCACAAATCTCCCACATGTGTTTTGAGGGTAAGATCAAACAAAAGTTACTATGGCTAGTAGTAACCTGGTGGTTAAAAGGCAACTAGACGACTTTTGCAATGTCGAATGTCTTCTGTGGTTACCTGATGCATGAGTTTACTCTCTTGCTGTTGAAGTAAATAATTAGTTTGCTACATTATCTCTAACCCATTTCTTTTTAATGAGATCACTTTGTTACAAATTTAAAAATAAACATGAATGATGAAAAAATTTAAACATGATGATGATGGATTATATACTTGCATTTATTCAACTTTTATAAACCAAAAATATGTATCTTTTAATTGAGGAAATGTTATTTTTGCTTATCTCCTTTTTATAAGACTTAATACATGAAACAATATCAGAACTAAAATCAGCTCCTGAAAGCAAGAAAGTTTGGAGACATCTTAAGAACTTTCACAGTTTAAACTGGCTGCAAAACTTACAGATAGACTCATTTGAATGAAAAACACATACAAACAAAGAATCATTAGCTCTCCTACAGTTGGTTATTTTTCTTGCATGGATTTTATAGTGCTCTGTCAGTATACTTCTAGGAATCAATTGGTTAGCTAAAAATTATATGGGTTAACCATGAATTTTGTTTAAAAAATCAGTCATGCTAATTAACCTGATGAATAACTGAAATTTGTTAATCAAGCACTTTAAATACACATACACACACAGTTCATATATCAGATGTTCTATTTTAACACACAACATGGAAAAGTAATTGCAGCAGATGATCCTAAACATTTGTCTTCCTTAGAAGACCATCTGACTTAATGACTCACCTCATAATTTTAAATTTCTCCTTTCTATTTTTGTGATTAAAAATTAGTGTCTAAAATTTTAATAAACTGGAAAAATGGAGGCTGACCTTTATGCAGTTTAGACAATACTCTTCCCTAGAATTTTACAAGTTAGCTATGTATAAGCGTGGATATTAATGCATATGTCTATTGCAATACAAATAGTGTTCAGATTTGTACATGCCTCACCTTGAAAGTTATCAGTGTGTACCGTGAAGGGTAGAGCAGCAGCCTGGGCAAAGTGAGAACAAGGTGGGGAAGAACCCACATTCCTTTAAGAGTGGCAAAAATAAATTCCTTATAGAAAAAAGAGGAAGGTGGAGGGATTAAAGAAGTCCTCCTAGGCACTCATGTTATAGTACCACTACTCACCACAGCCAAGAAGTAGGAGCAAACCATATGTCCATATGACTTGGTGTGTGTCTGTTGTAATTTTGTACATTTATAGTCCTGTAAGCATCTTGTATTTGATTTTCCATTTCATTTTTTAGGTTTGGGAAATTTTCTGATTTTTTTTTTCATTGAAAAGATTGTGCATTCCTTGGGTCTGTATCTCTGCACCTTCATCCATTCCATTAAATCTTAATTTTGGTCTTTGCATGTTGTCCCATATTTTTCAGAAGTTCTTTTTATGGTTTCTTAATATCTTCTCTGTGTGGTCACCTTTATTTTCAAGATTATATATTTTGTCTTCAATGCCTGAGGTTCTGCCTTCCAAGTGGTCTAATCTGTTGGTGATGTTTTCCATTGACTTTTTAATTTTGTTTATTTTTTTCCTTCATTTTGAGTATTTCTGCCTGATTTCTTTTCAGAATCTCTATCTCTTAACTTAAGTGATCTTTTACCTCTTGAATTTTCTCTCTCATTTCATTCCTTACATTTTTCTTTACCTAACAGATCAGTTTAACTATGTACAACTATGAATCCTTCTCTGAGATTTCTTTAACTGTGGGGTCATTGGATTCTATTGTTGGTGACTCTTGGTTTGTTTGGGGCAATTTGTTCTCTTTTTTTTTCATGCTGCTTGTGTCTAACCATCCAGCAGTGTTGATCTGAAGCAGTAAAGTTTCTACCCTGTGGACTTTGAGTATTGCTGAAGGTTTCCAGTAACTTGCCTTTAAGGGGGAGACAATAATAACAGAGACCAATGCAAACAATATATAGCCTTAAACCAAGTAGCCCCTATACAATGTCTACGATATTGTTGCAATAAACAGAAATGATGTGTTCAGTTATTGCCTACAATAAAAATAGTAAGTTTGCAAAAGGGTTTACAATTTCAGATGATGGACAAAGAGAGAACAGGAGTGGTGTAGAATGTGATGTTTATTAGGAAGGAGGAGAGAAGATAGAAGTAAAAAAATATAAGAAAAGTGAAAAGGGGAAAAATCAAAGCTGATAGGAGAAAAGAAAGAAAGGGCATCAAGGGAAACAGATGAGAGGGAAAAAAACATATATAATAAACATTTTTTAAAAATTAAAAGTAGAAAGAGAAAGGTATAAAAGAAAGAATTCAAAGCAAAACTGAAATATACTATTCAGACAGCCCAGTCCTCAATAAACTGATGCATGAAAAATGGTTGCTTTCAAAAATGGTAGAAATGTGAGAGGAAAAAAGAAAAAGAAAAGATAATTTTTAAAAAATCTTGATGAAATATTGAATAATTGTTTCCATTGAAGTTCAAAAGTTTGTTAGCTTCCCTTCTCAGCATTAGGTAGGGTTGTTATCTATTCTGCGTGGGTGAATCAAGGCCAGGTGCAGGAACCTGCAGGCTGGCACAAGGATTCGAGGGCAGCTATGAAGCTGAGCGCTATACCTGGTGAGTTCCCCAGCCAAGTGGCTTGTGATGCAAGTTGGGGCCAGCTAAGTCAGGGATCCAGCTGATCAGCACAGGGAGGATCAAGTGTGGCCAGAACCTGTGGGAATGTGCTGGAACCTGTGGGCAGTTGTAAAGCTGTGCACTGAAGTGGGCGGGTCCAGTAGCTAAGCAGTGTGTGGTGCAAGTTGGAGCCTGTCCTCATGGGGCCCAGCTGTTCTGCATGGGTGGATAAGGTCAGGCACTGGGGAACTTGCTGGCAAGTGCTGGGACCTACAGTTGCAGGTGAGAAGCGCTCTGGGCTGAGAAGTTCTGACAGCTATTCAGGGTATGGGGAAATTTTGGGCCTGGTCACGTTGGGGATTCAGCTGTTCGATGCCAGCAGATCAAGGCTATGCATTGTCATCTGTGGGCCAGCCAAGAAGCTGTGAGCAATGGGCCGAGTCAGGAGCGCAGGAGGGACTGGGGACTAGGGAGGCAGATGGCCCTATTTGGTGCTGGACTGATGCTGAACCTGGTGGGACTCAGGACCCTGAGGGGTGGGGGCAGGCCCCAGGAGCCCTGTAGGTACTGGATAGGCTGGCTGGCTGAGCTGTGGGCACAATGCCTTCACATCCTCTTCCAACTTTCCGGCTCCAACTACTGTAACCAGTCCTGACAGACCCCATGAGCTGGGCACAGAGCTGGAGAGAGTCTGGCTCTCTCCCACCTCTAACCTGTATTCCCCTGGGGAAAGGCAAATTCATGTATCTGGGTTTCCAGTTTGCTTAGGCTTGGCCACGCTGCAATCCCAAAATTGCTCCTGGATCATGGACCAATGGAGAGGGGTTTTCCCATTTTTAAATATATCAGATTCATGAGTCAAACAGTCTCTGGTTCAGCTGATAGACTGACCCTCCAGAACCAGGAATTTTCACCCTAGACCTTGAGTTTTGGGTAGCCAAGCTAAGAAAAATGCTGCCTCATGCTAAACCACTATCTTGAAACCCTCCCTCTATTGCTGATTTTAGTGGATACATAATATTCCATTATATGCATGTCATACATTATTTATTTATTCCCTTACTACTGGATATTTTGGCTATTTCTCATTTTCTGCCAGATGCTTAACCTCTAACTCCTGAATGGAAGGTTAAATAGATTTCCAATTAAAAATAACCGGAAACAAAATATTACATAAGTCTAATTCTTAGACTCTGAACTATAAGTCTCTCATTAACTGGCAAAGAAGTTGTCCTTTGTCCTTGAGCCAGGTGAAGCAGCATACTAAACTGGCAGTGACACAGCTTATATAGTTTAAGGAACCCACTCTGAAAATTTTGTTATGATTCCCTATGGAAATATGCCTCCTATCCTTCACCTAATTATTAATTGTAAAAGGAAAACAATTAAAAAATGAAGCAAAACAGGTATAAAATTTCCAGGGTTACAAAGCATATATTTTACCCACACGGAGCTTTCCAGATCAACTTGCTAATTTTTACTATAGAGCTCATTATAAACAATTTTCTCCACAATTAACAGTTACTGAATATCTTCAATGTACCAGGTGCACTAACAAATATATGAAAAAAGGTTCAATATCTATAGCTATTAGAGAATTGCAAATCAAAACTACTTCAAGATTTCATCTCACTCCAATCAGAATAGCAGCTATTAAGAATACAAACAACAATAAGTTTTGGTGAGGATGTGGGAAACAGGCACACTCATACATTGCTTGTGGGACTGTAAATTGGTACAGCCAATATGGAAAGCAGTATGGACATTCCTTGGATAACTTCGAATGGAACCACCATTTGACTCAGCTATCCTACTCCTCAGTCTATACCCAAAGGACTTAAAAACAGCATACTACAGGGACACAGCCACATCAATGTTTATAGCAGCACAATTCACAATAACCAAACTGTGGAACCAATCTAGATGCCCATCAGTAAATGAATAGATAAAGAAAATTGGCATATATACACAATGGAATATTACTCAATAATAAAAGAGAATAAAATCATGACATTTGCAGATAAATGGATGAAGTTGGAGAATATAATGCTAAGTTAAGTTAGCCAATCCCCCAAAACCAAATGCCGAATGTCTTCTCTGATATAAGCCAGGCTTAAATGTAGAAAATGAAGAAGAAAAAGATGATCAGTGAAAAATAGACCTGAGCTCTAAAACCTTAATCATCTTAACCCATTTAGTATATGGGTGTCTCTAATTTCTAGAATATCTGAAGAGAAACTTAGGTTCACAAATGTTTTCTTTAAGGTTATCAAGAAACACTTTGCCGAAGTTTACTCTTTGAAGATACTGCATTTCCTTAATATATATTTAAAAAATATTTCCACTAATGTGCGTAATGCAGTTATCTTTTTTAAAAAATGAATTTACTTAGAAACAATTTATTTTATGTTAAATAAGTGGAGATTTCAGTCATTGTTTTGCTGAATGGACCATCTGTCATTCTTTATTTCCATTTTGCTTTCAGATCATCTGATGATTAGTTTTCTTTGGAATTTTTACCATAATGAAAGATATAGTTTCAGTTCACCAAGTAAACTATAAAAAGTAACAAGGAAGAATGGAACAACTAGATCAAAATGATACTCTAACCAGAGGATACAGAAATGGGAAAAAAAAATGTGTGCTATGAGATGTTAGCATTACATTTCCTTTGTTTATAAGCCAAATAGGATTGGGTTAGCCTTCCAGGATTTTTGGAAACAAAATCAAATCAATGGAATGGTGTTTATCTGATTGGTGTCCTGTTCCATCTTGTTCATAGGTGCTCTCTGTTCTGCTCCCTGCGCTCTCTCGGCTTGCTTTAGTGCTTTTGTGCCCAAATAGTTCTGTTGGAGTAAGTATCCCATATGTAAAAAGTCAATTAACTCAGCTCTATTACTATTCAGATTTGTCAAGACAAAAGAATTTTAGCCTTCTTTAGGTTCTTCTAACCTTCTATTTACCTGACACTTCCATTAGAGGCAATTAATTAAGATCAAACCACTTTGTAATGGGGATAAAGGCAGAATAGCAGCAGTGAAGGTGACATACAGAGACTGAACTGTGATGTAGAAGCTGAAGAGATTTAGATGAGGTGAGGAAACTCTAAAATTCTGAATTTTCTTTACTAAATGCAGAAGACCATTGCAAGTTGAGGAAGACTAATGGAGAGTGAGATGGTTAGAGAATGAAGTCTCTGGATGATACACAGGTAGGAGAAGGAAGGCAAGAAAAGGAGGGTGTTGGCAAAGTCAGTTAAGTCTCTTTCTTTTGCGGACGAGGGGTGCAGGGGATTGAACTCAGGGGCACTCAACCACTGAGCCACATCCCTAGCCCTATTCTGAATTTTATTTAGAGACAGGGTCTCACTGTTTAGCCCTTCACTTTTGCTGAGGCTGGCTTTGAACTCATGATCCTTCTGCTCCAGCCTCCCAAGCTGCTGGAATTATAGGCGTATACCACTGTGCCTGGCAAACTCCAGAATTTTGATGGTTTCAAACACTCTCAGTTTGCTGTTCGAAAGAAGGTCATTATACAAAATAATTTGCAGATAGAAGGCACAAACACCAAATCATACACTCATTTCTGTTCCAATATAAATGAAGAACCCTGCCCTGTGCATATGAAGGAAAGTTTTCAGCCTTATTAAGTAACAGCTTACTCAATAGCACAATCCAAGAGGGGCCTAATGGGCTTTTTTAGCATAGCATTTTAATTGTTTAGCTAGGTGAAAAACAAATAATCTGCCAATATATGGTTTGGTTTCAATGTATAACTTACAATCTGGCTTTTAAATACAAGCACTCAATTCTATGATAACTGATGCCATTAAAAGGATATAGAAATTATAGAAAAAATAGGATACAACTAAGCCCCCATGTGATAATCACTTTATATAAGGTATCTCATTTGATTTTCATGACATTAGAAAACTTGAGTTAACTTAACCCTTGTCCATGTTGGTGCAACTTATAGGAGGAGAAGCCAAGATCTAATTCTAAGATGATCTGGCTTTATAATTTATGTTCTGCCCATTATACCATATTGCCTTCTACCATTTCCTCATACAGAAAGGTGAAAGATTGACCCTTCAGCTGGTAGAGACACAAACCATGCATTATTTTTCCAAATGAGCCGTGAATGCATTATAATGACACAAAGACATTAGGAAGTACATTAAAGGAAGTGAGAAATTGCCCTATCTACTGGAAAACTTTCTTGATGTTCTAAATATTTCCAAAATACTGGGGATTCCACAACCAGTCAGCAAGGACCAAACACCCAGGAGCCAACTGCATGTGTGGCAGGGATTCCCCAGGCTGCTACCTTCATTTCCCCTGACTCTGCACCAGGAATAGTACACCACACAGGACACCAGCACCTTCTGTTACCTGTCCCACCACACTGTCCTTTAGAAATTTATGTAGGGCTGGAGATATAGCTCAGTTGGTAGAGTGTTTGCCTCACATGCACAAGGCCCTGAGTTCCATCCCCAGCACCACACACACACAAAAAAAAGTATGTAAATATTGACATAAAATGTGTGTACAAAAAGGCACAGTAAGTCAAGTATCCACCACCCAACTTCAGAAATAACACAATCTGAAAACTTTGGAAACCTCTGAAAGCAGAAGCCTGATCCTATTCCCCTTACTTCCCTCAGCATCACCACTTACAAATTTCAAGGTTATTTCTGTGCATTGTTGATAATTCTACTCCATCTGGTGTGCATTCCTAAACAATATACATCACAGTCTTTTCATTTTTCCAAAACAAGGTAAATGGGTTCACATGGTAGGAAGTCTTCTGCAATCTGCTGTTCTCATGGTTTCTTTTTTCTCCTTTTTTCCTTTCTATCATTATGTTTGTGAGATTTTCCCATGTTGACAGAAGGATCTGTAGCAACATTCCCACTGTCCACTTCTATCAACATCTTACTTTTCCATTTACATACAGGATTACTATTACAAATGACACTGTTACAAATGTCTTTCTACCTATACCCACATATGAGTTTCTCTAGGCTACACTTAGAGTCTTGGGTCAAAGGGTGTATGCACCTTGAACTTAATGAGATATTTAAAAAATTGACTTCCAAAGAGGTTGTGCAATTTCACAATCTCTTTCCAAATGTGTTAAGAGCTGCTAAAAATATCAACTTCAATAATGCCTGATTCAGGATGGATCACCATTCCAGCAGACACTTTGAAAGTTTGTTTTCCCTTTTCTTCATAATTGTCTTTCACCTCCTGAATTAGCTAAAGTAAACAGGCTAGAGTCCAACCTGATTAGTAGTGATTGCATGCGGCCCTTCTTATCTTTGGTATGCCCATTCTGAAAAATAAATATATTGTACCTCTTCTTGGGGAAAATTTGGCAGTACCTACCAGTAACTTTAAAAACTGCCTAGTCTCTGATTCAAAGGTATCGAACATTCACTCCAAGAAAATATTCAGAGGTATATGTGAACATTTGTATATTAAGATATTTAGTAGTATTGGTGTTAAATATGATGTCCATTGTAATGTTATTGGTGCAAATAAGCAAAATAATCTTTAGATAGAAGCTAATTTAAAAAGTGCTTGCATACTCCCATAACTGAATACTAAGCAGAAATTAAAAAGAATGAGATAGATACAAATGCACTGGAAATATTATTGTTTCAGTTAATGATCTCTGCATAACTACTGAAATTTAACTCTGAATTTGTTATACTTCAGGATTCCGTGGAGTGGCTAGAGGTGTCACTCTGTTCTTTTTAATGGTAGCCAGTGTCACTCATAATACTTCATTTAGGGAACAGTTGATCTTGGGACGGGAACATCACTCACATCTCAGTTGGTATAACCCCAATTCCCATCCAGGCAGTTTCTTTTCATCCAGAAGTCTAGACCATCTAACTTATAGCATGGTAGCTGGGTGTCAAGAGGAAGTGAAGCAAAAAGATGAGCCCCAAGGTGCAAATTTTTATTAAACTTCTGCTTGCATCAAACTGGCTATTGTCCAATGGCCAAAGCAAGACATGTGGCCAGATGGTGCAGAAGGTGACAGCACAAGGTATAAATTCATGTGAAACTAATGAAGTGATTTTTGAAAGAAGCCAGGCCCAGAAAGGAAAGTAGGCATGATTCACTGGGAGTCATCAATTTAACATCAAATTAATTTTATTAGGTGAACAAGTAAAAAACAAGAGCATAGTAAGATGATTATTTTAAAAGTGATTACATATACAATGTCTGGAAGAATACATTCTAAGCAGTTTGAAAAGTGAAATAAATTTGTATTGGAATTGTTAATCAGGAATGTGAGGCTTACATAGAACTTTTTTTTTTTTTTTTTTTTTGTACTGGGGATTGAACCCAGGGGCAATTACCACACCCCCTAGCTCTTTTTGTATTTTTTCTTTAGAGACAGAGCTCACTCACTAAATTGCTGAGGCTGGCTTTGAATTCTTAACCCTCCTGCTTCGGCCTCTCAAGCCACTGGCATGCACCATCATACCTAGCACTTATCCTTACATATAATTATAATGCACTAGGAAGACTGAGGCAGGAGGATTTAGAGTTCAAAGCCAGCCTCAGCAACTTAGCAAGGCCCCAAGCAACTCGGCGAGACCCTGTCTCTAAAGAAACAATACAAAAAGAGATGGGAATGTGGCTCAGTGGTTAAGTGCCCCTGGGTTCAATCCTCCCTACTAAAAAATAAATAAAAACTTAATTAATTTATAAAAACAATAACAGAAGGAAAATCAGGAGAGTAGAGCAAGTGAGTGGGGAAGCAAGAGGGGAAAGAAAGGAAAGGTATTGGAGAATGAGATTGATCAAATTATGTTATGTGCATAAATGAATATAGCATAATGAGTCCCACCATTATGTATAATTATAATGCCAAATTTTTTTTAAAGTGAGGCTTTTTTTTCTTTTTTTGGCAGAGTTAAACAAGATCCTTGGCAAACATTCTACCACTGAGCTACAGCCCCAGGCCCTATCATGAAAGACTTTTTAATGGGTATGTATGCCCATTGTTTGAATTGTTTATAATAATGATATGTGTAATAATTTAAAAACAGTGACAGAAAATGAGGTTGTTAAAGAATTGTGTGGGAGAATGTCCATAAGATATCACTGAAAAACCATTAACAGGGGTCATTTTTTTTTAAAGTGGGTATTTCAAAAGGAAAGAATTGTGAGAACTGTATTTCCTCGTCATCACTTGCTTTGTCTTCCTCACTTTATATAAGAAATGCACAAATTTTGCAATCAGAAGAAACAATAAAGAGGAAACAGAATCAGCTTAAACCACTGGTCATGTTCTTCTTCTTCCCCGTGTAGATACTTTAGATTACTGCAGCTTCATTTTGCATACTTTATATCACCAAAATGCTCATGTGTCCAAGAGGAACAAAATTTTTGCAGTGGCCAAGTGAAAACTTTAGGTGTTTTTATTCTGCTTTGTGCTACATGTTTTGCAACCTAGTAACATCATGAAGCAACTGCAAACCGCTTCATAATGATGGGTTTTTCTAAATGTGCATTTTGGATTTCCCAAACTCAAATCCATATTTGCTAACTTATGAGACAGCTTCCCCCGTATTTGCAGTTGTCATTACCTTAATCATGTCACTGGTCCTTTGATAGCAAGGAACAAGTAGACTTATTTTTCTAATATTTATTTTTTAGTTATAGGTGGACACAGTATCTTTATTTTATTTTTATGTGGTGCTGAGTATCGAACCCAGTGCCTCATGCATGGTAGGCTAGTGCTCTACCTCTGAGCCACATCCCAGCCCAGACTTCTTTTTGACAACTGTTTCTTGAGAATGTATTTTCCCCCTCATATTCAACATTTTTAAAAATCCATAAATAGATCTTGTTCTATGTGGTCTTCATTTATTTTTTAAAACAAGCAGCATTAACATAGTTCAGTTTCATTTACTGGATAATGCAGGACACTACATGATGGGGGAAAAAAATCAAGATCACTTCCTTCTTACTTCTTCTAATAAGAATTAGTTTTTATTTTTAATTTAACCTTATATTATAAAAAGCACACCCATCATAATTCATGAAGATTAAATTAAATTTAATTTTGATTCATGTTACTTCAATGTTAAAATGCCCAATGTATATTGAAATATTTTATGATTAAAACACTTTTAATTGGAAAAGTATAAAAGTAATTTAAGTGTAGCGGGTGCCATCATCAGGATGGCTAAGATAAAGCCATGTGAAACTAATGAAGTGATTTCTGAAAGAAGCCAGGCCCAGAAAGAAATCAGATGCTCTACAGCCCAATCATGCCAGGGTTATTTTTAGGCCAGGAATTCTATCCAAGACATGTATACAAGAGGACTGAACTTTCTTAATATGTTGTCTCTTGGGTAAAAAATACAGCCCTAGTTTTGGCAATGTGTACTTACTTTTCAGGCTCTTGCTAGAGATTGAACAGAGTCTGAATCCAACCATTTCTTTTGCTTTTGGGACTGGAGCCTGGGCAGAGGCAAGTCTAATTAGAATCCAGACAAATTCCAAATCCCTGAAATTTGTGTGACTAAGAGAAAGTACCAGGGGTGGGACTTTTTCCTCCAGTGTCCACAGTTGACCTTCTCCAATGATGGTGAAAAAACACTGCCACCAAGGAATTGAAGAAAGGGTCTATAGGAGTTTACTATTTACTAAATATAGGAATAAGCAACTTATAGATAATCAAAAATTCTGGAATTCCCATGCTGTGTTGTATGCAAGATTCTTCTAGGCCTTCTATAAAAGATGGACACTGACCTCCACCATGGTTCACTGTGTGCATGATCTGGGGAAGACAATCAAGTTTCTGTACTTGAGAAAGCAATAGTAATTGCATCTCAGCCATATATCAGAATGAGGCAGGAGGACAATTATGGACAGATGGAATCTCAAGGGGCACTGGTTCCCTAAATCCTTAGACCATCATGAAAAACACAGTCACTTGATCTTACCACTGGATTGCTATCCAAATCTTGATTATTAGATGATTAGAATTTCCCAGAACTTTTTGTAAATGGCAGATTCCTTGCTCCCTCCACCCCATGCCTAATACCCTCTCTGAATCTTTGACCATATGACTCAGGAGTATGTGGGTGTGTGTATGTTTATGTGTTTAAGCTCTCAAATATTTCCTCTGAAGTCTCTCCTATAACCTTGTATTCAAAAAACACTTTGCTTAGACTAAGCTATTTATTACTGATATAATTAGAGATTAATCCCTTAAGCAGTTCTCACTACTAACACCACAAGGAAGCACTTTCTAATGTGAGAGATGGTGTCTTATCCTGAACAGTGGAGTTGAGTAAGTGGTTTCTTCATTTTTGAGTAAAAATTGGGCTTGGTTCTTACGACAGGCTCTCTAATTTATAAGGAAGGGACAAATAAGACTATAAGTTCTATGAGGACAGTGGACATATCTGTATTATTTACCAGGTACCCTGAATACTTGGCAGAGTACCTGGCACAGAGTCAACACTTAATAAATATTTGTTCAGTGAACACAAGATGGAAGAAATGTAGAGTTAGACTTTGTATTCACAAAAGTTCTGTTTCAATGAAGGATTTGAATGCAGACATGTTCAGACTGAGCCTTTAGCCCATTTGCACCATGATATAAAAAGCAGTCTTCATCTGAGGCCTAAAATGGCCCAAGGACAATCATACATTTGTCTGGTTTTTCTGTTTGGTTATTTATGCTGATGTTTTCCTTCCTTTAGGTTAGGCTGAAAGCAGAAAAGTTTTGGGCTCTGGCAATACCCAAAGAGGAAGGGAAGGAAGAAGATACCTGAAGAGGATTGTCTGACACTGGCCCCAGCAATGTGTTGGGCCTCAGAAGAGTCACCCAGTAGAGCACACTGTCTCTGGAAACCTGGCCTTGAGTAGTGACCACTGTCGCTGCAACAGTATCAAGTTCTGGTCTGCATTATAATTCCTGGGATGTCCTTGGCATTAAGAAGGCTATGCTAAAACCACAACCCAGTGTCATTTTATGATTGGAATTAAGTACTGGGGGAAGGGAGGGGAAGCAGACAGAGGCACTGTTAGGGGGCAACAAGATGCAGAGAGCAAAGGAATGAAGAGCCATCATCAGAAATGGCCCTGGCAAGCACAAATCTCTGTGGATTTGTGGAATAAGTAATAACTTCCTGTGATACTCAGTAAACACTGGTAGGGAGGATGCAAAATATGAGATTTGAGCAGGAATTTGGAAAGAAGTCTTGAAATAAGATTTGGGGCTTAAAGAGAAGGGTGTCTTCTGCAGGCTTAAGAAGTTGAAATTTGGAATGAGCTGGTGGTGATATAGCTTCTTAGATTAAAGCTGAACTAATATTTTAGTGCTTAGACATTCAATAAAGCTTCAAGTGTTTGCTAGAAGCAAAGTGTTATACTGGAAGAAAAGGTATGAAGACAACTGTATGAAGGATAAAAAGGAAGTACATTCCCCCTCTTTTGAGCATTTTCTTAATGGCAAGACAGTTGAAATGTTCATGGCTGATATCAGCCTTCTCAACAGGGTCGACATTACCCCCAAAGAGGCAAAACAACAACGAAAAAACCCTTTGTATTACAATAGTCTATGGACCTTCAAAGGGCAAAAGCACATAAACCAAGTATATGTCTAGTATTAAAATTTTGAGGTTGGAGTAGATATTAAGACTAAATGTATATGAGAAAATTAACAAAAAATAAATTGAAAAACATTGATATGTGCTAAAATAGTTCAGTTTGGTTAAGAAACATAAAACTATAACCACGTACTTACAAAGTTTTTTTTTTCCACACACACACACAAAAAAAAAAGTGGGGAAAAGTCTGGTAAGTATGTTTTATTTTCATATGTGGATAAGTCATATAGTATGACCTTGTCTATTAATCATAATCATCTATATTCCATTTGTTCTCCTTCCTAAAACTTCTAATCATTGCTAGTACTAAAATTAATGTAATCATTTAAAAAAATCAAATCAAGAAAAATGAATAAGACAACAAAAGCTATCTGAAAAATCATATAGCCCAGAGATCATCACCATTTTCATTTTGTAAACTGTTCTTGTAACAGTTTACAAAATGTTGTAAACATTTTTCTCAGTACATATGCCTATATATTCTTGACACATGCTCAATACACACATGCATACATATATTCCATACATACCTATAGACATGAAATCCTACTAAGGACATTACTTTTATAGCTTTTATATACCATATTATACATAATGTAAATGCATATTCTGTCATGTCATATTCTGTCCTGTCATTCTGTCATGCCATTTTCTATAGGCAGACTTGTAATGGATACTTATCAAATGCCTATGAATCAGAATTTATTCCACCACAAATAATAGAAACCTTACAGTGTGAGATTAGGATTGCCCAGAAAGGACTGGGAGCTCACTCTAGACCTCAGAAGTATCTGAGGCTCCCCTTTCTCTCTGGGGGTGGGGATGCACCCCAGCTCACCTGCTACAGGTTTCATGTCTTCTTCCATGTTATGGGTCCCAAGGCAACTGTTCCCAAACAACTCCCACAAACACCCAAGGCCCCCCAAAGCCAAGCAGCTTGTGTTTTAACCCACTGGCAAGGCTGCTGTCTGTGTGTGTACACTTAGGAGGAGATCAGTACAGACCCACACTGTGCCTTCAGGAGTTTGCCAAGGTAGCAATGGAGGTGAGAACTGGTCCTTCTTTCTTGCTAAGATTGATGGAAAGACTGGAGCTGCTGGCCTTGGTTTAGTGGTTAAATTACTTCAAGGCCATTGTTTCTGCTATTTTCTTGGCTTTTCTGTCATGTTAATTGCCTGTGGTCACAAGATGTCTGCTATTTACTATCTTGATTTTCCATTTAAAAAATTTAGATAAACAATTTGTTGACCTCAAATTGTACTTTTGTTCTAGAACTTGCAAAGGTTAAGGACGAGGCTTTTTGTTTCCACTCTTCCAGTTTTAACAACTTGTCAAACCCACCAGTGATTTGCACATTGCCTAATAATTGTAGTTCTCTGACTAGCAACATTTGCTAGAGTTGATCTATTTCTGCTTCTTAAAACACTTTCTTCACTTGGTTTCTAGGATGAAACTCTCACTTGATTCTTCTTCCCCACTGACCACTTCTTCCCAATCTTCTTCAGAAGCCCCTCCAAATCAGCTTATTAGATGTAAGAGAGTCTGAAGGCTAAGTCTTAAGATCTTCTCTTATTCTTTGAGTATCTTATTTTGTTTGATGTCTTATTTCATAGACAATTATAAATTTATGTCTCATCACCCCAATTTATTTATCCATCACTCCTTGACTTGCCAGTTAAAATTTCAATAAGCATCTCAAATTTAATAAGACTAAAGTCACATTTTTTATTCCCTATACTCTTCCCCAAATTTTATTTCTTCACAGATTTCCCCATCTCAGTTAGAGTCAACATCCTTTGTTGAATTAGGGAAGAAATTTTATGATTATCCTTCATTTCTCTTTTACTCTCATACTTAACCCAATAAAAAACCCTACTGGCTCTATCTTCAAAATAATTTCATGATCTTACCTCCACTGCCATCACTCTGGTCCAAGAACACAATTTCTCACCTACCTAATTTAAGAGACTCCTAACAAAATTGCCTGTATCAGTTCTTGTTCATTATAGTCTATTCTAAAACATGTCAGATCATGACACTTTTCTGTTGAAAACCCTTCGATGATTCTTCATCTCACTCCAAGTAAAAGGCAAAGTCCTCAAAACAGCTTCAAGGTGCTACATCACCAGGCCTTCAAATCCTATGATTTCATTTTCTTTTTCAGCATCTTGGTTTTGCTTTGATCTATTTCAAGACATAGAAACTATCCATAAAGATAGTACATGTCCAGTGGTTCTTATTTTTTGGTACATATTTCACCAAGTACAGTGATTTGCCATGGATCACCAGTTCATTCTGTCAAATGCATCCTCACCCCCCTGCTCTACCCTTTTAAGCATCAGGACCTTGGCAAAGTACCAAAAGGGTTTCTTCCATTCAGGAAATAGGCTATCATTATTGCTATTAATACGTCAATACAAGCTGCTGCCAATAAAAGCATGCTTAGTGAGGTTTCTTGAATTTATATATCTGTTTTATGTATATATCAGTTATATATAATTATATAATGTTATATAATTGTATAATATATTCATATATACAATATATTAATATATAAATGCATATCAGTGTATATGTTATAATCTATATCATGTATATTATATTATATTATAGCATATATAATAATATACATGATGATTGAAGAATTAAAATTTATGTTGTGAGTCCACACTTGGAATATAAACAGCTTTGCCTACTGGATGTTTTTGACTTATGTTCCATGGAATTGATTCCTCCTCTGTATCCCAGATAAATATGCCAATTTCACAACTCAATATGAAATCATAGTACAGATACATTAGGGTTAAGACTATTCAACCACACACAATTTTTTATAGGCTTGGTTTTTGGCTGAACCCTACTTTCATTTCACTGTTAGAAGGCCTGGCTTTGATCTGGAAACTATAGAAACACTTTATTATATTTAGGCAGGATTAGTTACAAATTGTTTATTAAAATGAGGAAGGAAAGGGGGCGGTTTAGAATTTCACTGAATTCTTAAGTGTCCATTTACTGGGTATTTCTAAAATAACATCTCAATTTGATTATTAGAATTTTCTTCAAATAACACAGTTATATAATTCTCTTCCTATTTTACAGAGTAGAAAACTTCAGTATAAAGAAGTTAAATAACTGATACAACCTCAGAACAAAAGTCTGTGTGACTCCCCAGCTTGGCTCTTTAGCACATCCCAGTTAAGTGATATCCCACAGTACAAAATTCCAGTGTCTCCAGATAATTTTCTTTCAAGAAATCCAGCATTAAAATGCCCCCCCCCCCATTAATTTCTGCATCAAATCCAATAGTTTGGTCTTTCTTATTTATTTCATAAAGATGAAGCATATTAAACCATGATCCCTGAATTCCTATTTTACAAATGGGAAAATTTCCAACAGATAAAAATTCATCCCAACATTCATTGACTTTTTGCATTTAAGTCCATATTTTAAATTTTGCTTATTTGTTTTAACCATATTTCTAAAACCTTTAAATCATAGGGACCTAACTTTGACTTATTAATTTAATAATATTAACCTTAAGATAAAATATCTAATTCTACTATACAATCACTCTTGTCTGGTCATACGGCTTTTTTTTTTTTAAATCCCAAAATACCTATTCATTTATGTATATTAGGATACCACCATTTAGAAATTCAATTCTTCAATCCTTTTGCATATACTCCCTATAAAAATTCTTATATCCCAAGAAGAGTTATTCCATTTTGAGCCCTCTTGATTTAACAAGATAGTAGAACAATCTTTCAGATTCCTTATAAATTGCCAACCAGGCCCCTATACTACTAGGACAACAAAGGAGAAAGAAATTGTCTTAAATTAAGGGTCAAAGAAAGGGCACCAAAAGACGAAGTTCCCTTACATCATGAATCTGCTTCACTTCCCCTTTAACTGCCCGATAACACAGCCTTGCAAATGGATCTCAATGGTAGTGTCATGATCTCTCATCTGCTGTGGCTTTACTCATGGATAAAGAGCAATCAACTTCTTGAAAGAAAAATTTGCAACCAAATTTGGTTGCCCAAGAGCATATGATTCTGAATCATTTTCCCATCTGTGACACCGAAAGAATCTGGCATTATTGCTTTTTTCTCAAAACTTTGCAATCAAGTCCTTTAACCACGGGGCATTTACTACTAAACAACCACACCCCAAACCCACACTCCATAGCTACCAGGGGAACCTGGGGCTTCCCAAGCAGGGGCATACGGAATAGCTGGCCACTATGGTATGACAAAAAGATCACTGGCCTTAAAGTCAAAAAACCTGAGTTTGAATCACAGCCCTGCCATTTACAATCTCTCTAGCTTGGGGCAAGTCACTTAATGTCTCTGAACTTTGATTACATCATCTAAAATCTGTACATAATATGATCCACCTCACAGGAGTTTTCCGAGAACGACATGTGAGAACACTTAGCAACAGGAACACTAACAAAGGAAATGTACTCCATGAATGTGTTTATTTATTTTTAAGTTAGGGCTCTGGTTTTCTTCTCTTGTTGTGCAGTAAAGAGTCTTGAACAACTGAGTAGTCCTTTTCCCCTTAGTATCCACCAGGATCCTGGAATCTGAACACCACATTTACCTGTACTCAGACAGGAGGGATATAGTAATCAAACACTGTTATGGTTGGGGTATGAAATGTCCCTCTACAGCTCATGTGTTGAGACTTGGTCCCCAGCGCAGCAATGTGCAGAGGTGGGGCTTTTAGGATGTAATTGGATCATGAGGACTCTGATCTCATCAGTAGATTAATTCATTGTTATCTGAAGGGATTATTGAGAGATGGCCGAAATTATAGGTATTGTGGGAAGAAGTAGGCCACTGGTGGTATGCCTTTGGGAACTATATCTTGTCCCTGACCCCTTCCTCCTCTCTCTGCTTACTGGTTGTCATGAGCTGGGCAGTTTTCTCCCAATACAGCCTTCCATCATGATACTCTGCCTCATCTCAGCCCCATAGCAATGAAGCTGGCCAACCATGGACAGAAACTTCTGAAACTATAAGTCAAAATAAATTTTCTCTCTTAGAAGTTGTTTACATCAGGTATTTTGGTCACATCAATGAAAAGCTGACAAACAGTTTAACGTTAAATGTTTACTTTTAAGAGAAGAGAAATAATTTTATCCTTAAAACTACCTCCAGTAACAATTTAGAGAAATTCTCAAATTCCACAGTCATTCCACTTGCCAATTATTATTATGGTACCCAATTGCAGTATAAATGCCTCTGATAGGGGTAAAACATTAACTTTGTTGGCCATGTAGGAATGAATGTGTGATATAGTGTTTTTTGTTTGTTTGTTTGTTTGTATTTTTATGAGATTGAATGTGGTCAGAAAGGAAATAAGATGCAAGGGAGTTTTCTGAATGCTTCTCTGAAAAGAGGACTTTGGGACTCTAAGAGTGAACTTTTTCCACTCCATGATTCCACACTGGGCATTGACCTTCGTGGAGAGGAGAACTCAGAGGAGAAAGCCCCCTGAACCTGCAGATAATTTTCAGGGCCAGATAGAGTCTTCCCAGTTCGGTTCAGAAAATAGCTTTAAATATGGTTGGTTGCCATATTTAGCAAATCAAACCACAGGAAGCCCAATGAAATTTGAATTTCTGATTTACTACACTTCTTAGTATGCTTATTGCGTACCTGAAGTTCAAATTTAACTGAGTATCTTGTATTTTACTAGGCAACCACACTCTACAACATTGAAAGATCCAAGGATAGTGAAACCCACACACTTTTCTGGGACTCAGAATTGCAAACAGAATAATGTGGTCACTAATTTTGTCAATGTGAAAGATGGTGGTAGGATGTGAGTTACCATTTGCAAAGAGAGAAGCACCTCTTGTGTCTGTGTCCTTCCTTCCCCCAAGAGAGGTGGGGCACTGCAGGTCTTTCTTTATCTGTCCATACATGCTAATTGTGCTGGAAATACTACGCAGCTGCCATACTCCAGCACTTGTCCCTGGGAGTAAAGCAGTGACTTGCATGAACACTTTCTGTGCCCTAAGAGAGCTTTCAGTCCTTTAAAGGGGAGGATTGTGCCTAAACGGTAATCCTCACATTTACTGCAATAATTGCAAACCTATAAGCCCTGAGCTAAGACTTGAGGAACAAAATGGTGACTTCAGCCAACATTCACTGATCTCGTCAGGTGTTGGTGGCTCTGTACTAGGTAGTATCAGACATGTAAAGTCAAGGGAAGGGTATGCTCTGCTCTTAAAGCTTATGATTTTGTAAGGAAAATTCACAGGGACAAATATGGGCTAAGGTCAATTCTTATAAGGCTTGAATGGGAACACTCTTTTTTACATCACATTACTTTATTTTTCTTTAGGGAAGAAAACAGAAGTTCATGTTCCTTTGAGTATTTCTTCAACACATGATAAAGTCACTTTTCTGACAAATGTAATAATTTCATAACTCAGTATTCCATAGTTTGTGTGTGCATGTTAAAGGAAATCAAAAGAAAACTAAAGTGATGTTATATTCCCCTCCTGTTTAAAAATCAAATAAATATATTATTAATTTTCTTAATTTATCTTCCCTCTTTTATTAACATTATCTTATCTTTGGAAACGGTTCCAGATAAATTTAGCTTTGGATATATCGTGAGTTTTTTCTCTTAGGTTATGTGGTCAAACTAATGTATAAACTGTACACTTTGAACACCAAAGTCAATATCCAAGCCAAGATAGGTATCTTTTGTGCAAGGGAGATAATGCACAAGTTCATTTTATCTCTTCTTGACACTGGAATTTTCTATTCTAATAGAAATGCATCATTCATAAGGGATCTTCTCTTTTCTGTACTAAATCTCATGGTGATTGGGGGAAAAAAAAAACAGGGCATTGGGCATGCATTTCCAGCCTATTGGAAATTGGTGATCTATTAATCTCTAATAATTCATTTCTGTGACTTTGTTGCTGCAAAAGTGAAATTTCCTTATAGTTACATAAAACGAGTGGCTATAACAACATTGCAACTGATATTAGTATGCTAGATAAAATTTTCTGAAAAAAAAACACTTATAAATATTATTTAGCAAAGACTTTTTAAAATTCATTTATGATTCAATGTGTTAATATTGTAACCCCCCCAAAAAATCATATGGGTTCTTCTCACTTTAAAAAAAAAATGACAGGCTGTTCTTTTTCTTATTAATAGCCTGAGGTGATCTCTAAGAATGGTTTGCTATGCAGACTCAATCCAGACAACCCCACAAAATCATGCAAATCAACAGTTCATATCTTTGTATTCATTTTAAGAAAATATGACACTTTTCAGGTCATCAAGGACATGCATATCTGAAAAGCCACCAAGAACCTGAAAGATTTCACCTTAAAGAAGCAACATGTGTCATTCTGCCATTACAGTGGTGGATTGGTGAATTGGTGAGTATATCCAAGTCAAACAGTGAGGCTGGACACAGTGTTGATGGCTTACTTAAAAAATGTACTGACATTTTGCTACACATGCTTACAAATGCAAAGAGAAATGCTGAACCGAAGGGCTTAGATACAGATTCTCTGGTCACTGAGCATACCCAGGTGTACAAAGACCTCAAGATGTGCCACTGGACATACAGTGCCTGTGGCTGGATTAACCCATATGTGAGCTTCCCCTGTCACATGAGATGATCCTCACTGAAAAGGAACAAATCGCTCCCAAGCCAGAAGAGGAGTTTCCACAGAAGCAAAAATTATTCCAGAAGAAACGGAAGAAACAAAATATTATGGCACAGGAACAAATTCTGCTAAAAAACGCAAGTAAAAGTTTTAAAAAAGTGAACAACAGTAACTGAAGGATTAATGTAGGTACTAAGAATAAAAGCTACTTTATGATAATTCATTCTGTTTAAAAAAAAATACTTCATCAGATACGCAAAGCAGACTGGATGACAGAGCATTCTTGCACAGACAGCTTCCTTTGATTAACAAAGCCAAAGTTTGTCCTTGTCCTAGGCATCTCTGCCTACTGTTTCCATCCATTCTCATTTAGCACATTTTTTTTGTTTTTTTCAGTGCTGGGGATCAAACCCAAGGCTTCACACATGACAGGCAAGCATCCTACCACTAAGCCACATCCTCAGCCTGTTTCATCCCTTCTCCTTGACATCAGTTTGTACCCATTTCTGTCCACTTCTAGGGCCTTCTTGCCCTCCTCATTTCCCCTGCCTCTCCTCTACATAAACAACAATTAACAACCCAAAGCAAAACATTAGAAAGCATAGCTTAGCTAATGATCAATTCTTTGTCTAATATGAATTCAAACTAATGAACAATGAACCAAGGCCTATACTTTCTCAAATTAAAAAAAAAAAAAAAAAATATATATATATATATATATATATATGTGTGTGTGTGTGTGTGTGTGTGTGTGTGTGTGTGTCTTAAGTATGAACCTTTCAAGGTTAATTGCAAAGCATACTAATTACACTTTGCCTCAATCTGGAGTGATCCGAGGTTCTCCAACCTGGGGAACTTCTGAATCCCCTCTTACTCAAGTTCTGCTTTCTTTGTTAATGGCACCACTTGGCCAGCTTGTTACTTATGCTTGTGATCCAAAAATCATTCCTGAAAGTCAATCATTTCTTATGCTTCATTGTTTATATTATTTATTCTTAATAAAACTCCTCAAATCATAGTGGCTGAAAACAACAAAGATCTATGGTTTCTCTTACCTCTTGGTTGGGCACTTTCTCTGCTGACTTCTTCTGGACTCACTCATGCAGATCCTTCCAGCGAAACATTCAGCTAGGATGCTCCCCACTCTGACAGATGATGCTGGCGATTGGCTAGGGGCCGATCCCCTCCTCCTCTGAACCTCTCTGCCTTGCCAGACTGGCTTCCTTCCATGGTCATCTCAGGCAGTGTTCCACAGGCCAACAGCAGAAGCTTCAAGGTCAGAAGTCACATGCTTTATTTTTGCTTTGTGGCACTTAACATCACATAACATGATGTCACCATGTAAATTAGTGGACTTCTTTCTTTATTCTCCCTCACTAGAACACTAGCTCTATGGAAGCAGGGACTTCATCTTTTCACTTTGATGTCCTAGAATCTAAAATGTGATCTGGCACAGAATAGGAGCTTTACGAATAACTATTGAGTGAAAGTAAGGCTGGGTCTTCCTTTTCCTTAATCACCAGGTCCTTCCAATTTAATGTTCTAAGTCGACGGTTACCAGATATCCACCAATTCTCACAGGGATCCTGTAACGACGTCCAAGACATGCTCCTTGCTTAGGGTCCTCTTCATCTCCAGGCTACCCTCCACCCTGAGGATCGTTTCTGAAAAAGAGGACTGACCATGGCACTTTTGCTTCTCCAGAACATCAATGACTCCCTCACTGCCAATAGAATAAATCCCCAAAACTCTCACGATGGAAATTGTTGCCCGCGTGACCCAAATCTCTCTTGCCTGCCCCTGTTCTTCATCAAGCACTCTCATTTACAACCAATAAGGCTTGCTTCCAAAATGCAGGGACCTCCCAGGAAGGCTCTTCCTTGCTGGGTGTTCCAGACTCTTTGATATAATTTGTACTTTTGCACATGCTGTAATATTCTTTTTTTTTTTTTTTTTTTTTTTTTTTTTTTTGCTTTTTCTGGCTGGCAAATGCCTGCTTATCTTCAAAATCCAGCAATTCTATTACTTCTTCAGTGAAAGCTTGTCCAACATTTCCTTTCCTGTGAATTTCCTCAGAAACTGAAACTGGCTAATAGTTTTATTATAATTATTCTCTTATATGGCTATTGCTTCTACTCCTAGCCACAACAAACTATTATCTTCCTGTAGTTTTTTTTTTAATTTGATTTTTATATTACATATTAGTCAGGGTTCTCTAGGGGAATAGAATCAATAGGATATAATAATTATTTAAAAAAGGGATTTATTAGATGATCTTCCAGGATCAGAAGCTGGAGAGTCCTATGATGGCCATCTGCAGGCTAGAGAGCTGGAGGAATCAGTAGCTTCCCAGTCCAAGAAGTTGGAGCTTTGGAAGAAGAAAGACAAATAATGCAGCCCCACTCCAAGACTGAAGACCTAGAAACTCTGGAGAATCCCTGGTTGTCACTTTGGAAGAGTGAAGGCGCTGGAGTCCAATGTCCTCAGGGATTTGTAGCAGCAATCCAAGCATCTGCTCAAGAAGAACGGAACTTGCATCTGCATTTGCTTCTCCTTCTTTCACCCTTTTGTATTATCCAGACCCCAAGCCTACCGCACTATGTCACCATGTATATGATGACTCTCCCCTCTATGTTTGCTGCCCCCGCATGCCAATCATTTCTGTAAACATCCCAAAGCCTCTTAATCTTAGCATATCTTAATCCCATAGAGTTGACAATTCAGATTAACCATTATACCAGGCAAGGCCTGGCACAAAATTGATGTTGAATAAATATTCCCAGAGAAAGACTTGGGAGATATCCATAATAAATGATTCAGTGAAGCTCAATACAACTCAAGATAATACTAAAGAAGAATGCTGGCATTAAGAACAAAGAGAGCTAGAAAAATAACACAACCTGAGGCTTTTGTCATTTATATTAAAAATTTAGGCTTCTCTTCAGACCACCCTTAGAAACAGAAGCAGGCTAGTTCACAAATGCTAACTCTGAGAGTGTAACCTTAGGTAAGTATCCATTCAGATAAACAATTGTGGAATGATCCTAGAGGTTGTTTTTCCTACTCATTTCATAGGACAATAGAATGTGAAGCTAATGAACTTGAAATGCTTGAAGGTGGGGCTTTGGACAAATGATTAATTTGATTCTGTATGTGCTCAGCTTCACCTTAAGTCCACTCTAGAACTGATTGAAACCAGAAACTCCCAGAGTAAATAAACAATTCCTCCCCAAAACATCCTTTTTCCTACCAAGGTCAACAAATTTCTTAATAAGTATGCATAGTTTTGCTCAAAGAAATATTGAAGTGTTCTTCTTGTACACTGATACTGAGAACTTTTGAAACATGAGCTAATATTAACACTGTTTTAGTTCCCACAACATAATACCTTTTCTTGTAATCTCTCTATCATGATATTCTTAGTAGAAAGTGAGTCAAATATCCTGACTACCTACTCCTTGACATTTCTAGCAGAGATTCATGGGCTTTGCTCCATGAGGTGCCCCAGCTGGTAGGCCTCAAGCCCAGCAACTACTGACAATTCTCTCATATCCCAAGACTCAAGACCCTGTATTGGCAAGAAAGCTGAGTACAGATCCTTCTACCACACAATTATTTTCCTTAGTCAAGGACAATCAGATCCCAAGGGGGCAGTTTGTATATATTTTTGCTCAATGAAATGTTGAAACTTTTTTCTCGCACGGTTTTTTGGAAATATACCAACCAGTATTGACCTTGTAAGTACTGAGTTCCTTCTTGGCTCTGATTTCGTCTCTGTAATGATTAAAAAAAAAAAAAAAATCCGTATTTTTCAACAAGCATATGGCTAAATGTGGCAAGTCAAATATTGTTTATTTTTCTAAGGAAAATGAATTTCATCAGCATCTTTTGGCCTTTATCAATCATAGTCATGAACATAAAAATTTAGACTAAACTGAATGATTCTAATAAGGCTCTTTCTGCTTTAAAATTATATTACTTTGCCTCCTCCCAAAATAACAATTTTGGTGATTAGTATTAATACTTTCATTAAAACAGAGACATTCTTGCCTGAATAGCATCATTGTCTGAAGATGTTATCTATGCCATGGTTAATATATCCCTGTGATTGTTTTGGTCCTAATATAAAAATTATGAGACTGTTATGGTTTGGATCTAGAATGCTCCCCAAAAGCTCATGTGTCAAAAGTTTGGTTTCCCAGCTGATGGCATCATTATTAGGTGGTGGTGGAAACTTCAGGATGTGGGACCTAGTTGGAAGAAGTAGGTTACTGGGGGCATGTCCTTGAAGGATATTTTGGGGCCCTCCTTCTCTCTCTCTCTCTCTCTCTCTCTCTCTCTCTCTCTCTCTCTCTCTCTCTCCTTTTCAGTGGCCTGGAGGTGGGCAGTGTTACGCCACCATGCAGTCCTTGCCATGATGCTTTGTCTCATCACAAGCCCACAGCTATGGAGTCAATCACAGACTGAAACTTCTGAAACCAGGAGCCAAAATAAATCTTTCCTCCTTTAAGTTTATTTTCTTGAGTATTTTGTCACAATGATGGAAAGCAACTAACACAGAGGCTCATGAACAGTCAACATCACCTCCTGAACCAATGGTTTCATCACTATTTCTTATCCTCCTGCCCCACTGAACCAGATAAGAACCTAAATCAGATCCAACAATCCTATCCAGAAAAACTGCTTCTGGTACCCATGAACTAGTGAACAGATTGAAAAAAATCATTTACTATTTCTATTTATCTCAATTAATGTCATTTCCCAATTTTGGAATAAACATGGTTAAGCCATGAGATCAGAGACAGGCAGGAGCCACCTTTTAAATAAAGTATGCATTAGTCAACACAAAATGACCAACAAAAACAACAACAAAACCCCACAAAAACAAGAATATCAGGACTTAAATTTAAGTCTTATTAAGTATATTAATGTATACTTGAAGGAAATCTGGCTGAGAAGGATGATTCAGTTTGAAGGAGGATAAAACAAAAGCCTAAATATAAAATTCACCAAAGATTATTCACCATGTTATAAGAGAGACAGTGAATCTAGGATAACACTCCAAGTACTCTCTTTTCTGGTACAAGGATAGTTCCTTAATCTTTACCAAAATAAGGATGAACTATTCCCCTAAATTATCCAATTCTTATGGCTTGAGTCTGGATCCACCAAACAACTTTCTAATTATAACTTCTCAGCTCTGGTACTGAGTTTAGTTCCTGGAAATCCAACACCAACGAGCCCTAGTAATCAACATTCCCCATTTAAACGATAAGATGGCAAAGAGAAATACTTTTTCAGAAATGAATGTTAGTATCAAATCTGACTTAGCCTGGGTTTTCTTTTTATAAATAAATATATCAGCAATTGGATTTATTCATCAATTCCTCTTAAATTTAGTCACTGGGGCTATTCCCCAAATATTTCCAGTCATTCACCTGCTGGGCTTATGTAAGATTAGACATCCTGGCCCCTCATGATTGGATGAGGCCATGTGACAAGGACGTATTCATGGGTGGAAGTGATGTATCATTCCTGGGCTAGAGCATTTAATGGCCAGTAGGAGACTTCCCAGAGCTTTCATTTCCCTTATGATGGTGACTTGGCAACATTTAAAAAGCATGGCTGATTTCTCATGGGCCCTGGAAAAAGGACTGTATGTATCACAGGCATCCAGAGGGTGGCAGAAATACCCCAAAAGAATGGATCAGGTAGTTCATTCCAGAGATGACCAAAATGAAAATTATTTTGATTTGTTTTTTAACCTGAGGTATATATAGGCATAAATAGAAATGCTTTGCATGTAGCTTCAAGTTTTTTCATGATGATCAAGAATCAGTATTATGAGCAAGAACTACTTCAGGGCCCACCAAGTCATGAAAACTATTGAAGTATACATGGGGAATTGTGGGCCATGTCAACCAGGCATTTTACAGGTTGTTTCATTTAATCTTTTCAACCATTATTAGAGGTATAGTATATTTTTTTCATCTCATGAAAGATAAAATGGATGCTTGGAGATTTTAGATACTTTGCCTGGGGTTATGAGTTAATGATCAGGTGGTAGATGGAAATTTTATACACAGGACTGTCTGTGGATATCATACTCTTTCTCTACTGCCGCCTCCCTTGTATTTAACATTATCAAATTAAAACTGACTTCTTTCTATCTCTTCCTATGTTGAAGCATTGTTATAGCCCAAACCTTCCTTATAAATTTAGTGCTTCTAACAAGTGGTAAGCTAGAAAGAGCAAATAAGCAATTGTGTTAGGTATGCTGGGTGGAAACATGCCCTGGCCAATGACCTGGTATATCCATCTATGAGTGCAGGAATTTCAACAGGTGGGTGTTGTCAAGTCTTTTCATAAAGTATATGGCCTACATTTGGCAAACTTCATGGTTTTCACACATGTTCTAAAGAATGAATTTTACCAGAAAAAGCAAATTTGAAACAACTGAAATATATCCATCCAAATTTACATCTTTCCATACCTCCTTGGAATTTTCATGAATTTGTGCTATTGTTGTTTATGATGGTAGGTTTAAAAATATGACTGAGGGGCTTCAAAAATGATAGTTCTAAGAATATACTATGTAAATGTTCTGGGTTTAAAAGAGCTTCCTAATGATCTAACAGAAAAGCTTTTAGGTTATTTGAATTTTTTCCTCATTTAGTGCTTCTTCAGTTAAATTAAAATTGTTTCTGATTGCATTCCTATTCCTATTTTATTCAGTAACTTTTATGAAATCTCTATAAAATTAAGAGAAAATGTTATTGCCTTTTTGTTGACATAAAAAATAAAAGCCTAATCAAGCAGTAGATAAATTAACCTAATGGCTCATGGAAAGTCATTTAGTAGTTCTACCATTTAGCAGTCTAATCCTTTTACATCACTAAAATATAAAATAACTGCCATAAACTGTTATTCTATCAGAAGGAAGTGACTATGCTGTTTGTGATACCCTTTCACGTCTTTTTCTTCCTCTCAGTTCTAACCAATAATGAATAAATTTAAAATTTAAAATGATTCATTCGAGCAAGCAGAAAGAAGTTTCAGTTTTATTCGAGCACTATTCCAGAACCTAAAGATCCAAAAACAAAGCTAAGGGATGGTTCTTTCCTCCACATCAAAAGAGACAAAGGCAGGATTGTTTGATGATTCTAATTCACAACAGGTGGGGTCAGACACACCTGACTTGTACTTGGGATTCTGGCTCAGCCACTTGACAGCAGAGTGACTTTAGATAAGACTCTCCTAGGTCTTGAATTCCTTATCTGTACAATGAGAACAGTCACAGTGCCTCCCCGAGGGTACTTACCCTGAGTCATTCATGTGAGAAAAGGTAGGAAAGAGTGAGCTATCAGTACAGCTGAAACCTGACAGCAGGGGCTCTCTGAAGAAGGTCCACAGCTAAGACCCCTCATTGGCAAAGTAGGGATAATAACAGTATGCATCCTACAGTGGAGCATAAAAGTAGAAATAATAAATGTAAAACCCTTAGCACAACACCTGGCTATATTAATTTACTAGAACGGCCATAATAAAATATAACAGACTGGGTAGCTTAAACAACAAAAATTTATTTTCTCACAATTCTGGAGAGTAGAAGTTAAAAAGTCAAAGGGTCAGCAGCATTGGTTCTTCCTGAAGTCTCTTTCCTTGGCTAGTAGATGGACAACTGTTTGCTGCCTGTGTCTGGATGTGGTCCTCTCTCTGTAAGTGCATGCCTGTATCCCTATCTCCTCTTCTTAGAAGGAGGACTCATGTTGAGTTAAAACCTACCCTAATGACTCCTTTCACTTTACCTCTTTAAAGACCCTATTTCCACTGGGCTTGGTGGCATATGCCTATAATTCCAGTGGCTGGTGAGGCTAAGACAGGAGGATAGCAAGTTCAAAGCCGGCCTCAGAAAGTTAGCAAGACCCTAAGCAACTCAGAAAGACCCTGTCTCTAAATAAAAATTTTTAAAAAGGGCTGGGGATGTGCCTCAGTTGTTAATCGCCCCTGGGTTCAATCCCGGGAAGAAGAGAGAGAGAGAGAGAGAGAGAGAGAGAGAGAGAGAGAGAGAGAGAGAGAGAGAGACCCTATTTCCAAATACAGTCATGTTCTGAAGTACTGAGGCTTTAGACGGAAACATATGGATTGGGGAAGGAGATAATCTGTCCCATACAACTGGCCTACAGAATACACTCAATAGCCAGGAGCACTGGCACATGTATATAATCCCAGCAATTTGGGAGGCTGAGTCAGGAAGATTACAAGTTTGAGACCAGTGTGGGCAACTTAGTGAAATCTTGGGTCCAAATTTTTAAAAATACAATAAATAAATAAAAAGAAAACAAGAAATGTTAGCTATCATGGTTACTGATACTGTTGTTGTTCAATTATTATTTCTAGAGTAGTCATTTAAATAGTTTACTAGTTCCAAAAAGCATTAGGTACCTATATAAAATCAATAATAGGTTGCTTTCCTGTATTTTATTTTACAAACAGAGGCATTTTAATCATACTGATGATTAAATAGAACTGTTGGCTACATCATGTGATTCAGGAAAATACTAAGCACAAGCTTCTAGGAGTTTCCCACATCAGTCAAAGTAATAATGGGGTTGGCATCAAAGGTTCAGTCCATGTTTAAGCCAGTGATTTCATTTTGTTCTGTAGTTGCAGAATGTACCCCATCCCTGGTTGGTCATATTACAAATAAGAGTCATTGTTTTATAATGGGAACAGGGCAAGAGGGTGTGCATGGATCAGCAGAAATCTATGGGCATAACCAGAAAAACAGCCCTGGTACATGCCCTTCTCTAAATCAGTAAATGATTTCTTATCAGATCTTGTTTTCCAAGTGAAGTGCAAAAATGCATAAGAAACGACAATTGTCCTTCCAAAGAACCAATGACGGAAAACAAGACTTTACTTTGATTTTCCTTTTTTAAATCACTTAAGCTAGAATAAAATGAAACTATTGGCATCTATAGCAACACTGAAGGGAGAGTAGAAGTTACTTTGCTCTTCATGCTTCTTGTAATTTTCTTCAAAGATACAGAAATCCTGTGCTCTGAGGGGACACTGGGGACTTGGTTATACTTTCAGATGTGTACTTGATTTTCTATCAAAAAAGTGTCAAGAATCCAACTTCATTATGCAAATGATGTGCCATATAGTAAACATAGATAAGTCTTATGTGTGTTCAATAGTCAACCTTCAAGATTCTCAAGTTACTATAATTTGAAATCACTGATAATTACTTGGAACTTTAGTTGATAAAAAAAAGAAAAAGAAAATTAAAAAGGAGTGATTCTCTTCTCCTTCACTGAAAATCTACTATTTAAATTTATCTTTTCTGTCCTCTTATGTTTATTCACAAAACTGTATTAAATAAAAAATAGAAGTGCAACTTGTAAAACATGCCCTAATGAAATTCTCCTAACTTGGTTCTACCATCAGCAGAAAAATAACTGATAGAAATTTGTGCAAGCTACAGTTTTATTGGACATTATTATTTTATATTTTATGCTTCTAGCTTATATCCAACACCCAACATTTAGAAACCTCCCAAGATATAGATATAATATTTGATACAGATTTTGGGGAGGGCAATATTATTATCTTTTTCTATCTCCCTCTCCAAAAAAAAAAAAAAAAAAGTCACTGATATAGTTTGAATATGGGTAGTGTCCCCTAAAGATCCACATGTTAAGAAGTTGATCCTCAGGCAGCACTATTGGGAGGCAGTAGGAATCTTTGGGAGGCTGGGCCTTGTGGGAGGTCTTTAGGTCACTTGAGGAGCTGCCCTAGAAAGGGCTAGTGTGACCTCATCAATCCTCTTCTCTCTGCTCCTGGTTCAACATGTCATCACTTGCTTGCTGTGATATATAATCCTGCTAACCACCATGATGGACATGGCTGGGAAATGAGCCAATGCCAGAACCACACCCTTGAACCTCTAAAACTCTGAGCCAAATAAACCCCTTTTTACTTCAGACTTAGTTATCTCCAGTATTTCATTGCAGTAATGTGAACCTGATGAATTCAGCCACTAAAACAAGTCACTAGGTAAAAGCCCTAAGGCCCTCTTGAGCTCAAAATCTTTTTGGACCACAGACCATTACCATATCGCACTGCCACAGTGAACAGTGACCCTCATGGTTGGCTCCAAATTACACAGTTCTACAATATATCCACACCCTAATGATCTTTAAATTTCCCCATCTGGACAAGAACTGCAGAGAATAGGAAATAATTAAGGTTTACTCACTTCATATTAAAGGAGGGATGCTAAGCAACAAATTAGAGCTGTAGGCAAATAATGTTCGCTTCTACAAAATTAATACAGCTTTTAAAGAAATCAAATTTTGTATGAGCTTAAATATCAAGAAAATTAATTTTTAAAGAACCTGAGTACTGTAAAAATGAAGATTCAAGGTTAACCCTGGCCCCTCTCCTGTGCTATACTTCTATTCTTTTGCATAAATATAGGCTTAGGTTTTGCATAAACAATATAGGTTTTCATTTCTCATTCTTATCGTTTTATACATGCTTTTATAAAATCATTTTTTGTTACAAGGTTGCAAGTGGGTAAGAAAACAGAAGCTTTGAGAGATTAGATAATTTGTCTAAGATACCCTAAACCTGTGCTGTTTTCTGCTGTGTTTAGCTGACAGGGGTAATTCTGTCTTAAAATCTCTCAAGAGAATGTAAATGAAGACACACATGAATAAAAAGTCAATAGGCTATGGCTGAAGTCTGCTTTATCTCTTAAGTTTCTTTGTTCATTCATTTGCTAACTTGAAATAAAGGTCCAATTACAAGAGATACACTTTTGAAGAGATGTTTTTGTTTTTATAATAAAACCAGCATCTCCCTGTTCCACTTGTTAATATCAATTTCTCGCATGGAAAGGTATTTCTCTCTCTCTCTCTCTCTCTCTCTCTCTCTCTCTCTCTCTCTCTCGTTTCTTTTTAGTTGTTGTTGTTTGTTTTTGTTGTTACTGTTATTGTTGTTGTGCTTTATTTTCTTTCTTCCTTTTTTTTTTTTTGGTACCATGAATTGAACTCAGGGGCACTCAACCACCCAACCACTGAGCCACATCCCCAGCCCTATTTTGTATTTTATTAGAGACAGGGTCTCACTGAGTTGCTTTGCACCTGGCTTTTGCTGAGGCTGGCTTTGAACTCTCGATCCTCCTACCTCAGCCTCCTAAGCCTCTGGGATTATAGGCAAGATTTTCTCTTTATATGGAATTGAAAAGAAAACCTGATTCTACACACCATAAATGTACATACACCCTGTCTCTTAATAAGATTCAGAAGTTTCTTTGAGAGCAGGTCCTTTTATTCTCTTTTCTTCACTCCCACAATTGTTCTGCCTTTTCTATTTTGATATTTCTGTGATTCACAGATGTCAGGTACCTAGAAGAAAAAGGGCCTACCGCATTTCACACTCAGCTACTGTGCAAGGAGGCCTGCATCTATTTTGGGTACATACAACTTTGTTCTACGTGGTTAGGTAAAACAATGATTGTTTGAAAGCTATAGGTAAGCCAGAATTTAAAGGCTGAAAAATATTAAAATAACTTCTATAGAAATTCTTAAAATTTAGATAGATCTAGTTTATAAAACCTATCATTTGTTGTCCCTAATACTTACTAATAAGATAGCACAAAAATCACTAAAAATTTACTATGTTGGACCATAATCGTGTAGTTATGAAGTTTGAATGAATTAATGTAAGAATATATTTGATAAAATAAAGGAGAACCTACTGTGAGGTGGTAGGCATTCCCAAGAAGTCCAAAAATCGTACTGTTACCAGGAAATACACTTTGAAAGTAAGCAAGCTACCAGAAAATATATTATTCTGATATTCTCAAATTTTAGGATAGGTAGTCACTGAAAATTATAGTAATGATAGTAAAAATATAAGATATCAGGCATATAAATCAATGAAATAGACTAAAGAAGCCAGAAATAATTCCCACATAAATGTCAATTTTTGACAAGGGTGGGCATGTTGTTAAGATGTTCATATTGAAGATTATTCTTGGTATATCTGTGAGGGTGTTTCTGGATGGAATTAACACTTAAATACATAATTGAGTGATGCAGACTGATCTTCTTAGTGTGTGTGAGCCTCACCAATCAGTTGAAGACCTGAATAGAACAAAAAGACTGAGTAAGGAAAAACATCTCCCAGTGTTCAGGTAGGATGCTGGTGTTCTCTTACCTTCAGACTGTGATGGAAACATGAGTTCTTCCTGGGGCTTGATGCTGTTGGCTTTTGGACTGAAATTTATGATATCAGCTCTTGTGGTCATCAGGTCTTCCAGACAGACTGAAACTACACATTGGCATTCCTAAACTTCCTATTTGCTAACTGCAGATCCTGGGACTTCTCAGCCTCCAAAATCACATAAACTAATTCCTTGAACAAATATCTATATAGCTGAGATAGATGGCTCAGATAGAGATATACATCCTATTGTTTCTGTTCTTTGAAGAACCCTGACTAGTGCAGATTTTGGTACCAGGAGTGGGATGTTATTATAACAAATATGTGTGAGTGACTTTACAACTGGGTAATGGCTAGAGATTAGGAGAGTTTTGATGTACATGTTAGAACCATGAATATTAAAGGATACTTCTGGCAAAGGCGCTGAAGGAAATGAGGAACACATTATTAAAAACTGGAGGAAAACTCATCTTTATTATAAAGTGGCAAAGAACTGGGTTGATCTGGGTTCTAGTGCTTTGTGGACGGTAGATTTTGTAAGTAATGAAACTTTACATTAGCTGAGACAATTACAAAACCACCTTTTTTCTCCTATTTATACTTAAATGTGAGAATGAAGCCAGATTTAAAGTTAGGTAGTCAGTGTAGTTAGATAAATCCGGGTCTAATATTGAGTGAAATCTAAAATGGAGACCATGCGGAGAATGACTCAGGGAAAACACAGGACAACTCATGGAAGTCCCTAAAAGGCCCTAGGCCAAAGTCCACCTCAAAGAAATGTTAATGAACAGCCCCCAGCAAAAAGGTGCTGACTCAGAAGTCCTTCCGGACCAGATTACTTCTTTGGCCCACCTGTGTCCCACCCCTCGGTCCTTCCCACCTACATTCCATCACTGAAAGAACTATAAAAAGGGGAGACAACATCCCTTCCACGGATTCCACCTCTTGGGTCCCCTTCTTCCTCTGGGAGAAGTCTTTTCTGCTGTCCTTTAATAAACTTCTAATTTCTACTCTGACCTTGCCTCGGCGTGCTTCTTTGGTGTTATTCTTCAACATTGGGGAAGCAAGAACTCGTCACCGGTCAACAGCGGTAACAAGAACTGAAGGAATGAGGACCAGAATTTGGATATTTGAAAAATTCTCAGTCTCTCCATTATTGCAACAAGTGAAAAAACTTTGTCTGAAGAAAACACTAAGTATGTAGCTGAAATCAAGGATGAGACCAAGGGATTTTGCCATCTCAACAGAAGCCAGGAATAGAGGTAAGATTATGCCTACAGAAATATTGCCAGTTTTAGGGCTACCACCTTGGTTTCAACAGGTTCAATTGTCTCTGCCCAAGGCTTTGAGAATGGAACCATTCATCAGAGTCCTGAGGTGACACCCATAGCCTCTCCCTGCCCAGCATCCCACCCCAGGAGATGAGGAAGGCAGGCATCTAAACAAAGAGGATTATTCTAGGGCCTTAAGACTTAATAGAAATTTCCTTGCTAAGGTTAGGATTTGCTTGGGACCTCTTCCTACTTTCCTATCTTTCATTTAGAATAGGAAATCTATCCTATGCTGGCCCCAACATGAGATTTTGAAAGCACAGTTTCACATTGTAGTTTGGAAGGTCACAGGTTCAAAACTGAAAAGGAATTTTTGCCACTAGATGGATTGTTTCTTGGATCTCACCCATATCTGACTTAGAAGACATTTAGATGAGACTTTGGACTATACACTTTAGAATTCAGGCTGACATGAGTCAAGACTTTGGTGCCTGAGATGGAATGCATGTATTTTTTCATACAAGAAGGACAAGAATTGTGGGAGGCTTGGTAGAAGGTTATAGACTGAATATGTTGTAGAAAAAGCATATTATAGGGAGGAAAATCTCTAAGAAAGAAACCCACTCTGTGGTGAAAAGGTCAGTGATTTGTATTCCAGAGATGGATTAATCAGGCTCAGTTTTCTATAACCTAATTTTCATATGCTGGGAAATGCTTCTTTGTCTTGGTCAGAGGTGAGGAGTGAGGGAGAAGTTAGGCAAAAGTAAACAAAGGCTCATTCAACACTTACAAGCAGCAAGTGTTGGCCTCTTTTCCCCCCTGAGATGCTTAACAAAAGTGTGATGTCACACAGAGCTTACTGAGCTGCATAACTGTGGGATCCCATGGTGACCTTAACATTTGAATTCACACTCCTACTCAATGGGTGGCTCTTTTCAGAATAAAGGATTTTTTGTTTTGTTTTATTTTTTAGCATATTTGCTACAAAGCACAGCAAGATTTCAAGAAAAGAATATGCAACAATTGAAGAGGGTGCCTACACAGAATAAATTAATAATATGACTTACGGATAAAAGTCACACACCATGACTACATTGGCTATAATAAAATTCATACTTAATTCCCAGAGAACAATGAGTCACATATGAGTTATTAACTAGGCCTTTCATTTTATAAAACAAAAATGTGGCATCATTTTATATATGAATGTGTCCATAAAATAATTTTTTTCTTGGTCTAAGGATAATGCTGGTAGATCAAGAGAAAGAAAGAAATGCCCAGGAAAGATACACCCAATGAGAGAGAACCTAATGCACTCTTTGTTTCATTTTTCAATTCTTTCTTACTAGAAAAGAACTACTGCCATCTCTTATAAAATCCAAAAGACGTGATTAGAGTTTTTGTACTCTTCCCATAACGAAGCAGCAAAGTGGGACCCTGATATTCCAGATGCCCACAATGTTCTCCAGAATCTGACTTGGAGAGTTTCTGATAGCCAGGGAAACACACAGGAAGTACATAACTATAAAAACAAAGCATCAAAACAGTTAGTCTGGCTGTCTAACAAATGTCAAGTTCTTGACGGTAGGTACTGGAAACCTCTAATACAGGTGGAGGCAGGCTGCCATCCCCAGCCTGGCACCTCACTTCCAAGGAGTCTACTGCAATGAAAAAAAAAAAAAAACTCAGATGGGCTTGTACCAAATGCAAAGCTATCTTTTTGCAAGTAGATCTGACCTTTTTGGAGCTGCAGAGTCCCTCTTTTTGACCTCAGATGGAGAAGAGCATTTTCTTGTATGTGATGTCCACTTGAAAGGAACTCAGGATCAGCCCATATTGTCTGATATCCATCCTCTGAGGCAGGGTGATCTGCAGGTCCATCAAACAGCAACCTGGAGTCCTGCACAGACACACCGGCTGGCTGGTGAGCATCTTCTCCTCTGTATTTTCTTATGCTTTCATTTAGGCCTACATAACCTTACCAACTAATCTCTTAATTTAAATAGTACACATTTCAATGTCACCAGTAATTATATCATTAACTAACAGTAGGACATTTTATTTTAAATAAGAAAATCATCCACTAATGTACTACAGGATATCAAGACAAAAAGCATAATTTAGTTAGGCAAAGAAACTGTTGCAAAAGGCAGATTTGCAGAAAGAAGTATATACTAAAGCCCTGTTATCACTTCCCTTGCTCTCCACCCTGGGCCTCCTCAAGATTCGTGGCTCAGCAGAGGGCACACATTATACAAGAGTCTCAGGGACCCATTGGCTTGGGCTCAGGGATGGGATTACAGAACTCTGAGGTCTCAAGTGCTCTCTTGATCTCCAGTGACGACTTAGGAACACTGACACAGTAATCACTTCATTTAGTCATCGACTACTCAAAACCTTTTTAGGTGTGGTCAGCACTCCAAGGAAACTACATTGCTAATTTTTGCCTCAGATGAATTATATCAATTCCATAGTTGACAACTTCAGCACCAGAAAGGAGGGTGGTATTAATCTAAATAAGAACTATAAAATCTTTGGAGGCAAAACTCAGAATTTGGAGAAGCATTATAGACTCATCATCGTAATCTTTCTAAATTTTTTGTGCTGACAGGTGCTCCCAAAGCACTGAACAGTGACAAGCCGGAACAATGGGAATCAGCAAGCCAGATCTGATACTGAGGGAGGTCTGATAACCTTCCTAGCCAAAGGTTGACAATGCTTTAAAAATATAAACTATAAATAGAAATAGAAATGAAACATAAAATGCTTTAATACAATGATATAAACATGAACACAAATCAAAACTTTAACAGGGGAAAAAGATAGAAATAGAACCCTACCACCACTAACATTCTGCTTGAAAAATACAGATAGAGGATTTTTTTTTTAAGTCAGGAGATGAAGTTACCTACTTTACAAGTTAGGTGGCAAGCAGATGGGACAATAATTTTCCTTTTAACCTCCAACTAGCTGACTCATTGCAGGAGGATGTGATGATGTCACCTTGTAACAGAGCCACCCACAAAGAACACAAAAATTAGTAACTAATGATGACTTTGCAGAGGAAACAAAGTTATAGACACAAGAGAGTAGGTTCAAACTTTTCTTCATGTAGCACCAGATAACTGAACTACTCTGTAGAGAAAATTAACTAAGATGTTAAAGGAATATGTGTGTATAGTTTAAGTTGTAAATACATGCCTGAGTTTAAAATAGAAGAAGCAAGAAAGAAGAGAAGAGAAGAGAAAACAAGTATCTATGGAACCTTCACATGGATGCATGGTAAATGAGCTATAAGGCTCTTCTTCCTTCTGACAGTCTCTAATTAAGCCTGGACACCTGCATTTCTTCTAATGACTGCATAATATGCAAGGGCAGGTAGATAATAATACTTAGCACTCACTCAAAAATGGAGAACTGGTAGAATTTTCTTCCAGCAGTATAAAAGCAAATAGGAAATAAAGTTTGATGCCCAGAAGAATAAAGCAAGGAGCATTGCTTGTCTCAGCCCTGGCCATACATGGGCATGGGTATGGGTTGGATTAAGGGAGACTCTTTCCTGAGAATTCAAAAGCACAACATCAACTTTTTATGAATTTACAGTTTAAAAAATAATCCTCATATAGTTTTTATAATAACTTGTTTTCAACTTTTAATTTTGAAGTAATTATAAAATCACATGCAATTTTAACCTCATATAGATTTTTACAACTTCATGTGGATATTTTAGTCTGCCATCAAAAAACTCTCTAGTACAGAATAAAATTTAAAGAGTTTAAATTCCAACATGACTAGCAAAAGAAGTGAATATCTAAAGATACAATTCATAAACTGATGGATAAATCCAAAGAAATTGTCCAGAATAAAGCCAAGAAAAAGAAAACTATGAAAAATATAAGTAAAAGATTAAGGTGGCACATGTCTAAATAGAACTTCAAGAGAAATAATAGAAAAAAAATTGAATGAAGCAAAATTAGAAAAGGTAAAAATAAATATTTTCCAAAATTCTGAAACACACTAATTCATGAAAATGAGAAATGGCCACTACGAATTCAAAATCCATTTTACAATTCCAAAAGTTGTTAAGTGTAACTAATAAAACTTCAGATTTATGCATGGCAAGAAAAAAAATAAATTGGGATAAAAACCCCAATAATATAGAAAGAAAAGAGTTAAGGGGAAAAAGAAAAGAAAAGGTGATGCAAGTAGAAAAGGAAAAGTTGGATACATAGTAAAATGATAGATCCCAAAGGGCGGGAAATGTAGGTTGGTGGTAGAGCACTTGCCTAGTATGTGTAAAGCCCTGGGTTTAATCCCCAGTAACACACACACACACACACACACAAACACACACACACACACACACACTGATCATTATTATAAGAATTAAAAAAAATTAATTCTTCAATAAAAACAAAGTACATCACAGTAAGTTAATATTTTGAAAAGCCTTGTTGAATTTTGCTTGTAAAAGGCACATAGATCATAAAGAACAAAATATTTAAAGTCAATAGAATGGAAAAAATGTACCAGACCAGTGCTAAGCAAAGAAAAAACAAAGTGTATTAAAACCAGACAAAATAAGCATAAAGGAAAAAGTATTAAAGGTCAAAACCATCACTATAAAATTAAGCACTTGATTTAAAAATAAAATACAACAATTCTTAACTTGTATATCCCTAGTTAAAAAAAAAAAACCTTAAAGAAAGAAAATCTGGCGGAAGTACAAGGAGAAACTCACAAATGATATTTCAGCAATTTTGAGTGACTTTTAAAACATACTTCTTTCAGTAAACAGTAGATCAAGGAGACAAAAACATTATAGAGACTTGGAGGCAAAATTAACAGAGTTGATCTAATGGATCACACCAAACCTTACATTCAACAAATGGAGAATACTTATCTTTTTCCCCACACATGTTGAGTTTATATAAAATGTTTCTGATGCTACTGCTGTGGCTTGGATATTGTTTAAATTCCCCACAAAATTTTTTGCGTTGAATTTAAAAAAAAAAATGTTTTTAGTTGTAGATGGACACAATATCTTTATTTTTATTTGTTTTTATGTGGTGCTGGGGATCGAACCCAGGGCCTTACACATGTGAGGCAAGCACTCTACCACTGAGCTACAGCCCCAGCCCTCATGTGTTGAAATTTAATCACAATTATAAGAAATTAAGGGAGCAGAAATTTAATTCAGCTATGATGTTTAAAGGTAGGCACCTTTGGGAAATGACTAGACTTACGTAAAGTCGTTAGGGTACGGACCCATCACTGAATCCTGCTGGCCTTATAAGAGAAAACAGGCAGACCTACCCATGCCCATGCTCCCTGACTCTAGCCATATGATGTCTCATACAACCTAAGAACGCTGCCAGCCAGGGACCACCACCACTATTGGTGGTCCCTTGCCCTTGGACCAGAACCATAAAACAAATTAAACCTCTTTACTTTATAACACACCTAGTCTGTGGTTGTGTGATCATCAACAGAAAACAGACACAAATACATCTTTCTAAAAAAATGTTAAAAGATTGACATCATACAAGCCATTTTATTCAACAAAATGAATCGATGTCAGAACTCAACTACAAAAATGATAGAAAGAAAAATATTATATAGGGCTGGAGATTTAGCCCAGTGGTAGAACAGGTGCCTAGAATGCACAAGGCCATGCACAATCTCAGCACTGAAAAGAGAGAGAGAGAGAGAGAGAGAGAGAGAGAGAGAGAGAGAGAGAGAGAGAGAGAGAGAGAAGAAAGAAAGAAAGAAAGAAAGAAAGAAAGAAAGAAAACTGTTTCATACTGTAAAATTTTAAAATGCATTTATCTCATAGTAGAAGCCAAAGAGAAAAAAGGAAAAGAAAGATGGAGGAAATCTCATGAAAATCAAAGGGAGATGAGTATAACAGAGAAAAGGAACCTGGGAAGGGGGCGTGGGAAGGAAATGGGAAATATCGAATAATGATGGCCCAATTATATTGTTATATTGTGTGTATGTACGAACATGCAAAATGCACTTATCACTCTTTGTATTGCCGCCTTCCTTCACCACCCTGCAGGTTGGTGAGCTTCTGCAGGCAGGATTCCTCTCCTGTTTTCTCCTTTCTGTTTAACATCTAACATAATAGCTTGGAATGGGATTCAAGTTTGATTGAGTTTTGCCAAATGAACTAAAAAAGAGAAAGAGAGAGGGGAATAGGGAGAATAAAATATCTGCTCTTCTTGAACTTGTTCTTAACCTTTTGCATTTTAAAAGGATACTAAGAATTAATAAAATAGATTCTTTAAAAAAAAAAGAAGAAAAGAAAAGAAAGTTCTTGGTTTTGTTTCCTCTTGCAAAGAGAAGATGACAGCTGAATCAATGCCTTCAAGTTGATGAAGGATAGTGACCAGGGGACACCAGTCAAAACTGAAAAGGAATTGAGCCTAATTTACAATAAATGGGCCAAAGTAGGTTGGAAACCCCTAAGAAACATCAGCTTACCCACTGAAAGGGCAATTAAGCTCTTCTTAGCAAGCTGTGGCCCTTTCTTCAGAGAGATTCAAATGAGAATGTCAGTTTTGATAAGTTAGCCTTGTGCGTGTCTTAGGCAATAGGGAAGCAGATGACCCCATAAAGTCACTTCTAGTTCTTTAATTTATAACTTGCCCTTAGAGACTAGATTTGAAACTAAACATTGAAAAAATATAAGCAACATTGACAAGAAGTCACATTCAGACTTTTTGATTGGACTATACTAACTTATGGCTCCTGCTAATACAAGTATCTCAAAAACATCATTTATAAAAAGATGAGTAAGAAAAAAAATATGTAGGGGCACATTTAGCCTCAAACTGCCTGTCCAAGTTATAACAATAGTATAAAACTTACTCGTGGTGTATAAAGAATATGTAAGTATTTTTAGACACAATCTCCAAGAGAGATAATTAAGTTCTTATACAACATAAGTCAACTAGTTATTTCTATAAACATACTAGGACATCTTATACACACACTTGAGTATGTTGTTAATTATGCATGTAATTTATAAGTCTTGGTGCTAAAGGAAAGATTTCTCCATTTTCAGTTCAGAGGAGAAATTTGTTGTTTCTTATTCTTTTATTTCAGTCAACATTTTAATTGTTCAATAGCCTCTATGCCAGAGAACACCTAGGGAAAAAAATAAAAGCTACAAAATTTATATCCATTACATCTCACTTGTGATTTCTGAAGGGTTTTGAGATCTTCATGACTATCTATGATCATAGACAAAATTTTCAAAGAAACATTTTGTAACATAAGGACTTTGACCAAAAATAAACTCCTAAAATAATCTTTCTTTTAATTGACAATAATAAAAGTGACTGGAAAATTATATAAGCATTCTAAATTATTTTTATTATTTTTACAAGGAGCCAGCACTACTCTTTTGCCAGACATTGGCAAATACAAATACATCTTAGACTTAAGATAGTATAGCATCAATGCCTACATTTATATACATATATAGCTTTTCTGATAGAATTTTTGTAAAGGACTCTAGCTCAGTGCCTGGCACATAGTAGGCATTCACTAATGGCTTACTAAATAATTAAATAAATGATTAAATGAATCTAGTAAATGAAAGGGCATACAAGTATTTTCAGCTAAAATCCTACTATTTATTTCCTGAGAAACCAAATAGTGGCTAGAATAATATGGAGTCTAGAACATACCAAGAATGAACCATTAAAGGGCCTTGCAGATAAGCACCAAAAATGCAAGTTTTCAAAGAACTTCTGCGTTCTTCCAAAGTCACAGAAAGCATAGGATAACAGATACCATCAAAAACCAAAATATAGGATCTTGGATAAGATATGAGATAGCAGGTAGTAAGTTTGGACAGATAGAATGGTAGAGGACATTAATATGGTTCAGACTTTAAAGAACTTATTATGTCAAATCATAGTACAAAGAGAAGCTTAAAGCATGGTAATAAAGTGCTATAGATATTGGTTTGTAGGTGGCCATCTCTGCCCAGAATTTACATGTATGAGCCAGCTTTTTGTTGAAGAAAGAAACTCAGTTTATTTTGGCTCATAGTTTCAGATGGTTCAGTCAGGAGTCAGTTGACCCTGCTGTTTTGGGGCCTGTGATAAGGCAGAGCATCATGATATGGAGCCAGGGTAGAGCAAAGTAGTTTACCTCATGCTGGTAAGAAGTAAAGAGAGTGAGAGTGATGCAGCAAGTACCCAGTATCCCCTGCAAGGACACGCCTCCCCCGCATGACCTAACTTCCTTCCGCTAGCCGCACTTCCTAAAGGTCCTACCACTTACCAATAGCACTTCAGGCTGGTGACCACACCTTTTATATATAGATCTTTGAGGTAAATTTGAGATCCGAATTATGATGAAGAGAAACTTTTTTTTAAAAAAAGGCAGGAATACCACAGAAAATTATTTCATGAAGGTATTAAGAAACAGAACCAATGAAATAGCAATGGAGAGAAAATATTGAAGGCAAGTTAATTAAATACTTTGAAATCAGAATTTAAAAAAAACATGGTAGCTAGTTATATATGGAGAGAGAGAATTCAAGGATTAGCCTAAGAATTTTAGTTTAGAAAACTAGGTTGGTGGTGATCTAGTAAACTGAGATTGAAAATGTAAGAAACTGAACATATGTTGGGAGAGGGTAGAAAAAGGCCATTTAAAATGCAAATCTGGAGCCAAAGAGAGAGGACTTGGGTTGCAATAGAGTCTTACAAGCTATTAGTGTGTGTGTGTGTGTGTGTGTGTGTGTGTGTGTAAGGAATGTGGAAGCCATGAGAGAGACTTAGAATATGACCAGTAACTATATCAAGCAAGAACAGAAGAGGTCAAGAGAAGTCTGAAGAGCCCCAATATTCAAGGGATATGGCAGACATTCATTTCATTCTTTGGCTGTTTTGTGTGTAATATATTAATATATTTACTTTGTAATGCCAGTGAGAGAATTAACTCATTGTCATAATTTAAATGTCTATCAAACAGAAAAATATTTATCTACAATAGATCTAAGAATAACCATGTCTAATATTTGCAAACCACATATGATAATAAAATCTTTGCAGGATATGTATCGTGTTGAAAACCACACATTTTCAGAGTTACCTCTACCCCGAAACCCTCCATTTGTTCATCAGATTTCTGGGTACAAATCTTGGGCAGATGAGGCACAGAGATATTCGGAGGTAAGGAATTAATTCAAATGGCTTTTTATCCCCTAGAAGTCCCCTGTCACTCACTGAGAAGGGAAGGCTCATAACACAATAATGCAAAATTGGGAAAAGCAGTGTAAGGACAGCTAGAACACATTCAATCACAGTTCTGCCCTTGCAAATTCTAACCTCACAATCTCTCTGGGCACATAGGCTTTACAAGGTGTAATCATTCAATCTATCCTAGTAAAAGGCAACTAAGAAGTAAAATATTACACATAAGTTTCTCTATATATTTTTTGTCTCTAACATAAATAAATAAAACAGGAGAAAACCAGTTCAAGATTACTCTCACCCCATGGTATTTCATATGTAATTTAGATATGTTAAATAGTCATATGAGTAGTTTTGCAGTTTTTAATAAATTAAGAAAAATATTTATTCATTTATTTGTTCATTCATTCAATCCATTAATTGAGTTTCAATGTTTATATGCACAACATATAGGAAATCAATGGTCAACAAGATAGACAAAATCTTTTTCAAGCCAAGAATACAAAGATTCTTTTAATTAAGAAAAATAATAGATATTGAAAAATATATAAAAAGATATTGAAAAAATAATTGATTGCTGTAACAGGCATCCCCATAAAGAAAAGAAGGATGTGATTAAACCTATTCCACAGGGATCTGATCTAGTCTGGAGGGTCAGGTAAGACTGTCTTTAGGAAGTGTCCTTTGAGCTGATCTATAAGGAGTACTTAAAATTTAACAGAGTAAAGAACTGGGCAGAGACTTATCAGATAGAAAGAACAGTATGTGCAAATGTATTGAGATGGGAGCAAGCAGGATACATTGCTCCAAATGTAGCTGAAGCTCATTGAAATCAGAAGAGAGTTACCAATGATAACCTGCATAAGGAAAGAAAGTGTCAGATCCTGCAGATCAAGGTCAGATCAGGTTAGACCAAGGATTTGCTCTTTAAAATGTATTGATCCTTCATGTTGCCCACTTGGTGCTGTTTATCTTCAGGCTGATCCCTGCAGATGGAATGACCCAGGATCCTCACCCTCTGATTTCTGATTTGGTTTGATCAGTAGGAGGCACTGACTAGAGATCTGAGACTGGAGGAAAAAATGATGATACAGAGACTTCCATGCCTCATTTCATAGCAACATTTCCAACCCACTGTAACCCACTGTGTGTGTTACTGTGTGTGTGTAAAAGAAAGAAAGAGAACTATCAGAATTAACCCAGTCCCATTAGAAAAGCATTAATTCCTCTTAACAACCTAATAACCCTTTAAATCACCACGTCTCATTACAGTTGCCTTGGGAATTGAAATTTGAACATATGAACTTCGGGTACATATTCAAAGGATAGCAATCTGGTAGAATTTTTAGGTAGTAGCATAATAATAAGAAGAAACATTTTGAATTGTGAGGGCTGAAGAGAGTTCTGAAGTGACTTTCTAATGATTAAAATTAGCTAACTTATTAAGCTTGAAGAGGTACTATGCTAACAGCTTTTCACATATGAATATTCATTACTTCACTATGCTTCCAACAATTCTATTTCCTTTCCCACAGAGAAAGCTATACATGTACCTGATATGTGCCTGCGTGTTCTTGGTTTAGTTTAGTTCGAAAAAAGAAGAGGTTTCTACTATGGAGGAGCTCAAGACACTTCATGTTTGATGTGCCTTTCAAGCCTCTAGAAGTAGAGAGGATTTCAGGGATTAGTTAATCCGAGTTCTCAATCCTTTGCGTATTTCACTGTTATGCCAGAATATTAGGAGCCAGCTCAAAGTTAAAAGTCTGGTAACTGTTCGAGGTGGCACTTAAATTGGGCATCTCCTCATACTTCTCATACTTTTGATGCCATGCTTGATATCTGCATAACAGAGCTGTGTTATGTTTCTCTTGTTTTCTAGTACCTTTTAACTTTACTTGTTCATCTTTGCTGTCAGATGGATAGACTTGGGATACATCATTTTTTAACCATTTGCTATTTAAATCTGGGTGGTAGAGACAGCTGCATATTAATTAAATCACTTTTTTAATCTTGTGGACACACAGCTGCCAGAGGACATTCCCTCGCTTCCCTTGCAGCTAGAATGAAGGGACAAGTGACTGAGTCCTAAATGAAAGAATATGAGAATTTTTTGGTAGTGGATATCTTGTCTTCCTTCCTCCTCATTACTTTTAGGTCAGTGGCAGAGGGTGCTAGAGTAGGTCCTGTCGGTGCAAGGGTAATTTCCTTCTGACTTCTCATTTCTTAGCTGCTGCTAAGAGCTCCAAATACTCTTCTTCGCATTCTGTCACTCACCCTCCATCTTTTACCTCTTTTATCTTTTTTCTTCTTTCATCTTTTCTTTTCATCTTTTCAGTTGCGACTTTGTAATTCACCTGTTGTCATGATAACAGGCATGATGGCTGACTCAGAGCCAGTTGAGGAGAGAGCAGCGTTTCTTCCTGGTGTCTCTCCCCTTCCACTTTCATCTCTGTATCCCCTTGATGTTTTACCTTCCTACCTCCCGCTCAGGCTACCATGATGACCCTGTACCTTTCCTCAATCCTAGACGCCCCCATTATAGATCTTTCTTCTTCCTCAGGGAGACTTACAATCACAGAGGTTGATCTTTATTAAAAACAAGATTTTGATTAAAAAATAAATACAGTTGCTCTCTGATGTTAAACTACTTTAGGTTTTGCTTTTCTGAGTTCTAAAGCGACAATGACATAAACTCACCTGGGCTGTAATTTTAATAGCCAATTACATTTCTCCTCTTTTTATCAAGGTTGTCTTTTAACATTGGAATCCCAGATTTAGATATAACAAATGCAGCTGTAATGGTGGAATTCTAACGTGGTTGACTCAAATGAGAACCTGCAGTTCTTAATCATATTGCTACCCCTGAGGTTTGACTAAATGCATGGCCAGCAGGTAGCAATGCTTTGCTTCACATTGCTGTTTACTATTTTACTTCTCTGAGGTGTCAAACACTTATGATTCTCAAATTGAACATGCATCAGAATATCCTAGAGGGATGAAATTTAAAATAAAAAATTTCTAGAGGACCAGTTGAAATCCAGGTTCCTAGGTACCACCTTTGTTGATTCTCTCTCTGTAGAATTAAAAAAAAACTTTAAAAAAAAAGAAGAAAAAACAGTTTCCCTCCATATTTTTGTCTTCAAAAATCTATCCAGAAGTCTGTTTTATTTGCCAGTAATGTTCACTTAAATCATGAGACAAATAAAACATTTATGGGACTTCTAAGTTTCTATTATCAGGAATGGGTAATCAAAAAATGCTCTTAAATAGATTCTAATGGAGATAGGCTCTTGATTGATAAGAGTTTCATCACACACCATAGAAAACTATAGAACAGGATTCGTCAGGAGCTATTTTGTGGTTTAAAAATTGTTGGATGGTCGCCAGATCAATTGTGGGATGATCTCATTAGGCAAAATATCCCTGAAGACCCCAGACCAAGGGTTGTCCTACTGCTGCATGTTTGGACAGTGTTGCACCTGTCACTGGAGAAAGCTGCTGAGTCAGGAAGTTGGTGGAAAAAAGTTGGGTTCTTTTGTTGTTGTTTTGTTTTAGTATGGGGATTAAACCCAGAGGCACTTAACCACTGAGCCACATCTCCAGCCCTTTTTCTATTTTATTTGAAGACAGGGTCTCACTGAGTTGCTTAGGACCTCACTAAATTGCTGAGGCTGCCTTTAAACTCATGATCCTCCTGCCTCAGCCTCCCCAGCTGTTGGGATTACAGGCATGCACAACTGTGCCCTACCATGTTTGCCAAGTTTTAATTCCAGAACAAAAACAATTGGAATAAATAATTTATCTAAAAACTTGAAAAAGTTTTTCCTGTGTTAAGTGTATGTTTCTAAATGTGAATCTTAATGAAAAAATTAAAAATGGTTAAGTTTCTCACAACATAACCTAATATGAATAATGATTTCTTTTTTTTGAATAATGATTTCTTGAAGTCTATGAATTTTATTAACTTTCAAAGGCTCACCCAGAAAACTGAAAAGTTGAAATCTTATCAAAAGATAAACTGAGAGGAAAGGAAGCTCTGTGGTTCAGCGAGGAGTCAGATGTTATTAATGATCTTGGACTGCAGCTGTAACACATGAATCATTATAAGGAGCTGAAAGTCTCACTGTTCAGTACACAAAACTATTAGTCTAATTCAGCCTCAGCGCAGTGGCAGAGAGTTGGCAACGAACCCACTGGATGGCAGGATGTAGTTATCGTGATAAATTGGATTTTGCTTTTGTAAAACTTAGGCAGCTACAGCTCCTTCCCACAAGGACAGACTGATGACACTAAATACAAAGATTGAAGAAATAAGATTGGTAGAATAAAACTTTGCAGACATTCTTTACTGCTTTAGAGAGAGAGAGAGAGAGAGAGAGAGAGAGAGAGATCCTGAATGTCATATAATACAACAAAAAAATCTATCTTGTTTACATGTCAGACCACAGAAAATATTGGTTTCATACCCTCCATCCCTCACGTTAGCAACAATAACAAAATCAGGTAATCTCCATTACTAGTGATAATTTAAGAAAATAATTTCTCTTATATATTCACCTAGGAATTTAATTTGGTCCAATTCTCTTGTAAATTAAACCTGGCAATATTTACCAGAAATCATAAAACTATTCATATGAGGCTGGGGTTGTAGCTAAGTGGTGAGGGGCTTGCCTAACAGGTTTGAGGCCCTGGTCTGGTCCCCAGCACTGTGAAGAAATAGTCATAGACTTTGACTTTGAAATCTCTGAAATATGAAAATTAGGACTCTTGAGATATGAAGATGTATAATGATACTAAATACAAAGGACTAATTGTGTTTTCTCTTCCATGCATTACATTGAATAATACTAAATACTTGATACAACTGAAGTATTTTTTATCAATTGAAACATTCCAACTGAATAAAATCAGGATATATCTAATAGGATATTCATTTTTATTCTTCAAATAGAACCAAGTCCTGTTCCTTTTAGATTCTGAAAATTATTGATATTTCTTAAAAAAAAACAATTTAAATGCATATATAAAAGTCAATAGTATTATTAAAAAGAAAATGATTTTATCCATTTCAGGGCCAAAATAACGTGTTATAAATTTATACACACACACTCACGCGCGTGCGCACACACACACACACACACACATTTTGATGTCTAATGATAAATACTACCTTAATCTTGCTTTTTCTTAAATGTTATGCTTTGAATATGTGGTATCCCCCAAAAGCTCCTTTTAAACTACAGGAATATTAAGAGATAAAATAATTGTATTATGAGAGCTTTGACCAAATCAGTTCATCCTACTTTCAATCGACTGAGTGGTACCTGTGGGTGTGCGGTGGGTGGGTGGCTGGAGGAGTTGGGTCACCAGAAGGCCTGTGCTGGAAAGGGTGCAACTTCCTGTGATCCCTTCCCACTTCCTGTTTCCCTCTGCTAGGCCTTTCCACCATGATATGCTACCTTATCCTGGGTCCAGAGCAATAGAAGCAGTGTCTATGAACTGAGACCTCTGAAACCATGAAACTTAAACTTTTTCCCCTCTAAATTGTTTTTGTTGTGTATTCTGGTCACAGCAATGAAAACATTAGGTTATATTTGTATTAATTTCATGGTATTAGATATTAGATTTGATAAATTTTTTTCAGAGCAATCTAGGAAGAATACTTTAAAATATGAATAATAATTATTTCCATTAACAATTGAAAGTACTAAGATAACAATCATCTGATAGAATTAACCAAAGAGTTATGGAGTAAAATTGCCTAGAAGGTTGTAACATTAGAATGACTTACAATCCAATGGTTATATCTATTAGAAATTTCTGTTAGATCTAACTTTCTCTTTCCAGAGAAACTTATTATTATTAAGCAATTAATATAATGTACATAAATCCATTCTTATAATCCTTGTCTCTGCCTTTATAACTCCTTCATACCCTGGTTTGAACTTCTGGTCATTATTTTGTGACCCTTATGAAGGTATTCTTGTGATATTTGAATCTTATATTTTCTTTTATACAAAAAAACATGGTTTTATTATTTAATTTTATTAAACTTTTACTTTTTTGATTTAACTTTTTAAGTCATCATTACTTGGATTCTTCCACCAAAATGCATTTCAAAATGTTTTGTCTTTTTAACTGACATATGGGGTTTATTTAATGCAAATCTTGTGGTTTTCAGGATTAGCTAATTGTCATAACAAGCTGGTAAAACGACTTTCGGTTCTAAAGCAAGTTGCTGGGACCCTGTAGCCCAATGGAGGAGGGAAATAGAGTTCTGGGAGCAAATTCCCAGGGTAAGGCCATCTTGAAGTGGTTAGCAGGAAAGAAACCTCCTAGGTGTTGAGAGGTGTGCTAGGGCAGTCTTGAGGGAGCCCACTTCCCTGTGAAGCACAGGACTGTCCAATGCAATCATGTGTTGAGTGCGATGTCTATGGTCTCTGTGTTGTGTGTATTTCCACAAGTCTGTGAGCCCATGAAGGAGGGGCTGTGGTGCTTTTTGGTCCACACCCTTGAGTCACCATGAACCTCCTGAGTTGGCTGCTACCCCACTGACATTCAATAATATTATTGAATGAATTGATTCCACTTCAACTTTAGTATTCCATCACTGTATTTGTTTTAAAACTTAGATTGTTTGCCTTGGTTCATATTTAGTATTGCCATACCTATGTGATATTTGGCATTCATCTCAAATGTGCCTGGAAACTAATACAACCACCTTGTCATGCCCCTCCCTTTCCTAAAATAATCCTGTCAAACTCCAAGCCAAATAAAACAAATGACATTTAAAAACCATTTTAAAATACTGCTAATGGAAAATGAAAGGGGTTCTGGTTTTCATGTTAATCAATCCTCTGTATTACATAGATATATATGTTTACATTTAAATTTTATTTTCCTTTTTTTGTTTGTTTTTTCTTTTCTTTTCTTTTTTTTTTTTTTTTTTTGGTTTTAGGAATTGAACTCAGAGCCTCACACATGCTAGGCATATATCTTATAATTGAACTATATCCCCAACCCACCTTTCTTTCTGATGGTGATTTCAAAATGGCCTAAATCCTTGGTGATCAAAGATTCTTATCTATTCTTAAATTCCAGGTATAAGGATATACTCAGAGTTCCTGGAGATGACTCAAATGCACCCCAAAGTAGGATCCCAGGACTTCCAACCAAAGAAAGAACAAGGGCAATTGCAGCTTGCATCCTCTATATATACCCTTACCTTCTTGCTATCTAGGTAATAATATTCTGAAAACAAATAAGGTTAAATATTTAGATGGGATGGTTAATATATATGTAAAGAAATGCTGAGATGAATAATATACTTGAGTAATATTGAAGTAATATATTTTAATACTAACTTTACATGGAGTTCACAGCTGAAAAACAATTCAGGTGGCTTTATGGAAGGCACTAACATAAGGAAAAACTGGGGATAAATAATGAAATTAAATGCATGAAAAGATAATTGGAGATTTAAATATCTGAAGTCTTACAAAACTGACTATACTGGTCATAGTAGGCTGCCTGGGTTTTTTTGTTTGTTTGCTGTTTAGTTTTTGTTTGGGTATTGGCAATTGAACCCAGGGGCGCTTTGCCACTGACCTACATCCTCAGCTCTTTTTATTTTGGGGGACAGAGTCTTGCTAAGTTGCTAAGAATCTCCTTGAAATGCTGAGTCTGACCTCAAATTTGTGGTCCTCTTTCTTCAGCAATTCTGGATTTGCTGAGATTATAGGCACGCACTACCACACCCAGCAATAAGCTGTTTTTAACAATAACAATATCTGAAGAGACAACACGAGATTTATTTCTTGCTCATGTCACCTTCCTCTGCAGTCATACAGAGATCCAAGTTTCTTCCATTTCTACCATCCCAGAGCCTCAAAGTGCTTCACTGGCTCTTCTGCATTCTATTTCTGAATGATGGAAGAGAACAACTCTAAAACAACATATAAAACTTTTAGGAGTATGTTTCCAACATACTCTAAATTCTAATTCAAAATAATTTTGTGTTAAAACATAGCTACATCTAAAAGTTTTTATAAAGTAAGTGAATAAAAAGACAGCCATTAGATAATTAACAATACAATGCTGGTTTTCACAGGTATGGCCAAGAAAACAATTGTAACAAGGTTTGTGGATGACTAAAATATTATACCTAAGGTCCCTTTCAGGTCATAATTCTATTACTCTGTCACGGGGTGTCACTGGGTCTGATTTTATTCAAGTTCCTCAGTTTCAGGTCAGTCATTTGCAGTTAAATTCATGTGCCATGACCCACGTTTTTGTTGAGGAAAAGTTATGGGTGTGCTGGTATAATGATTCCTTCAGGTCTCAACCTAGTCAAGGGGAATCACACATACCTGGTGCATTGATCATAGGGTGGAAGATTAATACTACTCTTTTGTATACATTTTCTGATCTGGAAATAGTTAAGAAACACTAGATGTATGTATAAACAACCCCTATGCCTGAGTGGTTTTTAAAATATCTTATAGCACAGCTGAAAAGTTTCTTTATAGATCGTCAGGAATGCAAAAATCTAGAGAAATTCATAGAAAAGCAAAAGGAGCTTTAAACACCATTACTCATTCTCATTAGCCATGAAATTTTATAATATTTGCTTGTCTCTGAAATGTTCCTAAAATATTTGACCTCATGGAACACAGGAAGACTTCTGAACAAAGGTTACCTAATGTTATGAACTGAATCATTTCTCCCTCAAATTTATATCAAGTCTTAACCTCCAGGACCTTAATTTGTAACTATATTTGAACATAGGGTCTTTCAAGGGGGTAGTTAAGGTTAAATGAAGTCATTAGGGTGGGTCCTAGTCTGATACAACTAGCAGTTCTTTCAAGAAGAGATTAGGCTGGGTATGGTGGCAAAGACTGGTAATCCCAGTGACTCAGAAGTCCCTGGCAGGAGAATTGAAAATCTTGGCCAACCTCAACATCAAAACGAGATCTGTCTCAAAAGAAAAAATGAAAAGGGCTGGTGACGTAGTTCAGTTTCAGAGTGTCTCTGGGTTCAATCCCCAGTACCTAAAAAATGAGAGAGAGAGAGAGAGAGAGAGAGAGAGAGAGAGAGAGAGAGAGAGATTAGGACACAGGATAAGTCATCTACAAACTAAGAGGAAAGGTATCAAAAGAAATCAACTCGGCAGACACTTTGATTTCAGACTTCTAGCCTCCATAGCTGTGAGAAAATGAATTTCTGTTGTTGAAGCCATCCAATCTGTGTGTTGTAGAAGACTTAGCAAACAAAATCATCTTTGTTTTTAAAAAACTACACCTCGATGCTCTCACACATGTGCTCTCCAACTCCTGCGATAGCTTTGGTCGTCTCTAGAATGGATTGAGAAAATATACTGTGAATCAAAGTCAGCCACTCTATCTGAGGAACTTCTTTTTTTTCCTCTTTAAAAGTTCAAAGATGAGTCAGGACAATTAATTGGTGGACATCCTCCAATGAAGATGGCAATCTTCCAGGTATCAATGCAGCATCAGCCTCTAGGGTAGGCTCTGAATACATGACAAAATTCCTACTTAGAAATCCTTTGTGCTAGTACCATCCTATAGTATTAAACTGAGGGACTTAATTTCAGAGAAGTACTTGGTGCAGTCTCATGCCTCAGAGACAATTTGCAGAGCTCTTCTAAGTTCAGAGGCTGCTTCTCACAGAGACCTATGTTTAGGGCAAAAGTCTCCAAAGCATAATTTAATAAGTCACTTTTAACCAAGTGCTTTTTAGATATACATAAAGGTGAGTTCACTGTGGTATTTTCATATAGTATATAGGATAGTTGAGTCAGTCTCCTTCTAGATGTTCCTTCCATTTCTGGTCCCACCTTACTACTCTTCAGTCCCCTTCCTCTATTCCACTGATTTCTCAGCTATTTTCATGGGATTCTCCTCATCCTTTTTATTTTCTTATTTTGGTGTAACTTTTGCATATGAGAGAAGCCATTGGAACTTTTATTTTCTGAGTCTGACTTATTTTACTTAGCATCATGTTCTCTTCCAACCATTTACCAACAAATGCAAAAATTTCATTCTTTTTAATGGGTAAGTAAAACTCCATTGTGTATATACACCATATATTCTTTAAAGAAAACTCTACTGGAGTCAATTTGGGCTGGGGTTGTGGCTCACTGGTAGAGTGCTTGCCTAGCACCTATGAGATATTAGGTTCAATCCTCAGCACCACAAATAGATACATAGGTAGGTAGGTAAGTAGATACATAGATAAAGGTATTATGTGCATCCATAACTAAAAATATTTTTTAAAGAATTTGAAAATTTTCCTTTCTTTACTATGATCAGAAACAGTTTAAATAGCATTGAGATGATATTGTTTTTAAACATTTAGTGACAAAAGTCTCAAATTATATATAATTATAATGCAACAGTAGAAAAAATAATTTTTTAAAAAGGAAAACAAAGAAAGAGTAAGTCTTACAAGTGAGACATTTTAATGTGTATTTGTAGATCAGAGTGAATTTTCCCAAAATGGCTCTTTTGGAACACTAGCTTCAGTAGATGCTTCTCATTAGAAGGGTTCCATGATCAAATAGATTTGGAAAATACTGCAGTCTCTATTACATCTTACTCACAATTTACAAAAATATATAGAAGGTCCTGAAAAACCCTGCAGTTAAAAATTTTAAAATGGCTTTTTAGTTCTGTCAAAAACAGAATTTCTCTAACTTATCTGACCATGAAATGCTTATTAGAATTATTAATAAACATCTTTCAATATACAGTTTGGGACTATAGCTTGGAACAAGAAGTCATGAAGAAATCCTTCCAGACAGTGATAAAACAGACAACTAGATATGTATGCTAGAGTAAAGGAGTTGAAGTTCTCTTCTGTGTATAATAATAACTGTTGTTTTGAGCAAAGCCATACATTTTGGTCACTTAAATAGACCATCTCTTCCTTCCTAAAATATTTATTTGATTATACATTTCTTTGACAGAATGTGCCACACTAAATGCTAAAGCACATGAATAAACTGATAATTCAGTCATATTGTTTATTTCCAAAGAGTCTTTGGCACTTCTTCATAGTGGAATAGAGGACCTTCTGAACTAGGCTAAGCAGCATCAAGAAGATGAAAGAGCAAATCTTCTGTAAGCATGCTTTGACTCCAATTATTCTTAAATAAGCTGAGTAGTTCTGTATAATTTCTGGCAGAAAGATGACTGGTTCAGAGAGATTTGGCCCTTACTCATTGGCAACTCATTGGCCTATTATGGTTTGGATGTGAAGTGTCCCCCAAAGGTTCACGTGTGAATGCAAGAAGGTTCAGAGAAGAAATGATTGGGTTATGAAAGCTTTAACCCAATCAGTGAATTAATCCTCTTATAGGGATTAACTGAGTGGTAACTGAAATGGTATGGTGTGGCTGGAGGAGATGGGAATTGGGGGTGTGACTTTGGGGTTTATATTTGTATCTATCAAGTGGAGACCTCTCTCTCTGCTTTCTGATCATCATGTGAGCTGGTTCCCTTTGCCACACTCTTTCACCATGATGTTCTGCCTCACCTTGAGCCCTGAGGAATGGAACCTGCTTCCTTTGGATTGAGACCTCTGAAACTGTGAGCATCCAAATAATCTCTTCCTCCTCTACAATTATGATGGTCAGGTCATTTAGTCACAGCACCAAAAATGCTGACTAAAACAGCCCAAATCATACACATTTCAGACGGAAAAAAATAAATATTATCCAAGTTGGTATGAAGTCAATTGAGAAGTTAACCTTTTCAAAGAGATTGATAGTTCATTTGTTTTACAGTTTTATATGAAGTATTTTCCTAGCAGCCTTGACTCTAAACTGTATCAAAGCAGATAAGATATGATTGAACTATGAAACTAATATTAGGTTCACCTTACTTAACTTAAAAATATTTAATTACATTTTAAAAACTGATCTTCAGAGGTTTTTTTCATATTTGTCTGGGAAAAAATTATTATCAAAGATTAGAAATAGGTTTGGGGTGTTTTTATCACAAATGGGATAGGTGGATGCTAACAATTTCTGACCAGCAGAGACCAAGTTGCTTCATCATCCTCAATTAACTCTGAAGGTCCACTAATAATCCACCTACCACTATTGTTTACTTGAGGTTTTAGGAGGGTTCAGAGACAAGCCAAACCTATCCTATTTCTTGATTATTATGTCCAGCACACATGGAATACACAGCTCAATCCAAGGAAATTCTCCAACATCTATCAATGCTGAGAAATGAGTAATCTGGTTAAAGATCTAATTAATTCTGTTGACTAAACTACAACATTACTATTATTTTAGTCTTTTTTAGAAATTGTGCCTCTTATAAAATCAATATAAAAGTTTAATATTATATGTTCCTTTTTCACCTGTGTTATAATTGTGACATTTTTAAATCAAAGAAGTAGAGGACCATTAATACTTTTCCTTTTTAGAAATGCTTTGAGCAGAATTGAATTAATGTTATATGCTGGCTATACTTAGTCCATATTCCTCTCTGTCTCCCAATAGCAGCTTCAAAGTATACAAATAAAAACTGATAATAATGATAAAACAGAGAGGGAAAAAGTGAGCAAGAATATAGAAGATTTGAGCAATACTATAAGCCATCTGTATCTCCATTTACAGAACATTTAACACAATGACAACAGATACACTCTTCTCAAGTGTACATGGAATATTATCTTAGATCAACTATGTTCTGGGTCATAAAACAAACCTTAATAAACTTTAAATGGTAAAAGTAACACTAAACATTTTCTATGATTATAATAAAATGAAATCAGACCTTAGTAGTAGAAAAATATTTGGAAAAAAATCACAAATATGTGGAAGTTAAGTAATATGCTACTAAATAACCAATGAGTCAAAAATAAATTAAAAGGAAAATAAAAATATACACTGATATTAAGGCACACCAAACTTATAGGAAGCAGCTAAGAAACTGCTTAGAAGGAAATTTATGTCAGTAAATGCCTATGTTAAGGAATATTAAAGACTAAAAATCAATAGCTAGCCTTCTTCCTTAAAATACTAGAAAAGAGGAGCAAAACAAATCTAAAGCAAGCAAGAAGAAAGGGAATAATAAAGATTAGATTTGAAAGAAATAAAATACAGAATATATTTTAAAATACTGAAAATAAATGAACCAAAAACAGGTTATTCCAATAGATCAAAAGAATTGACAAATGGTTTGAAAGGTGAACGAAACAGAGAAGTGAAATATTCCCAAAATATTGGAATACTGGAATTATTAACTAAAGAGAATACATTACTGTTGAACTTACAAAACAAACAACAAAAAAAAAGGATTATAAAGGAATACTAGGGGACCTAGGGATGTAGTTTTTTGGTAGAAAGCCTTACATAGCATACACAAGATCCTGGGTTTGGTCCCCAGGATGGCAAAAATTTTAAAAAAATATTATCAGTCTTTGTATTCTAATAAATTAGATAACTTAGGTAAAAAGGGCAAGTTCCTAGAAAACCACAAACTACCAAAACTGATTCAAGAAGAATACTCTATAAAAATAAGTATTTTTTTTTTAATTGAAGAATCTAGAGGGATCCAAGATGGTGGGCCAGAGGGAGGCAGCATTCTGTGTCACTCTGTGACCCAGGTCTCAACTAGTGGTAATACTGCTTTGCTGACAGTGTTAGAGGACCCCTCCATAGCTGATCCTGTGCAGGGAACCTGACCTCAGCATTAGAAAAGGACTTCTGACTCCTGACTACTCGCCCAGGCAGGTCTCCAGGGTGCCTTAGTGGGACTGCTAGCATCAGCACCAGGGCAGAATTCCCAGTCACTGCTCCCAGGAAGGACACTGGGCAGTTACTTGTGCACAGGAACTCCAACCGCTAGTCCCAAGTGGACCCCCATCTATCAATGTGGGACTCCCCCAGTTGCCTCCACCTTGAGACTCAGCAGCTACTGCCATAGTCCCCTACTCGTGATAGCCTGCCTGTACCTGGGGACATCACAGGCTCTGAAGAAAGCCAACAGCCACAACACTGCATGCCACAGAGCTCATCTCTGAATGCATCACACAATGCCATCGACTGAATTCCCCCACCCAACCTGACACCCCATGGCTGAAAGCAGCTGCCTCCATCTTGGGTCACCTCCATTAGTATCTTTAGTTGGGGCAACTACCAGTTTGGAACACTGGATATCCAGGTACTCATAGTTTTCTAATTTCCCCCAATCCCCAGCAGCCGCTAACTCAGCAGAGTGACTGCCCAATACAAAACAGCCCTCCATGACAGATACGCAGCCACCAGAGTACAACACACAAGACCCACCCCCCCACCCCCGCCGAAGAGAAAGGTTCCTGATTAGGAAGTAGAAAGGGAGAGGGTGAGGGAGATATACTTTAGAGAGTAATTTAGAGGGCAGGAACTATGAGGTCTACAGGTGAGATGAGGAGATAAGACCCACATCATATTAATTCTGCTTATTCAAGAATGTGGGTGGTTTTTCCATCTTCTAAAGTCTTCTTCAATTTCACCACATAAACATTATTTTGCATTGTATAATTTTGCATTGTATAGGTCCTTCACCTCTTTTGTTAGATTCCCAAGTTTTTGTTGTTGTTGTTGTTGTTTTGCTTTTTTTTTTTTTTTTTGAGTCTTCTAACTTGAGTCTATCATCATCAATCAGAAATAATTTGAGCTCCTTTTTGCTATCTGTAGCCCTTTAATTTTCTTCTCCAGCCTGATTGCTCTGGTTAGAGACTGTTTTGAAGAGAAGTGTTGAAAGTGGGCATCCTTATCTTGTTCCTATTTTTAGAGGAAAGTTCTTTTAGTTTTTCTCCATGCAGAATAATGCTGACTTATGTTTGTCATATTTAGCCTTTATAATATTGAGGTAAATTCCTTTTATCCGTAGTCTTTATAGTGTTTTAACATGAATGGGTGCTGTATTTGTCAAGTATTTTTTTCTGCATCTATTGAGATAATCATAAGAGTCTTAAGTCTTCATCTTAAGAATGTTTATGTGGTGGGTGAATTTATTGATTTCCATATGTTGAACCAATCTTTCATCCCTGGGATTCAAACCACTTGATCATGGTGCATTATCTTTTAAATGGTTTTTATAAGATTTGTCAATATTAAGAATTTTTACATCTATGTTTATCAAGTATATTGGTCTGAAATTTTCTTTCCTTAATGTGTCTTTGTCTGGTTTTTGTATCAGGGCAATACTGGCTTCATAAAATGAGTTTGGAAGGGTTCCCTCTTTTACTATTTCATGGAATAATTTGTGGAGTATTGGTATTAGCTCCTCTTTAAAAGTCTTAGAGAACTTGGCTGAGAATTTATCTGGTCCTGGGTTTTCTTTGTTTGGAAGATTTTTTTGATGGCTGCTTCAATTTCATTACTTGAAATTGATCTGTTTAAGTTTTCTATATACTCATGGTCCAATTTTGGTAGGTCATATATTTCTAGGAATTTGTCAATATCTTCAAAATTTTCTAGCTTATTGGAGTATAGTCTGCAAATAGTTGCTGATGATTCTGCTGATAATTTCAATAGTGTTTGTGGTGCTATTTCCTTTTTCATTTTGATTTTGATAATTTGTAGGCTCTTTGTTCAATCTCTCAATCATTTCCTTTGCTACGCAGGAGCTTTTTAATTTGATGGCATCCCACTTACTGATTATTGCTTTTATTTCTTGAGCTTTAGGGGTTATGTTGAGGAAGTCAGTGCTTATAATTATCTGATGGAGTGTTGGCCCTATGCTTTCTTCTAGCAATTGCAAGGTTTCTGTCTAATTCCAAAGTCTTTGATCAATTTTTGGTTTGACTTTTATGCAGAGTGAGAGATAGGGATCTAATTTCATTCTTCTACATATGGATATTCAGTTTTCCCAGAAACACTTGTTAAAAAGGCTATCTTTTCTCTAGCATCTATTTTTGGCACCTCTGTCAAGTTTCAGATGGCTGGAAGTATTTGAAGTTGTCTCTGCATCTTCTGTTCTATTCCATTTGTTTTCATCCCAGTTTTTATGCCAATACAATGTTGTTTTTGCTACTATAGCTCTGTAGAATAATCTGAAATTGGATATCAATTCTTACCCTTCACATCAAAAGTATGAATTCAAAATAGATAAGTTAGATTTGATCAAAATTAAGAAAATTTTTGCTTAAAATAACACTAAAAAGAAAAAAATCCACAGAATACTAAAATATACATTATATAACATATACATTTCTGTTATACAACATATGTACATATACTTATTTCCAAATCATATATCTGATAAGGGACTTCTACCTAGTATATACTTTAAAAGTCTTACAACTCAGTGATAAGCAACTGAATCTATATTCTAAATGGGCAAAGGATATGAACATACATGTCTCCAAGTCATATGCAAATGACCAATAAGCTCATGAAAAGCCACCAGGAAGAGGAAATCATTAGCCACCAGGAAGAGGAAAATCAAAACCACTTTATTCCCTGTAGTTGGCTTGAATTGTAGCAAGGCCCACTTAAAATTAGAAATTTTCAAAGAAGTCCTCAATTGTATCTTTTTCCTCAGTCTCCAGTCATTTCCTGCTAACCTGTTAGGTAAACTATTTTCTTCATCCCAGCTTCCTACAGGCCATCTCCTCATGCTAGAATGGGAGATGAAAGTGCCCCCAAAGTCCTAACCTCGCACCAGGAGGATGTAACAAATGTCTGAGAACCAGAATCACCAGAATCATAACCTATTTCTGGCTCACTCAGTCTGTCTGAATATACATATGTATATTTCCTAGCTTTCCCCCTACAAATTGTAGCACTTCTGTAAGATGGGTAAAAACTGATTAGGTTACCATTCCAGTTTTGGCCAAACTGTGATTAAATTCATTTTTCCTTTTCATATAATTTTCTCTCATTTCTGATGTGAGTGACTGAATTTACTCAGTCAGGACCCTAGGTTCCTGGTCCCTGGTTACAGAATCAAAGATCATATAATACAAGTATTGGCAAATTACATACAGATCAGAATTGCCAGACATGGTGGAAATGGAAAATGGTGCAAGGATTTCGGAAATTAATCTGAAAGTTCATCAAATTATTAAATAGAGTCACCAGATGACTCACCATTTCTATTCTTAAGTATATATGGAAGAGATATGAAAATACATATCCACACAAAAAACATGTACTTGAATGTCTGTAGCAGTATTATTCATAAGAGTTAAAAAGTATTAATAACATCAGCATTCATCAATGAACAAATGAATAAACAAAATGTGTTATATCCAAACAATATGGATATTATTTATTCATAAAAAGGAATGAAGTTTTGATACATACTATAACTTAGGCAACCTTGAAAATATTACGGTAAATGAAAAAAAAAAAACAGACACAAAATCCAAATATATAATTCTGTTTATATAAAATTCAGAATAGAGAAGCCTGAAGAAACAAAAAGCAGGTTAGTGGTTACTTGGGGCTGGAGGCAGTGTATAGGAAGATGTGTGGAGATAGTTAAAGGATATGCAGTTTCTTTGTGAGATGATGAAATGTTACAATTAATTGTGGTAATGATTGCACATATCTTTGAGTATACTAAAACCAGTGACTGGTACACTTTAAATGAGTAAATTGCACAGTGAGTGAATTATATTTCAATAAACCTATTTTTCTAAATTGAAAATACCACAAAAAATGTTAATAGAACGAAAGAAGAATTAGAAAATTTTGTCATCATAACAAAAGATTGAAACATAACTCTTCCAATGATTGGTAGATGAAGCAGATAAAAACTCAGCTAGCTAGAAAATTTCAGCCACATAAACAACACTGAATAAATTGATCCCAAAATTAGAATAGCAGGTCCCCAAAGTTTCAAACACTAAGTCACACAAAACCCAATTATAACAATGCAATTGTTAGAAATTAAATTAATAGCAATTAGAATCTTTAATCCCATATATTTAGAAATTAATGCATAGGTGAAAGAGGAAATCAAAATAAAAATTTACAAATATTTTCAAAGAAATCTGAAATATGATCACTGTATAAATGCTTTCTATAGTATTATAAAAATTTCTACAAGTAAACACATGGAAGTCTTATTAGAGTTTCTGAATACTCTTATAAGTCTTTACGCCAAAGCACTGGATAAGAAATTTCAAGCTGACAGGAAAAATTACTCAGCTATTCACAAATATCTGGATATTGCTAGGAGACTTCTTTATGAATAGGCATATGGATTTACAAGCTAACACACTAAGCCAGACTTTCTTAACTCTTCTCCTGTAAATACATAAATTCCAGTATCTACCATTTATATGGGAAACATATTAGAGAGTCCTGATTTTTGTTATTGTTCTTTTAACAACAATTATTCCAACCAAGAGGATATTCAGATATGAAGAACCTGAAAAAACAAGGTTTTGTGTGATTTTCCCTAAGATTTTCCTTTCCCTGCCCAAATTAGTCAAAGTTTAATTACACCTATTTTAATAGGCTTCCTAGAAACAACACCATAACATCAGTAAGCAAAAACATATTCATATTTTTATTTCTTGGGATATTGGGTGATATGATAATTGTATAAATACTGGGGATGATTTATAGATCTGCTTAAAATAGATTTTTCCTGGTAAAAATGACATATTATGTATAAGTTGTGTAGAATAATACTAAAGTACAGGAGTTAGGAATACCACCAAATTAAAATACTCAAAATTTTTTAGGTTATATAGGCACAACTTTGAAATAGTATTATTTTTAGAACAGTGATTGGTTAAACTATATTAATGATGTATCTAATACATAAAAATTTCTTTATCTACCAAATTAAATTTCTGAAGTCTAAACTGTCTTTGGACATTTAGAACAAAACTTAAAAGCTGGTTGCATAAACTGTAGAGATAGAGAATGGTAGACATTTTGTTCTATGAAATTTAAGAAAAATTTCAACAAATTGTTATTTTAAATCTTTGGTAATGTTTCAAGATATAGATGGGTTACACAACTCTTAAGGAGAGGTGTATTTTTCTATTCAATGGTTTGTAATCATATATATGTTTATCTTAAATATCACACTTATAAGAAGTGCATTCCCCTTCTATTTTCTCTATAATTTATACCTTTTATAATTAAGATGAGGTAGGTCACCATTGAGTAACTACTTCCTTTGTATCATGATCTGGGTCATGTTCTTTACAGGTCCTATGGCTAATTCTTGAGGCAACACAACAAAGTAGTTAATATTATTATTATCACTATCATTATTATTATACTTTAATGATATAAAAAATAAGGCCACAGAAGTTAAATGAACCAAACATAACATACCCAGTAAGCATTCAATTTCAGGTCTGTAATTCTCAGTAAACTAAAATTTTTCCTATATTCCATTTGTTTCCCCATATTGATTAGCTAACAAAATCCAAATAGGAATGTATATATTCTAGAGCATAAAAAATATAATATGTCCCTGATGGTTTTCCACATGTTGGATAAAACACAGGAATTGTGTTAATCTTGAACAAGAGGTTCTTTGTCTTACTGTTGGCCTCCATGTTTGCCAGTGGAGATTTATGTATTTCCTACGGTTTCCTTTATGGAGCTGGGATTGGTTTATTTTGAAAGAACTTCCTATTCTCAGAACATACCTATATGTTTTCACTTTTAAAAAGTGAACAATACAAGTATTACTTTTAATTTTTGCTTTTCCAATGTATTCCACAGAGCAGGATCTCTCAAATTTTAATGTGTGTAATAATACAGACTGCAAGACTTGTTCTATTCTATCTCCCAGGCCTGTCCCCCCAATTTTTTTTTCTCTAAGGGCTGGGACAGAACTGAAGATTTCCAAATGATGCTGAATGCAGGTGACACACAGATAGTACTTTGAGAAAAACAATTAGGTTTTAGTCTTCTACATGATAAACTAAATATTATTATAATTGTGCACTAGGTTCAGAGGAACATACAGTTTGTTCTACTACTGCCACTTTCTACCCCTGTCTTAGGACAAATTTCTTAACCTCTGAGTCCCAGTATTATAAGGATTTAATGAGAGCAAATGTGAAAGACCTTAACTCTGTGTAAGACCTTAACCCTTGTCTGTCATTTATACCACTCAAAAAAGATTCATTCCTTTTTATATTCCCCTTTTAAAGCTCAGATCTGCTAACAAAAAACTACATTCTGCATTTCAGAAATTTTGCCAGTCTTCTTAAATTCCCATGCATCAAACTAAGGCTTCTCATTTCCTCAATGATTAATCTCACACTCGTCACTAGTTGAATTTTCCACTGGCACCAGTTTGCTTTGGCATTTCAAGCCTTCTTTAAGCTATAATGCCATTATTTTGGAGAACGAGAATGAAGTTGGAAATTCAACACTTAACCAAACAAGTTTATCAGACTCCATGTTCCAGGCAGCAGGCATTCACCTGAGCTTTGTCATGGAGATTTATTGTCTCTCCTGTGCCTTTGAATATGCCTGGCAGGTAGTTGATTCATCCTTTGCTTTGACTTCAAATATAAGTGAAGTATCTTGCATTACAGAACATGCTTCAGGAGACATAAGTATCTTGGATGTGGAAAAAAAAGCCCATTCTCTACCCCGTACTCGGGATGAGGACAGGAAAGAAATGAAAAAGCTGAGTAATTGACATTTGAATCTTTATGGATATAGATCCTTGGTGAAATGCAAAAGAATATTCTATGATTTATGATCTTCTCACAGCCTATACTTTTCATCTTAAAGGGGCCCTTCATTTAAAATTATTTTCTAATGGAAAGCAAATGGTAGTGAACTTTACAGAAAGGTAGAATGGTATAGTCATTAAAACATTATTGAAGCAATGAGAAATACTTATTTGAAATGACTACTTGCTTCACCAGAAAAAGTTTTTTTAGCCTTTAAGTAATATTATAGTTCTGATTCTTCCAAATTTAGATTTCATCAGCACCAACAGAAAATATAGGACAGCAGCCTTGGTGCAGTTTTGATATATATTTGTGGTTTGTTTTGCCTTCTTTCACTTATATTTATCTTGTAGACAAAACAATGGAAACTAAAATTAGATAAAATGATGTTTACTAGTATTTCATTTTGTAGTTTCTTCCTTTCAGGCAATAAGCCTACTTTGGGAATCTAATTCATACTACTTACTTTGTCCACACCAAACTCTGAACCCTGTCTTTGCTGCTTCCAATCTGAATGACATTGGTGATATTGGTCAACGTCTCTGACTCTCCATTTTCTTAAATGTACCATAAGAATAACATTGATTGCCTCATAGAGCTATTGTGAGGCTTAAATTAAGTAAGCATCTAATACCAATGCTAGAAGATAGTAGGCCTTCAACAAATAAGAACTCTGATAACATTATGAATGTTTTATGATAAATAACAATAAAAACCGAGTAGAATTGCAAAGGAAGACAGGACATCTTCACAGTGTCTAATTGTTGAAAGCAAAAAATCATTAAGAGTTGATTGCCACAAGAAACTAAGGAAGTGAAAGTGTTTGCACTTCTTTAGAAACAAATTTTGTTTTAAGGTGCTTCTTTTAAAAAACGTTTTTGGAGCTTTCACTGTGTGGAGGTTAGAGAATCATGCTAATCTTTGGCTTTAATAAATGTGTTGAGTTTTCTTACTGTAACCATTTTGTCTAAAATGCTCCTTTATGGGTTTATCTACAGAAAAATGCAGAATTCTTTTAACTCCATTAACATGGAAGTCTTAGATGTGGATCACAGCCTTGTCTATAAAACTTACTGTTGAAAAGCACACTTCCATAAGAAAAATATATTGCAATTATAATAAACTAAGGATATCATCTTCAAAATGTTAATTGTGTATAGGCAAAATTACTGAAGCCACAAAATATGCAACATCTTGGAGTTTAATTGCAACTGGAAAACTGTTCTTTTGGAAACTGTATGTAGATGGAAATATTTATGAGTTGGCACAGAGAACAGGTTCAGTACATTTGCTGTGGAATAATGTTAACTGTTACCTTGTTTTACAAGCTGGATTTTATCTGGTGCCTTTGTGGGAGGGTTGTACAAGTCTATACATTGACTCTATGTGCTGATGCTGTTGTTTCAATTTCAGATATGCTTGAGAAGCTTTAAATAAACTTTTTTTAATATTTATTTTTTAGTTGGACACAATATCTTTATTTTTTTTTTTTTTTATGTGGTGCTGAGGATCCAACCCAGGGCCTCACATGTGTTAGGTGAGCACTCTACCACTGAGCCACAACCCCAGCCCTAAATAAACTTTTTACAGGAAAATGATCAAATGAAACAAACAACATTTCCCATATAGAAGAATCATATTTTACTATTTTTTGTATCTCATATTATGCTATTTTTTTTATATCTCATCAATTTTGCATAAGATTTTGGCAAAGAAAAAGTTCTGCTTCAAGAATTTTTATTTTTGGTGCACAAAGAAAAATAAACAAAGACAAAACCAAGAAAAAAGGCATAAAACAGTTCTTGTGTGTTAAATCTTAAAAGAAACCATGTAATAAGGTTTCTGCTCATTCTAATTATAATCAAAATTTTTCTAAACAGAGTGGTTTTCCTCACGAAAGATTCAAAGTCTCTGTTTACTCTCTTTTTGTATTCAAATATTTATTAAATCATTCTCAAAAGTGGATACCAGCAATCATTCATATAAACATACATTTAAATAAATAATTTAAATTATAAAAAAAATAGCACTATGGAGGCTAATAGACTAATATTTAATTATATTGATAAACAATGATAGAATTAGTTAATAATGCAATTAGAAGTCATTAATAGTACTAATTAAACAATTTTTTGGCCATTCAAAAATGTTTTTATTAAGTATATGAATGAACAGAGCAATTGAAACAACTTACAATATCTTGAGCCACAAAGGGAAGACATGGAGACTACAAGGGCAGCTTTAAAACAAAATTCATTCTTAAATCAGCTTTAGTATTAACCAATTTTTTAGTTTATTCTGATTTATTATACATGATGGCAGAATGCAATTCATTTCATATTACACAAATAGAGCACAATTTTTCAAGACACTGATTGTACACAAATTATTTTCACACCATTTTTGTCTTATACATGTACTTAGGGTAATGATGTCTAACTCATTCCACCATCATTTCTACCCCCTTGCCCCCTCCTTTCCCCTCCCTCCCCTTTGCCCTATCTAAAGTTCCTCATTCCTCCCATGCTCCCCATCAATTACCATTATGCATCTGCATCCTCATATCAAATAAAACATTCGGCCTTTGGGTTTTTGGGATTAGCTTGTTTCACTTAGCATTATATTCTCCAACTTTATCCATTAACCTGCAAATGCTGAGTAATATTCCAGTGTGTGTGTGTGTGTGTGTGTGTGTGTGTATACACACATACCAAGTTTACTCTTAATGGTGAAAATAGTTAAACACTTTGAAAATATAAAGATATTCATCCACCTGTGAATGTATGCCTCAAAAACAATTAAATTTTAAGAATATGTCTTAAGAAAATATCATAGATCAACCAAGTCTACATATATAAAAATGTTAGTGTAATACCAATACAATAGAAAAAAATGTTTAAAAACCTAAATTTACTCAAAGTAAGGAGACAATTAATAAAATATTCTTATAATGGATTATTTTGCAATCATTAAAAATGATATTGGAAAATATAACAAGGTAGTGGGCATTATATATTAAGAGAAAACATATATACTGTTGTCTCATTTTTGTTTAAAAAAGTGTTGCTTATACACCAAAATAAATTTTTAGTTCTATTCACCAGCAATGTTTTTATGTGATATAGATTTATAGCAAATTGTTAGAGTTGAGGTTAAATGTATTTTCTAAAATTCCTAGCAATGGTATACTTATTATCATTGTGATAAAAAAAGAATTTACTGCAATAATAAAAATGAAAAACTAGGTATAAATAGTAGCTACTGTGTCCTTATAATTAAGTGGAATATTTCTACTTTGATATTTTTACATTCAAACAGATCAGAGTGTTTGGGGATGTCCAAATGGGCAAGTCACCAGATTAACCACATCTTGAACCAAGATGGAAACCTCAACAAGGGTCAGAAGTGAATTAGAACTAGAGAATCAGAGCAAAGTCAGATCTAGTGACCTAGAATATTTTGCAGATTATCCCAGTGATTAAAAGGTCCAGAGTTGAAACTCAAAAGAAGACTATGGAAGACAAGACAGAAGACAGCTGTTTATTGCCCTGTGACATGTTTCACTTTAAGGATCTCTCTCTCTCCCTTCCCCCAACCCCCTTCCACTTCCCAAACAAATTTGTGAGAGATGTTGTGTCCTTAAAGCAAAAAACATTTAAATCAAGTAACTCTTACCTTAAGAATCCATATTCTCAAGGACAGTTGAAGAATAGTATAATTTGATTCTTAATAGATCCAATATCAGATTATTTAAGATGAGCTACCCACACAAATGAAATATACATTATTACTTACACTTTTGTTTTTTATATTATATTGGTATTTATAATGAATCTGTATTAAGTTTTAAATCCCATTTTTCTCTGTAAAAGTTTCAAAACTACTTAGTGACTATACGTGAGATTCAGGAAAGAGTTCTAGGTGAACCCTAATTTGCATGAAGTTATATTTAGGAAAGAAACTTTAAAATAAACATCCCAAATTTTAAAGGGCACTGTGTTCAATCCCCAGCACCGAAAAAAAAAAAACAAAAACAAAATCTAGAGGAAGTCAAGAGCCTATATTTATGTTTTAAATTTTAAGACAAAATTCTGGACCCTGTCTCGAGAATGGTTTTGTTGCACACAAGATGAGGAGATGGTGAGGAGGACAAGCTGGGGAATGTTGTACTTGTGTCTCATGAAACTAAAGACTTCTTGGGTATTACTAAACTATGATGGGAGAATAATTATGTAATTCATAGTAAATCTTTGTCTTCCGACTAAAACAATCTCAACTCAAATATTCTTCATAGGCTAAGTGGGTTTTTTAAATTCCCCTTTGCGTTTCCTCAATTTTCCTAAAACAGGACATCCAGACTTGTAGCTCCACTGATAAATACAACATACCAAGACACTAGATACTAAGGTGGGAGGATTTCACTGTTAGCAATTTCATAATAATTAATCTCAAATTATGAAAGCAAAATCTTTAAAGCCACCTGTGCTACAGTTATAAAGATGAAATAAAATGTCAATCAGATTATATTTTAACTAATAATAATACTTGTAATTTATTAAGTTGGTCTTAATAAGGGAGAAGTTTAATTCATTACATCTGTAATAAAAATATGACCCAAGGGCTGGTTCTTCAAGCAGAATGCTTCCAGCTGGTTTCCTGGAAAGTCCCATCAGCAACTACCAAGGATCCACAAGGACCAGAGATCTTGAAGCACATTGTTCTTGGTCCTAAGGATCTTCCCTTACATTTCATATGGAACCTCCTTTGCAGCTCAGCTCCAGAGAGCTAACCAAAAAGCTACTAAGAATACAGAAGTTCTTCCCCCCATGTGTGAAGATCTCAGGGAATAAAACATATTTCACATAAGCACAAGCTGGCCGCTCAATTTACCTTAGCACAGGTCAACATATAAATCCAGGATGTATAGCCATCTCCAATCCCACTTTCTGTGACATTTGAACACTTGTTCTACTAGTGCTTACCTATACACCTACTATACTATTTCGCGTAGTCCACTAGGTGGCAGGGGTGTTTACAAGGAAGTAAAGGTGAGCAATGCCCAGGTCTCCTTAAGTAGTTCAGCAAGCAGAAAATGAAAGAGAACCTGATTAGAGACATATATGGTATTTCTAAGTTTCTTCATAAGTGTGTATTAAAATACAAAACCACACACACACACACACACACACACACACAATTTTAAACAAAATACAAAAGCCCACCACAAATCACAAGTACTACCTTGCTCAAGCAACATTACTTATTTTAAATAATTGTTTAACAAAATCTGCTTTTTTTTTTTTTTCATTCTTAGGAAAGGGCGAACTTTAAAGGAAATCCTGGATTACTTGTGTTCCACTGACACAATCATTTATTTCCTATCTGTCCACTTACATGCTCTGGGTTGTTTCCTCTTGTCTGTCATCTGCTGCATGTCAAAACTTGTTATTTAATCAGAGCTAACATGTCCCTTTTAGCCATGCAACTGGACTCCGGATTTGACTTGGTCAAGTTTGTGAGGAGATATCTCTATTCTCTTTCTGCAGTCTTTGTTTAAGCCATGTTAGAAAAGTATCCTCTTGGCTTGACAATAACATCACCTCCATGTGTTCTAAGTGATAAAAATAAATAAGGCCTGGTGAAAAAAAACTGAGTTTTTTTTTTCTTTCAACCAAAGACCTAGGTTTAAGTGCTGATTTTACCACATATTACCTATCTGATTCTGGGTGAGTTTTCTGACATCTCCAAGCCTTAATTTCCTTGTTGGTAAAATGAAGAAAATAGGTAAGCACACAGGTTCATTTTGAAGATGAATGAGATTATATAAAAATCACTTCAAAGCATTAAACAAATGTAGATGATTAAATATATGTGTAAATACATACAATTTACACATTACTATTGAGTAATAACTACTCAAATTTTGAAAGAAACATAAGACTCAGGAATATCAATATTGTAAAGCTAGAAAGAATACAACAGCAAGTTCTACAAAGCCCATTTTAAAATTTTCTAGAGGACAAACCCTTGAATACATAGAAGGTTGTGATTGTGACTGGAGCACATAGACTTGCTGAGAGCTTTTGTGAACTTTGGCATAACAACATGGAAAGTCAAATTATTCAAATGCTCTTCTCCAGAAGTCGAAATTATTTATTAAGAGAATGTGTGCTGTGACTGTTTCCCTTGATACAGTTGCAAAGGCGTGTTCTCTAAAACTTAAGATCTATTAGCTTCATTTTGGATTCTTGTCCTTTTAATTGAATCCTAGAAATTTCACATTTAACCAGTTGATTCCTGATTGCATGCATTTTTATTGGTTCTTTTTAGTTATACATGACAGTAGAGTAGAATCCATTTTGACGTAATTATGGAATATATCTTATTCTAATTCAGTGCCCATTATCTTTCTTCCCCACACCCTCTGCTTTAAAATCTACACTAGAATTCAGAGCATATTGAAAGTTATTTTAAATATTTTTCATATAAGAAAAATGTTTACCTTCAAGCAAAACATGAACTTCCCTGTCAAAAAATTAAAGTCTTCTAAAAACTTACTACTCTACATTATCCCAAGTACATGTATGAAGACACAAATGATGTGACTCTACTTTGTGTACAATCAGAGACATTAAAAATTGTGCTCTATATGTGTACTATGAATCGAAATGCATTCTGCTGTCATATATAACATAAATTAGAATAACTATTTTAAAAAGGAAAAAAAAAACCTTACTACTCTAAGTGTGGACCATGGTCCAGCAGCACCTTAGAGCTAGAAATTAAGAATTTCAGACTTCATCCTAGACTCCTTAAATAAGAATCTCCATTGAATAACATTCCCAGTTATTAGTATGCATTTAAATGTTTGAAAAGAACTGGTTTTGAGCCTCAAATACATATATTTAGTTCAATTATTATGTCATTTGATCTATGCAACAATATTGACTTTCTCTATAACTCCATTCAAAATTATGAGACTGCTTTTATCATTTGTGCTTTTTCTTCACCTCTATGGAACATTGCATGGAATGTGAGGTTATTTTTGATTGGGCCTCCACCACCTCACTGAGTTTCACTTTCCTCTCTGTGCATCCTTCTCCCTCTCAAGCTGTTTCAGATGTGCTATAATATTTGAAATTGTCATTAAGAGGTTAAATGTGCACTGCATAGGGTTCTAGTTGGGCGTTCACTTTAACTACAGCACTGCCTGAAATATAAAATATAAGAATGATAAACAGATTGCTAGCCAGGAAGACATTGCACAGGCAGTTAAAGTGGAAAATATTCACAGCTTCACTGAGATTGGCCCAAGGCACCATGGAACATTCTCTTTCTTCATCTTTTTTTCTTTATATAATCTGTTTATGGAATTCCCAATTCTCCATGAACTGCCATTATGAGGAAATGGGCTTTGCTTATGGTGATAAAGATGGTAATTCAATTTAAAAAGAAAGCTGAATAAGAAGAGTGATGAGAAAAAGGAATCCACACAATAGAAAACTGGTTACTTACAGCACAGGAGAAGACACAGATTTTAAAACCCAGAACAAGATTCCAGGTGGTAAGAGATAAGGAAATAGTCACAGATCTAGTCAGCTTTGAAGCCTGAAGACTCACACTCAGAGATATGAGAAATCCTGGCTCTTTGCTTAGTGGACGAAGCAACTCTTTCAGGGTCTTCTGCAACAAAGAACATAGGCAAAAAATTATATTTTAATTTTAGATATTAGCCAATATTCAAACTGATGGTTTTTAAAGCATTTTAATTGGGAAAACACTTAGAACTATATTGCTAAAAGTATAAGCTTTAAGATATTCTAAATGATCAAAATATCACATTTTTAAAGCCCCAGTAATTTGAATTCAAACTTTGGCCATTGGTAATTATGAATCAGCTTGGATTTTGGAAAGAGAAGGAGAGAGAGAGAGAGAGAGAGAGAGAGAGAGAGAGAGAGAGAGAGAGAGAGAGAGATCTTAAAATGGCAAATTAGTATAAACAAAATGGAAAGAATGACCGAGGATGGCTACATATGCCTAATTATAAATTTACTATAATTAAGTTACATTTTCTTAATTAGTAATGATTTTGAGCATCTTTTCATATACTTATTAACTTTTGTATATATTATTTGGGGAATAGATTCAAATAGTCTATTATTTTTTGTTTGGGTTGTCTGTCATAATTTGGGGTTATTGAAGTTCTTTATGTATTTTTATCAGGGATATGCTTTAAAAATATTTTCTCACAATTTTTTTCTATCTTCATTTTCCTAAAGATGTCTTTTGAAGAGACAAATATTTTATTTTTATTTGTGTATTTTTTATGTGGTGCTAAAGATGGAACTCAGTGCTCCCACCCCCATGCAAGGCAATTGATTTGCCACTGAGCTACAGCCCCAGGCAAATATTTTATTTTTATAAAGACCAATTTATCATCTTTTTCTTTTATGAGTTGTACTCTTGGTTCATATCTAAGAAATGTTTACCTAAAACAAAGTCATGAAGATTTTCTCTTTGGTTCTCTTCTAGAAGCTCTTCTAGAAGTTGTACCATGTTAGCTTGTACATTTAAGCCTATGATCCATTTTAACTTTATTTTTGTATATGATGTAAAACAAACATATTTGGTTTTACATAAGAACATGTCATTGTTCCAGCAAGATTTATTAAAAGTTCTTCTCCCCGCCAAAAAAAGACAACTCATAACCCTTCTAAAGAATTCTACTGCCTAAAGTCATAGATTACAGTGTTAAGTTAAAAATAGAGATTTTTTTTTTTTTTCCGCTTTGAAGCAGTTATTTCAACTGGGCATGGTGGCACACGCCTATAATCCCAGCAACTTGGGAGGCTGAGGCCAGAGGATCCAGAGTTCAAAGCCAGCCTCAGCAGATTAGTGAGGCACTTAGCAACTCAGTGAGACCCTGTCTCTAAATAAAATATAAAAAAGGGCTGGGGATGTGGCTCAATGGTTAAGGGCCCTGGGTTCAATCCCTGATACTAAAAAGAAAAAGAAAAAAATAACAAACAAATAAAAGAAGAGGTATTTCAGTCCTTTGCACCTCAGTTTTCCTATTTGTCTTTTACTCATTCCCAGTCCTCATCTTGCCTGTCCTAATTCATAGGAGTTAATGACACAATAACCCCAATTTCTTTCTTTTTTTTTTTTTACTTAGTTAACTTAATTTTTTATTAATTTTTTAAATTTACATATGACAGCGAAATGCATTACAATTCATATTACATATATAGAGCACAAATTTTTCATAAACTCATGTCTTCATACATGTACTTTGGATAACCATGCCCATCACATTCCACTATCATTTCTAACCTCATGCCTCCTCCCTTCCCCTCCCACCCCTCGCCCTATCTAGAGTTAGTCTACTCCTCCCATGCTCGGCCTCCCTACCCCACTATGAATCAGCATCCTCATATCAGAGATAACATTCGGCATTTGGTTTTTTGAGATTGAATAACCCCAATTTTTTTAATTTTCTTTTTATTTATATATGACAGCAGAATGCATTACAATTCTTACTACACAAATTCAGCACAATTTTTCATATCTCTGGTTGTGTACAAAGTATATTTACACCAATTCATGTCTTTATAAATGTACTTTGGATAATAATGATCATCATGTTCCACCATCATTTCTAACCGCATACCCCCTCCCTTCCCCTCCCAGGAGGTGTTTCTAATGTCCTCATGAATCTGTCAGCTCTACTTAGGGTGCAGTATCCACTATTCTCCTACCTGCTTTACTTCCCTCATTGGTTTCCATTGCTTAATAAAATACCTTTGTATTTCACTCTTGCCACAGCTGCCAGTGTCCATTGACAAAATTTAATTTTTAGCCAGCCAGTCACAGTGGTACAGACCTATAATCTCAACTATTCAGCAGACTGAAGCAGGATGATCTCAAGTTTGGGGCCCGCCTCAGCAAATTAGTGAGACCCTGTCTCAAAATAAAAGGGACTGGGCTGGGAATGTAGCTCAGTTTGAATAGCCCGAATTTCAAACCAGCAGACTGACAGGGATTTTTTTTTTCCTGATTTTTTTGAAAAGTCTTGCAAATATATCTATCAACACTTATAAGAAATTACCAAAAACTATAAATTACATGAATTCACTACTTATAAAAACGGAGATAGTTAATAATAGTTAATTATGTTTCTGAAGTCAGATAATGCATAACTGACTAAACGTTTTTTTAAAATCACTAGGTGCTCAACTTTAAACTAAATGCAGCTTTTTATTGAGAAAAAGTGAAGATTTTGAGTAATGGGAAGAACATATGTTTAAGGCATTCCACTTATTTTTTCCTGATAATTAAAGTTATGTGAGTATGAAGGAATTTAATTATTAAGCACATTCACATAATAGATATCATACTAGAATGAAGAAACTAGAAATTAATAATACGTTTACTTTCTTCCAGGGCATAAAGGTGCAGCCCTTAGGACTGCTTGTTTTCAGTCTTGGCAGGAAGGAAGTACTAGGGAAATCTATTTCCTATTGCTACTAAGGTTAGTCTTCACACCCGTAACAGTTTTTAGAATACTTACAGATGTCCTTAGAAATCAGTCACATGCTTCCTCTTTATTTTAAAATACAAAAGTCAAAGTTTGTTGTACAAGATTTTGTAAAGTCTTCACAGATTAGAAGAAAGGAAACATGTCTTTTTGGTGGCCAGAAGCACAAACTTGTTTTTACTAAAGTCGTGGTTTGAAGGCACATTATATATTTTCTATTCTGAAATAAAAGAGACATGCTAAAAGAATTATGCAAAGCATTCTTATACTCTTCACCCAAATTTACCAGTTGTTAACTTTGGCACATTTTCCTCAAATCTCTCTTGCTGTCTACTTATATACACATACATAAAAAAATTCTTTGAACCATTTGAAAATAAGTTATAGATATTGTCCCTTTTTATCCCTTTAAGACTTCAGGGAGCACCTCTTGAAAAAGGAGCATTCTCTTCTTCCATAGCTCCAGCAAAATGAACAATTTTGAGAAACTTGACACTGATGCTCTTCTATTCACATTCATATGTTACCTTTATTTAGCCACTTCAAATTCTAAGTAAGCAGACTAAGCATATCAACTAGAGATTCAATTTCCTTTAAGGGATAATGGACAACCAGAACTTAAAAATAGACATTTCATTTTCCAGAATGTACTAGGAATAGATTAGGAACCTAATTCAATGAACAAACATAATAGAATGCTTTCTGTTGTTCAAATAGGAAAAGAAAAAAATTCTTAAACTAAGATAGTATAGTTTAGCTACCTACTAGAAATAGGGTAACTAAGAGAATATACAAATGACAGAATTAATACATAAAGGATTCTTTTACTGTAAGATACCATTAAGGAAAAGTAGAAAGATCCTTTGTCTTGGAGACTCTGAACAAATTCAAATGTATTTGGAGTATAGGATTCTAATCTCACACACTCATAAATTTAACTCATTTGTTTTCATTTATCAAAGTTTAACTGTGGGAAAATATGCCAGTAGCATAGCAAAGGCTAAAGAACCAAAAAAGAAAGTTTTTTTTTCTCTTTTTTTCCCCAAAATTTAGTACAATATGTGGAGTAACAAAAAGACCTTCTTGTCCTGAATCTCGCTTGATGCTCAACCTAAAAGCTGGCCATCATAGCAGGACAGTTCACAATGAAATTAAGAGTGGGAGGAAAGAGGGAATTAATAATTCAGTCAGTAAAGGATCTGCTGTGAGCAATCTATTTGAAAAAAATCACAACATTCTTTGTATGGCGGTTCAGATTGTTCAGGAACCCTTGGAAGATGTCCCAAGAGGTCAAGGTCCTAATGTTAAAGCTGATCCCACACAACTGAATAAAACACAGATATCTTGGCCATTTCCCTTAACAAAGCCTTGTGGAACAAGGAGCTCCAGTAGCTTTCAAGAGAAATGGCCAACGTTTAACTTTGAAAATGCATGTAAAACATACTTAATGAATGCTTTCATGAGGAGAACATTCTGGTGAAATAAAAATAATGCCAGAATAAAGTTTAACCTAAGTACAACAGTACTGAGGTAGGCACATTCTTGTATGGGCCAAATACAAATGAAATTTCAGTTCTCTTATTTCTTTTCCTGGATACAATTTTTATTTCTAGTTAATCTTCCAGAATTTCAGTTACTAAAATGTCAAATTTATATCTGCAAAGGAGTCTCTTAAATTTTGAAATATATTGACCTTCTATTGACTGCATCACAAAAATATTATATAATTTGTAAGTTGCAGAACTTTATATGCTCTATGAACAATGAGCTCTCAAATGTTTCCAAGAAAAAATAATTACAAAATATATGCTTAGTAGGTATTTATATTTGCCTACAGAATTTTCACTGCAACTAATACTGCACTTTCAAATTAGATATATATTTTTAAACTTTGTTTTACTAATTTTCTTAAAAACAATTTGTGTATATTTTAGGCAGTTTTTTAAAAGAAAACTCTTGACTATTTCTGGATCAATTAAAACAATTAGGTCTTATTTTTTATGTAAGACATCTCAGAAACTACTAATTGTAAATTATGCAAATGATGTTTATGATCATTTGCTATACCCTCTGCATGGATATGTAAAGAAGTCTTCTGTTGATTTTGTGTAATCACATTAAGTATATTTAATTAAAAACATTTTGTTTTTAGGGAAAGTACATTTAATTAAGTTACAGATAAAGATAACAACTTAAGGGGGCATGGCAGATAATTTAATTATAATATTCATCCTGCAGATAAGAAAATTTGAAAAAGCAAAACAGCAAAACATCTAAATCAAACCAAATGGTGCACCTTCTTTGTGCATCATATTTCCATGATGAACATGAGAAAGCAAAGAAATTTAACACAGTATGTACATTTTAATACTTACTTCATTCTTAGCTTCATTTTTAAGGATAATTATGTCAAGTTTTAATCTGTTTTAAAAATACAGATGAAATTACCAATACAATTTATTAGTATAAAAATAAAATATACTGATAGACATCTTAACACGTCCAATCAACCCACATCTTTGAATTGTAATATTTAGTTCCCAAGTTAAAATTTTAAAAAGAATGGTCAACTAGAAAAAAAAAATCAGAGCTTCTGCAGTAGGGTATATGAAAACATGATACAGCTTCTAGACAAGGATGAGGATTTGGGGGTTTTATTCACATACAAAATCATTATAGATTCTAAGAAGAATCAGAGAAACTTTGGATTCTCTGTGATGTTTTAAATCTTTACTGCATTGCCCATGGAAAGAACAGCAGCCTTTAACATTTATTTGATGGTCATTTGCATGGGCAGAAATTGAAGATATCTACCAAGCTGCATAAACCATAAGCATTATATTCTTGACTTTCTCCTCTTCAAATGTCAAACACTCATGTTTTCATTATACTTCAAATTTGTATCAATAAAAAGCATCAGATTGGCATGCATGATAGTGATTATTAGAGGTTGGTAAGTGTTCCAGGGAGGATAAATAGAGTGAAGTTGGGTAAGGGTACCAAAACACAGTTAGACATAACTAAAATGTCTAGTGTTCCATGGCATACGGGGTGACTAGAGTGCACAATAACCTATTGTATATTTTATGAATGACTACATGAAAGGATCTAGAAGTCTCCAAATACAGAGTAATGATAAGTAGAATATAAATGATAATTACCTGGATTAATTCATACGTACATATTGTAAACATGAATTGAAATATCACATGGACCCTATATATGTATAATTGTTATATGTTAATTAAAAATTGCCTTTAGAAAAGATTTGAGGAGATGGAAATATTAAGTTCATTGATTTGAATACTACACACTGTATATGTGTATCAGATTATCACACTGTACTGCATTGTTTATATAAATAAATAATAATTAATTTTTTTAACAAAACATCAGAGTGAGGAGTTGTCATCACAACAAATTAGAGTGACTTAGGAGCAATTAGAGTTCTCTGCTTACCAAACTTCCTAAACTATTCTGACCAGTTCTTTTCTCCAAAAGTACCTGCCATTCTGAGTATACTCATGTGAATTATTTGTTTTCTGGCTCATAAGATAAATTCCTAATCTAGGAATAATCATTCCTCTACTAAACATTTTTCTGCAAATTAAGAAATCTTTATATTCTTTGAAGGTTATAAATATCAAAAATCTCTGGGCAACCTTTCTGTGGGAACTTTTGGGGAGTAAAAACACAATGATGGATATTCCACAGTGTTTAAACTCCAAAGTAGGCACATGTTCGTAGAATTCCATCAAACTATTCATCAACATATGTACTGAAATCTGACCATTTGACTTTAATTCCAACTCTAACATGAGAAAGAGCCCCAAAGAGAAATGCCTTAATCTTTCCCAGTCTCTTTTTTAGTGTTTTGTGTGTGTGTGTGTGTGTGTGTGCATTGTAGTTTTACATTAATAGTGGGATTCACAGTGACATATTTGGACATGCACCCAGCTTAATTTGATCAATTTCATTCTCTGGTACTTCCCCTTTCCTCCTCCCTTCCCCAGATTCCCTTCCTCTACTTTACTAGTCTCCCTTCTATTTTTTTAAATTAGTGCATTATAATTATACATAAAAGTGGGTCCAGCCTCTTTTATTTTATTCATACGTTATACTTAGCTCATAATGTTAAAAGAATGATCTTGAAAATAATTGTGCAACTTTTGTGGCCATAATGGTACTCAACCATTCTTTAATTATAAGTGTCAGAATTCCTGAGTGATGACATCCAGAACAAGGGTCCTGAAGGAAAGGTGCTGCACAGACAGGCACGGAGACTCAGTGCTAACGGAGTTGCCTTACTCTCACTCTCCAGGACTTTTTCTCCAGTTTGTGAACTCATGTTCACAAGATGGCATCTTTACTTCCCATCATCACATTAGATTTCTCTAGCCCTTCTCTTCCTAGTTTTCATTAACTGGAATATCACATGCTCAGCTTCAAGAGAAGGTAGAGAAGTTAGTGTTCAGCTTTTGCATCTTCTATGCTGAATGTGCCCCAAGGAGATAGATGGTCATGGGAATGGCTGTTGGAAAAAAATAACCAAGAACATCTATCATATTTGCTTGGAAGAACTTTCGGGAGTATGTTAGTACTGTCCTTACATTCCCCCATAACAAAGTATTTTGATTTCACTCTACATAGTGTGCACTTATTTTTCTCCTGGAGTTACTTACTTTATCCACTCCCATAAACCTCTGACTCTGGTCTCAGCAGCAAGAGGTAACATGTTGTTTCACCAAAGTTTCTTAGTCTGCCTTTTGAGAAACCTGGCGCAGGCATCCCAAACAACTGGAGCATTTCTCAGGATCACTGTAAGAAAGATAAAAATGAACATGCAATTGCTTTAGTGAAAGCCATTTTAAAGTTTTTTTTTTAATTTATAATAATTTCATGAATAAATAACTTTTATATAATGGTTCCTTTCAAGAACTATCCTGTAAAGAGTTGATTATAGCAAAATATGTTGCCTGAGTCTACAAAACCTGACTCTCTTACATGTTCCTTCTGCTAGCTTACACAGGTTTACTTAATCTTTATCCCCATCTTCCACAGGATATGCTTTTATATGTAAATAGGTAATGCTAAGCAAATGCAACTCCTCTCTTAGAGGGATATAGAATAACAGGCACTTTTCAGTGGCTTTGTAACATTGAAAAAAAATAGGTCAAATGCCATGACCCCAAAACACCTTAGCCAGTGCTATGCAGACATGCACCTCAGACTGCATTTCAACAATAACAGGAAGGCCACAAACTCAGAAAAACAACTCCCCATTGACACATGGAGGCCTATATTTCCACCACTAGAGTTCCATTTTGATGATATAAAGCTTTCACCCATGTCAAAAAGTAGGTACCACTGGAAATAATGATCATTTAAACTGAAATCAATTAACTCTACCTTAGTGTAAATGAATCTGGAGTGATTTCCTGTTATGATAGCTCATGAATGGGGTACAGAGGTGAAGAACATTACTATACATGAGCAATATGTCATATCCAGGAACATCACCCATTACTGCCCTGATGTCCAAAAGGTAGATGCAAAAGGATAATTTGAAACTGTAACTTCTTAGGGGAAGAAGAGACTAAGTTCTATGGCATGTTCAATTTCTGAAAATTTGGTCACGTATGATTTGTACAAACTTTTCTTTTTGTGTTTCATGCATCAATTAAAAGTGGCTGATTTGGGGTTTTGTACATTTTGTTTTTTGTTTTAGTGTAAGGGAGAAAAATCAAGTTCAGGGATTTATTGAGACTTTTTATGAGGGAAACTAGATCAAATTCTTAAAAGAAAAGTATAGAGCATCTTTTACAACTCTAGAAATTAAGACATCTCCAAGCATACAGCTATTTTAAATAATTGAAGAATACACAAGAGGGACACAAAAGCTAATAATATCAGAGATCATTATGTTTACCTAAAACTAAATTTTACCAGAATTGTAGACTTTCAAAATCACTGCCCACATGTATCTGGTAGCCCTAGAGCAGTTACTGTCTCCTGCTAAAGTTTCCTTCACAAATGCAAGGAAAAAAGTGTCCTTGGAGGGGAAGAAAAAGAAACCAGTGCCATTCTGTCATTTGTAGTCTAGTCTAGCTTTATCCCAGATTTGCTCATGATTGTCACACACCTGGAAGGTCTCATATTTGCCTTTGGTCTCTCTTTTGCCATTTCAATCCCTGATAGATAAGGCAAGTCCTATGAAATCATAAACACTGCCCTAGCCTCTTCCAACTATAAATAAAAATAAAAGTAATTCATGCTTACTTTCTCAACAGAGGAGGAAAATCCAAAGTTGTGCTTATTCAATTTTAATGAAACAATATTTTAATAACTAGCTACTTTCCCTCTGAATGTATAATAGTTTTGAAGCTTTTGAAAAGAATCAGACTCAAGTTTTCTCTTAATGATCTATTATACTTTTAGAGAACTTCATGAACCTAGAACATAAATTATACAGATTCACAATAGTTATTTACTCGTAAACAAGAGATAGGGAAAGAAAAGAGCAGTTCGTGCATTATGGAAAATTACAGTTTTCAACATCCATTATTTTCTTCATGAATGGAGCCTTAAATTCATTGGAAGGAAAAAAAAAATCCCTGAGTATTTGCTAATGTTGTGGTTTATTCCAGCAGTTGCTTCAGATCAGATCATACAGTTCTCATTCATTCACTTGGTTTGTGAAACCAGTTACTCATGGTCACTCAACTTCTTTCCTATTGGATCCTAACAAAGGCATTGACCAGGACCATTGTTCTCAAAGGTTAAAATGCCCCCAAGAACCACTACCTCACTGCCAAAGTATGTCTAAGTCATAGGAACAAACTCAGCAATATGATCAACGTTTCCTGGAGAGGAAATTTGGAGACCTAAATTTTAATCTGGTCTGTACAACTAACTAGATGAGAAAAACTCAGTCAATTGTCCTATCTTAAGTGTCTGTCCTATATATATTTTAAATAAGTGAACAGTTGTCTAACATAGCTTTTCTTCAACTATGATCCAAAATACTAAATTTTTTATAAAAAGTTTGTTCAATTCTGAGACCTACATACCTTTCTCTAAGGAACATTAACACTGCAAAGCTTCTGAGAAGAGCTGCAGGAGTGCTTAACTTTGTTCAACCCACCCAGAATATTTTACATTTTTTGTAATCTAATACCTCTTAACATCTGTGGAACATGTATTAAGAAATGCTTGCTGTACTGGTAATTTTCCAGCTATGTTCTGCAGATCCTCCTAGAGATTTCCTGGTAAACAGAGTAAGAAGTGGGGAAGGAGCAGAGAGGTGGAGAGGAAAGGATCAGCAGGTAGGATACTGGGTTAGAGGCTTACTTTCAACTTTTTACTTTCTGGTCTCTAATAAATAACATTTTGAATAAAGGAATCTATGACTCAAAAATGGTTTATCTAGAATCCTTTGACTTAGAAATTATTTCTAGTTGAACTGACATTTTACACACACTATGTGATTTCAAAGAAAGGGACTTCAGTCCTTCTAAGATAGTTTCTTGTGGTACATTGAATTATTGTCCCTGATTATTCATACCTGCTGATCCCTTACTATGCTTTCCTGAAGGTAGACTTTATATCTCCACCCCACTGGTTTGGGTTTAACCTTGTGACTTGCTTTGACTGAGGGGACATAAGTGTCTCAAGTGCTTTTGTGATTATGTCTCCCTTGAGCTCTCTTCACCATGAGAAAAGCATTGCTCAGATGGTGGGTGCTCATAGGCCAAGGGCAGGAAGTAGAAGACCCATGAAGCCCTGCTGAGACCAATGAAACTCCAGCCAACCCACAGGCCTCGGGTAATATCAGTGAGAAATTTATGTTTATTGTTATAAGTCTTTGAAATTTAGAGGTTGTTAATCATCACAGCAAAAGTTGATTGCTACGATGTTAAATCAAGTGTCTACAATATTACCCTTGAATGGTTTTAAACTAGACAATAAGGTCCAGAATAGAATATGCCAATTTTTCTAGTATTTTTTTCAGTAAATTTGCCTAACTTTCAAAAAATACAAGAGTGCTCTCCTCTCTCTACACGTACATCCCATTCTTCCTCCTCTAAGAAATGCTTTATCCTCCATAATTCACAGAACAATCAGAGGTTAACATAATGCCAATAAAACACTGCATATAATTTTCCATCAGGGAAATAATTTTTTTTCCTTTGTTCATAAGGCCAAATACTGCTTTGGGGGAAAGGATTTAATAGGAAAATTTTAATATGTATATCCATGCCTATAATTGTCTTCAGAGACCTTAATCAGGTCAAATTAAAATTCAGCTATGTTTAATCAAGCTGTAAATCAAATGAGAGCCTTCCCAACCAGCAAACATGAAAAGAAGTCTAGGGGAAAATAGCTGTATTCCCTCCATCCTAAAAATTGAAAGCACATCTACTAACAACAGATACATAGTTTATGAATAACTTTCACTTTACTCAAGTGCTTTAAACTTATAAGACAGTTTTACACAAGCAGTTTCTCATAGAAAGTGGAATGACTATGGAATTATTCCACTTCATGGAAAGAACAGTCAGAAAAACACTCACCTTGGAGCAAAAGTCCACTAGTTAGTTATCAATCCATGGGGTGGTACCAGAAAATGAATAATGCAAGACTTATGAAAGTGAGATAGCCTTTCTGAATTAAAAAAAGTGCAAAGAAAAGAAGTAAAACCCGGAGAAAACTTGTATGAGAGCGATAATAGACAAAACAGCAGTGATATTTCATTTCCTGAGTGCTGATTCTTGGAGTTTGTGATTCTTTTGAAAAGGAATAAGAAAGGGATTTGTGAACTACAGAGGAAGACGATGTTCTGTTACTTACGCAATTAAAAAATACCAATATTGAGTATTAAGTGCCAACTATGAAACAGTAAAGATGGAATGAAATAATGTAAATAGGGCACAGAGACCTAGCACAGTACGTGACATGCCCACTTTACAAATGAGACAAAAACTCCAGCGTTCAAATCTCATGTTCTCTCAACTATTAAAAATTGGATTAAAAAAATCAATACAGTAGACAAATATTTAGTCAAATTAAGAAAAAAATAAATGAAAAAGACTCGACTAACATCAGAAATGAAAGAAGGAACATTATAACTGGTGTCACAGAACTAAAAAAGAACTCAAAGGAGACTGTGAACAACTGTACACCAACAAATCAGATAACCTAGAAGAAACGTATAAATTTCTAGAAACATACAACTTACCAGGACTGAAGCATGAAGAAATAGAAACCTCAACAGAGGTAACCAGCAGGGAGATGGTATTGGTTATCAAAAACTTTGTAACAAAGAAAAGCCAAGGACCAAATGGCTTCATTAGAGAATTCTGCCAAACAGTTAAAGAACAATTAAAACCAACTCTCCTCCAACTCCTCCAAAGCTTGAAGAAAAGGGAACACTGTTGGTATAGATTGGATATATATGTCCCCAGAGGTTCAGGTGCTAGAAGCTTGGTCCCCGGTGAGGTGGTGTTGAGAGGGGTGAAACCTCTAAGAGGTGGCCCCAGTGGGAGGTAATGGGATCTTGACTGCCTTGAAAGGGATTAACATTGGTCTCACAGATCAGGTTGGGTCTCAGAGAAATGGGTTGGTTCTGGTGAGAAAAGGTTGTTATGATGAGTGAGGCTGGCCCCCGCCTGCTCTCTGCTCTCTTCCTTTCTCACCTTGAAGCCTCTTGATTCCTCTCCTGCCATGTAATGCCTTCTACCATGTCATAATGCAGCCATGAGACCGTCAGTAGATGAGGCTACACAATCTTGGGCTCTCAGTCTCCAAAACCATAAGCCAAAGAACCCAAACAGAACTTTCTTTATAACACTCAATGTTGTGTCAGGTATTCTGTTACAGCAATACAATACAGACAAAGGAAACTTCCAAACTCATTTTATGTGGTCAGCATTACCCTGATCCAAAAGCCAAATACACTGCAAGAAAACTATAAACCAGTATCTCTGTGATGAACATAAAATAAAAATCTTCAACAAAATACTAGCAACCAAATTGAATAGCACATTGAAAGGATTACGCGTCATGACAAAGTATAATGTATCCTCAGATCGCAAGGATCTTTCAACACACAAAAATCAATTGATGAAATATGCCATATTAACCAAAGAACAAAAAAATACAATACAATCTCAGTTGATGCAGGAAAAAAAATTGACAAAATTTAACACCTATTCCTAAAAAGAAAGAAAGTATCCAGCAAACTAGGAACAAAGGAAACTACCTCAACTAATGAAGACCATATGAAAAGACCTCAGCTAATACCACACTCATTGGACAAAAACTTGTAGTTTTTCCTTTGAGAACAGGAAAGAGACAGGATGCCTGCTCTGCTTACTTTTATTTAGCCAGCCCAGTTAGGCAAGAAAAAGAAATAAAAGGCATCCAAATTAAAACGGAAGAAATGAAAATATCACTGATCTTAGATGAGATAATCTTGTATATAGAAACCCCTAAATATTCTACAAATAAGCTCTTGGAACTAATAAAAGAATTCAGCAAAGTTGCAAGATACAAAATCAACAAACTATATGATAATGATAAGCAATTTTAAATGGAAATTTAGGAAACAGTACAATTTATAATAGCGCCAAAATAATAAAATGCTTGGGAATTAACTAAGGAGGTAAAAGACTTGTACTCTGAAAACTGCAAAACATTGATGAAAAAAATTTTAAAGTGAAGCTAGCCAATCCCTAAAAAACAAATGCCAAATGTCTTCTTTGATATAAGGAGAGTAACTAAGAACAGAGTAGGGTCGAAGAGCATGAGAAGAAGATTAACATTAAACAGGGATGAGAGGTGGGAGGGGAAGGGAGAGAGAAGGGAAAAAGCATGGAAACGGAAGGAGACCCTCAGAGTTATACAAAAGTACATACAAGAGGAAGTGAGGGGAAGGGGAAAAATAATACAAGGGGGACAAACGAATGTCAGTAGAGGGGGCAGAGAGAGAAGAGGGGAGGGGAGGGGAGGGGAGGGGTGATAGTAGAGGATAGGAAAGGCAGCAGAATACAACAGACACTAGTATGGCAATATGTAAATCAATGGATGTGTAACTGATGTGATTCGGCAATCTGTATATGGGGTAAAAATGGGAGCTCATAACCCACTTGAATCAAATTGTGGAATATGATATATCAAGAACTATGTAATGTTTTGAACAGCCAACAATAAAAAATTTAAAAAAAAAAAAAAAAAAGACAAACAAAGGACCAGGCATCTCATGTTCATGGGTTAGATGATTTAACATTGTTAAGATGTTCATACTCTTCAAAGTAATCCTCAGATTTAATGGAATACCTATCAAAATCTCAATCGCATTTTTTTACAGAAATAGAAAAAGCAATTCTAAAGTTCATAAGGACCACAAAAGACCTCAAATATACTAATTGATCTTGAGAAAGAGTGCATTTGAAAGTCTCACACTTCCTAATATCAAACATATTTCAAAACCACAACAATTCCAAATAGAGTGGTACTGGCACACAGACAGACATATTGAACAATATAGTAGAAATAGATAGCCTAGAAATAAACCCTTGGGTAAGTGGTAAGATAATCTTCAACAAGAATACCAAGACCATGCAAAAGGGAAAAGACAGTCTATTTAACAGATGGTGCCAGGAAAAGAGGAAATCCATATGCAAAAGAATGAAGTTACGCCCTTACATTTCACCATCTATAAAAATTAACCCATAATGGATTCAAGTCCTAAGTGGAAGACCTGAAACTATAAACTCCTGGAAAAATGTAAGGGAAAAGCTTCATGCAATTGGTTTTAGCCAGGATTTCTTGGCTAGGACATCAAAAACCCAGGCAACAAAAGTAAAATTAGACCTTTGTAACTGCATCAAACTTGAGAACTTCTGTGAGTCAAAGAACGTAATCACAGAGTGAAAAAAACAAACTGAAGAATGGGAGAAAATATTTGCCAATCATATATCTGATAGAAGATTAACACCCAGAATATATGAAAACAACAAAACAACCCAACAACAACAAAAACAAATAATCTGAGAAACAAAACTGGGCAAAGAACTTACACAGATATTTCTCAAAAGACAACATACAAATAGCCAGCAAGTACATGAAAAGATATGCAACTTATCATTACAGAAATGCAAATTGAAACTACAAGGAGCTTTTACCTCGCACCCCTTAGAATGGCTATTATTTTTTTTTTTAAAAAAAGCATATAGAATAACAAGTGTTGCTAGGATATAGAGAAATTGGAACTCTCAAGTACTGTTGATGGGAAAACCAAATGGAATGGGGTCTCTGAAAAACAATACAGCCACTCCTCAAAAGAAAACAAAATAAAGTTACTACACGATCTCAACAGCTATCATAGTGCTGCACACCTGTAACCCCAGTGACTCAGGAGACTAAGTCAGATTGGACTAGGTTTCCCACCATAACAACAGAATTTAGCTTTATTTATTCTTGACATCTTTACTTCCCTTAAAGGCCCTGTCTCCAAAACAGTCACATTTGGAGGTGTACTAGGGGTTGCGGTTTTAACATGTGAATTGGGAGTGAGGGAGCACAATTCAGTCCACAACAATTACTCATTGAGATTAGTTTCTTAGTTGCACATGTGGATTGTACTAAAGAAAAATTAGAGATATGGACCACCCCCCCCCCCAAAAAAAAAAGTTCACATCATATGAAGGCAATGTAAGAGATTTTTGATCATCTTATGCTTCAAACCAAATTTTTGGAGGAAATGACTTTAGGAATTCACAATTACACAAATTATATATTTATACAGATCCAGTCTTTTTTGCCTGTTTGGTTGGCTGTTTTACATTTTAATCAGTATCAAGAAAAAACATCAAAGAGGATGCTATCAGGGCCAAGTGAAAGTTTAGAAGAATATCTCTACAATCTGTAAGTTTGTTCCCAAGAGATCTCACAACACCCTGGGGCAGGCTGAAAGCAAAACTTTTTCTCAAAAGATTTTAGTATTCTGGTCTCCAGACTTACTCTAGATTGGGAAGTCCCTAAGTATTTTCAAATGAAGTTTAAAAAATCTACAAATATTTCAGAAGGGTCTTTTGTAATATTCTAGATGAACATTAGATAAAATTTTATTCCCTGGGAACTATATATGTTTTCCTTTTTTCTAAGTTCATTTTCAAGTCATTCCAATAAGACCTTCAACTGCCATTACTTTTCCCTTCAGAATTTTACCACACTTACCTTCCTAATGCTGACCAGCTTTCTTAGTAGTTGCCTAACTTCAGCAAATATTTCTAACACACCAGAGGAGTATGAATTGAATATGCACAGGCACTCCTATTCCTGACAAAATACAGCTAAGGATTTATCTTTAATTCAAGGGACTAGTATATCTAATTGCAAACTGGTATCTGGGCTTGTTGGGTTAGTTTCTCTAAAGGAAAATTCATAGTTTTGAGGGTAAAACCTCAACTCATATCTTTGTATAATGTATGAACAACTATGGGTTAATACATTTTCAATAATATAATTAGGCATTCCCTTTTCAATAATATAATTAGGCACATCTTTTAATCTGTAAAATTAAAATATGGGATCACTTAGAACCATTTCTAAATGAATGAGAAAATGAGATTTTTCAAATTTAAACAATATTTGAGGAAACAGTCTATCATAGTAAGAACATCTTTATTCAGATAGATTTAATGTTTCCATCCATTATATTTTCAAACATACAAATTTCATGAATGTAATACACCAGATATTATTTATGAAAACAAAGTTTTTCTCCCTTGATTCTCACAACTTTTGATCTACATAGAATGTTCTTTAATAAGTTCCATACTTCCATGTGTAAATCAAAGTGCTAATTAAATATTTAATTTAAACACCTTCTAATAATACATCAATAATATCCTCAAATACAGTTTACTACATTTTTTAAAAAGTCATTCTAGTCAAACATAGTGGTGCATGGCTATAATCCCAGTAACTTGGGAGGCTGAGGCAGGAATATCAAAAGTTTGAGTCTAGTCTTTGCCACTTAGCAAGATCCTATCTCAAAAGAAAATTTTTAAAAGGCTGGGGGTATAGCTCTCAGTGTTACAGGACCTCTGAGTCCAAGAAAGAAAGAAAGGGGATGGGAGGGAAGGAGGGAAGAAAGGATGGAAAAGAGATAGAAAGAAAGAAGGAAAGAAGGAAGGAAGAGAAAATAAAAATAATATGATTTTAATTCAATGGGAACATCAATAGACATTCACTGGAATATCAATACTCTTACTATATTTAGATGATGTGATTAGAGTGGTAAATTTCAAATAGAATGAAGTGAAAATAAAAATAATATGATTTTAATTCAATGGGAACATCAATGGACATTCACTGGAATATCAATACTCTTACTATATTTAGATGATGTGATTAGAGTGGTAAATTTCAAATAGAATGAAGTATTATCAAGTTTTCCCCTACCAACCTGGCAATGCTAGCACATAATACTTTTCTACTTCCTGAAAAGTCCAGAAATTGCATAAATCATAGTCAAGAATTTAAAAATATACATCAATGAAATACTGATGATGGCAACAAATGTTCCTTTATGTTGTTATTTTGCTGAAGAAATACTGTTTTATGGCTCCCAGCTTAGACTGGACCTTTGTGCCTGTTGAAACAGCATACCATGGGGGAGGGGTACATAAATTGGAGAGAGGTTGTACCTAATTACCACCTTCCATGTAACATGTGGAACTCTGATTTCTTGTTGGCTGCTGGGGTCATCAGAGCAAGATACATATGGGAGCACTAATCCCAGGAAATGCCTCTGTCAGAAGTTCTAAAACATGTGAGGAGCTCAGGACAGCCATTGGAATAAACCCTCACCCTCTACTTAAGGCTGGCACAAGGCCAACACTTTCACTTCAGAATTGCTTCTTTTCCTCCCAACCTACTTTGTGACTATCTTTTCTTATTAATTTCATGGACTTATGAAATGTAAATTAATTTTAGTATCAGGTTAAGAAGAACATTGAAATGAAAATATGGAGTCACATACAACGCATGAGAGGGTCAAATAAAAAATGCTTTTAGATGGTTTTTACCATTGCTTGCTTGCTTGAGTGAGAGGCTGATTGCACTTATAATTGATTTCTGTGATTCCATTTCACCATTAAAACATTACCAGGTCATCAATGATTCTGCCTTTGGTCAGAAAGCCTCTCCTGCTGAGGCTCCAATCTAATCTTATGAAAAAAAAATGACATGTTTATGTATAAAAGCTGGCTTTCTGACTGCATTTGATGGTTGGCAGGAACTGGAAAGGAAACAAGCTATCCAACAACCACATTACCAAGAAGCCAGGCTTCTTTTGCAAGATTTGTTCCTAATTCTTTTGAGGTTAGAGAGCAAAATGTGATAAGAATAAAGATTGCTTCTGACACTGTTAATGTTCTGCTCGCCTCTCTCGACACTCTCCCATTATCTCATGAACTCCCTGAGACTCAGCAATCACATTTATGTGGTTAACTCTGGCCCATCTCCTGCCCCACCTTCCAGACCAGCTCTGCAACTTTGTGCTTGACATTTCCACCCTTGTGCTCAGCCACACCTCTGGCTCCAACATGTGTTCAAAATGGCACCTTTCATCTCTGCCCTCTCTGTGCCTTCCTTTCCCAGACTCCGTAGATCTCTTCTCGTTTTTCAATTTCCTGTTTGCCACCATTATTGGTCGCCCATCTTAGTAGTCACTATGGACACTTCTTCCATTGATTCCCACGTTGATTCCCCATCGGCCTCTCTATTCCAAGTTACACTTTTGTTTTTGTGTAACTGTCAGTCCTATCTTCTGCTTGAAGATGTGACTACCTGCAGCAAAGTCATCACAGGCAACCATTGTCCCAGAGGGTGCATTTGTACAAATCAAAAGAGCAGTTAGGCTGGGGTTGTGGCTCAGAGGTAGGGCACTTCCGTAGCATGTGTGAGGCCCTGGGTTCAATCCTCAGCACCACAGAAAAAGATAAATAAATAAAATTATTATGTCCAACTAAAAATTTTAAAAGAAAAGAAGTCAGTTCCTGAGCTGACATGTTGGAGTGTTGGGCCTACATTAAAAAAAAAAAAAAAGGCAGTCCATCTTCAAGACACTTATCTTCCATCTCTCAGGAAACTTTGTTATTATGCAAAATACTTAGATGATGGTAGCATGGTCATAATAAACACAGAAATCCACAGAGTCATCACATGAATGGCACTCTCTAAAATTTTAAAGTACACAATCTGCACACACCACCAGGCAGCCCTGTGATTTTGCTGTCCCTCAATTCCAGACATTTTAATGGCCCCTTGTCACTTGTGAAAGTGAGTGCACCTGTGTTGGCCTGCCGGAGACACTGTGCTTGGCTTTGGCCTGTGTCTCCGCTGTTATCTACTAGTCCTTACCCCCCCACCCCACCGCCCCGCATGCCTGTTCTCCACTCCACCTGGCACACGTTCTCAGAATTGACTCACACTTGCCTCTCAGCTTGCCTTTATCATTTATCTGCCTGGTACGCCCTCCCTTTTCTTGTAACCTGTACATCCTACCTTTTCTTCCAAATGTCATTTCTTCCACAAAGCCTTATCTATCTCCTACCCAAACAGAAAGTGAGCATTCTCTTCTCTGAACTCAACTTTGCTTATACCTCAGTTACTCTGTGTGTGTGTGTGTTTGTATGTGTGTTGCCTTTTATTACAGTTACTGGCTTATTTGATTGATTCAGTACCAGCTGGTAAACTCTTTCAGATGGCAACTATGTCTCAATTTAGGTTTTCAAGTCCAAGCCCAAGATTTTATGCAGATTTTTAAAAGTTCACTAAAACAGTAAGTCTTACTCCATGAATACATTGGATTTTTGTGATTCATTTCAAGAATTCCTATTCCTTAGGAATCTTATCAAAAATGTTTTATTTCATATTTAATTGCCAAAAATATAATCAATAACTATGTTTCCAATCTTTGTACCTGCATTTCATTCTATTTGCTTTACTTTTGCAATAGCTGGGTGACCCTCCACTGCTATTCTATTCATAATTTCTATAACATGTGTTTACTATTTCATTGTTCTCAGCCAAACAAAATCAAACAGGATTTTTTCTTTATCTTGTAAAGTTAGTCCATTCTTCATTTTATAGGTCTTCATTCCACAACACCTTCAGTGTAAATAAATAAGACAGATTTTGCAGGGAAGGCAGAGGTAGTATCTTATTCAAAAAAGGACAGATCGAGGTCATAAATAATTATAGGATTGGAAGCATCTTTTATCTTCTATCTGCTTAAACTACAATACCATTGTGGATTTTAAAGAGATCAATATCTCATCCAACTTGGGAACTGTTAGTTCATTTTATCACCTTGCTGTTAAACTATGGTAATGATTAGTGCTAATGCTAATCATTACCATATTTGATTCCATTTGGATTAAGTTATAAATGTCTGATAAATAACAGAGCTTTCTAAGATTATCTATGTATATTTTTCAGGCCCATGGAACCCTAGATATGTGTCAAAACTAGACCCTGTATACTAACTAGTGGTGGCACAAAGACATAAATGCAAATGAATTAACAATATTTATACTTTAAAATCACTTGAAAATTCCTGCTATCTCATACTTCTGCATTGACTGAGTCTAACAAATAAATACAGACCTTTATATTCAATTGCCCTTGATAAACTAATTTTCTCCATTTTTATCAAATTAAGAATACATTTTCCCTTTTCGTTTTGGCTCTGAGAAAGATCAGTTACCTGAGAATTAATTTTTACATTTCAGGTCCCCAAATACACAGTAACCCAGACACTGTAAAACTCATAAGATGGAAACTGAAATCATAGAGATTTAAAGGCCCCCTGGCCTAACATCCCCACTCTGAATCCCCTCTAGTGTCTCTAACACTTGGCCATCTCAACTTCTCCTGAATGGGATTAGTAATAGGAAGGTCGCTCTTCACAAGCTAAGTTCTTTCCCCTTTGGGTTAATTTCAAAGTTCAGGAAATATACTTCCTTATGGTGTCTTGAAAACTGCCTTTTCATCTGACTTCCCATTAGTTCCCACTTCTACCCTCTAGAACTACAAATAATAAAAAAGTTCCCCTCTCATATTATTTTCTCCCTTTAGAATATTTAATTAAAACTGCTTTGCCCTTCCTTAGATTGACTCCTGGCCCTTTGACTTGCCAGTTATGAGTCCCTAGGAAAGTTAGTGCCTCTATGCCTCATGATTTCCTTCTCACATGAAGATAATAATAGGATCCATCTCACAGGGTCCTCTTAAAGATTTCATTAGAAATCAGAAATACTTAGCACATTGTCAATGCCCTGTGATTACTACAAAGATCTCCTTTCCTCAAGTATATTCTCACAGTAGCCTGCATGGGAAACCCTCTTCCTCAGTCCATCACCAGCACTTCATTTGCAATAGTGTTCAAATTGTTCTTTCATGATAGATTCCTTTTCCATTTGCCTGGCAATTAGAAAACAGCAGTGATGTTGCTAGAACCCCACGTGGTTCTAAGGATTTCTGCTAACACACTCCAGTCCCACTTTGTTGTACTCTACCTTCTCTGCAGGAAAAAGCCGAGCCCAGTCCCCAAAAAAGACCACATTGGTGATCCCACTTACTTCTTGGAGTCACCAGGTCTCTCCTCCAAGAAGTTACTCTCCATATAGAACTGCAAATTCTAGACTGTCATGGAAACCCCTTCTCACCCTTCTTGCCTCAGGCTCACCAAAATAAATAAATGAATACATATCCTGTGTTCTTTTCCTCAATGCCCTTGTCTGACATGGTGTTGGTCAGCTAATCTGACATTGCAGATTGTGCTGTTGATTTAATGGTTTGATTTTTCACTCTTCCAAGTAACAAATAAATATTAATTTTCAGCCAACCTTAGAATCTTGACACATCCTTGGAATTGCTTTGAGTCTTTGATTATACTTGATTTTTTTTTCCACTTAAAAAAAAGTGTCTTAACAGCTTATGCTTTAGAAGTGTTCCTTAGTTTTTAAAATTTGCCTTTAATTTTGTGGGGGTGTGTGTGTTGTGTGCGTCTATAGGACATCACAGCCCCCCATACTTGTTAGCAAGAAGTGATATGTTCTGCCATATGTTTTCACTTATATGGAATCTAAAAAATTAAATACATAGAATCAGAGAACAGAATGGTGGTTACCAGAGGCTGAGGAGTAGAGGAGATAGGAAGCTGCTGGTAAAAGGGTACAATGTTTCTGTTAGACAGAAAAAACAAATAAGTATCCAAGGTGACATTTATATTTACCAATTTGATTTCATCATTCCACCTTATATACATATATCATAGTATCATTTTGGTGCCCTATTATATTAAAATTACAATTACATAATTACAATTTGTCATAATTATAATTAAATTATCATTCTATTATAATTTGTCAATATCTGATTTTTAAAAAAATGAAGAACGGTATGTTCCTCAGGAAGTCAACAGTGGAAATCTCAGAAATGAGAAGAGGGTGGCATGAGATGAGATGTCATGAAATCTTGCCACCCAGCTTCAATAAAGTCCCCTGTCCTAGAAACTTGCACCATCTGTGACTTAGTCTAAACGCAAATCAAATTTATTCATAATACCATGCCACGAACATATTTATACATAAAGAGATATTTCACAAATACTGCTTGCTGTCTTGGGGAGGAATTTTATTGTCAATAGACGATTTCCTAAGATTAAGAAATTAACCTAAAAAGGTAATAAGTATAAGGGTTAGATGGGGTGCATAGGGTGAATCTCTCTTTCATCAATATTTTCCTAATGCTTTCTTTCTTTTTTTCCTACTGCTCTCTTAAGTCATACTTTAAAATGAATCATCCAAGAAATGTGAAAGACCCCCTTATAATCAAGTAGATTTTTCAACCAAAATCAACAAAAATACAGCTTTTCTTCATGTATCCCCCAAACAGGAAATTACTAAAATTCCTCTAAGATTGTTCCCTGAACATATCTCTTCAACCTTTTCCTTAGAGATTGTCCATGCTGAACGTGAGTTCATTTGTTAAGAATAAATATGCTTACATTGATTTTGCTCACTTCAGGGATTGGCTGTGTTATTCAACTTTTCATTTCTGTGACAAAAATACCTGCCCAGAAAAACTTAAGAGGAGAAAAAGTTTATTTTGGATCACAGTTTAAGTTGTTCAGCCCATGGTTGGCTGACTCTATTGCCTTGGACCCAAGGTGAGGCAAAACACCATGGCAAAGGGCCTGAGAAAAGTGGCTTAGTTCAGGACCTAGAAGAGAGGGAGGGGAAGGGGCCTCTGGGAACATGAACCTTTCCAGGACACTCCTGCAATGGCTCATCTCCTCCAGAACACCCCACCTGCCTATAGTTACCATCCAATTAGTTCATTCAAACTAGGACTGGATTACAGCTCTCATTATCTAATCGTTTTACCTTGGACTATCCTTGCACTAACACAGGAGCTTTGGGAGAACACTTCATATTCAAGTCACTGGCTTTTCTGAGAAACACTTTCTTTTTGTTTTGTTTTGTTTGTTTTCTGTACCAGGGCTTGAACCCTGGGGTGATTAAATCACAGAGCTGCATTCCCAGCCTGTTTTTTATTTTTTATTTTTTTTAATTTTGAGACAGGGTCTCTTGCTAAATTACTTAGGGCCTCATTAAGTTGTTGAAGCTAGCCTTGAACCTGCAATCCTCCTGCCTCAGCCTCCCAAACTGCTGGGGTTACAGGCACGTGCCACCATGCCCAGCTTTGAGAAACATCTTCTATTGGCTTGCTTTCTATTTTGAGAGATGTGGCAAATTTCAGAAAGACTACACTATAAAAATTTAAATGGAAATAGGATGAGAAAAACGAATCAGTGACTGAAAAGGTCATTTCACCTACTAACCTAGTTAAATGCCTAAGGTCTTCTCTTCATGAAGTGACCATCTTGTTGATCAAGTAGAGTAAGACATTGATAAAGACTAAGGGATCTGTAAAGTCCATCTTTTATTCTTACAAACACCTATAATTCTAATTTATAAAACAGGAGGGAATGTGATTATTACTCTACATAAAAATTATAGGAAAAAGCATAGACATGTCATGAATAAAAGGTACTAAAGAGACCTTTTGTAGAAATTAGTGGCAGAAGTGGAAGTGGATGGGAAGTCATGAGCCAACAAGAATATTTAACTAGGGTCAACAAGTTAACTAATTAGCTGGGCTTGCAATGGTGTCCTAAGTAAACCAAAGGAGATCTTTCTTGAAGTAATGAAAAAAGAAAATATTGAAGCCCAAAGAATCCCATGTCCATAAACTCTTTAATTTTTAAAGAGCACAAACTATTTTTTTCAATATTCTATTCAATATTCTATGCTAAATGTGCCTCAGAGTTTCCCTGAGATAAGTGTTGTCTTACTCTTTGTAAGCCTGTCCCTAACTCAAGCTTCCCTTCCCCTTTGAGACTCATATCATAAGGCTCTGCGGAGTTATGCTCTCTCTGCTCAGTCAGGCCCAAGCTGTAGAGATCTTTTCTCTGGCAAAGGTTTACATATTGACAGTGACTTGTTCTGCAGCCCATTGTTTGCTGCTGACAGGTCAAACACTAGAAAGATATTGGACTGGGAATAAGCATTCTTGAGTGTCACATCCACTATACCACTTATGAGCTGTTTGGGCAATTCAATGAACCTCATTCACATGACTTCAGCTTTCTTGAATATTTAATATGAACAATACTTTGCTCATGTGCATCATTCAAGAAGTAATTATTTAGGGCCTACTTAGTCCAGACATGAACTTGGACACTGGAGACACCCATCTAAATGAGGCTTTGTCTCTGCCCTTGAAGGATTTATAGTTTAGAAGAGGAGAGAGGCATTTGAATTGGAAAGTGGAATACAGAGTAGTAAGAACGAAGTGGGAGGAGGCCCCAGTGACCTTCCTGGAAAGTAAACATTCCCTAGCATAACTGATAAAATATATCCCTTGAACTTTAACTCTGGACAAAACAGATACTAATATGAGTCAGCTAACATAGACTCAAAACATATGCAAAGCAAAAAGTGAGATTAAAATTCTTTGTGTATAGCTATTAGAAGGCTATCCAGTGGATACGTGGCTCAGTCAGGCCCATTTTGGGGATCAATAAAATATATGCAAAGTTTTTTGGGTGTGTTCAATTTTGGAGACAGAATTCTTACCATTGATCCAAGTATCAAGAAGTTGAATGAGTCCAAAATGGATATAAATAGATAGACACACACACACACACACACACACATAGGTGTGTGTGTGCATGCAGACTCAAATTTATCATCTTCTACCACCAATTTACATGCTCTAAATATTGCTGATGTTTCTGAACTTACCATTATAAACTCTTTAAATATAGTACATGTCTATACTATGTAGAGTGGTTAAATATGTTCTTACAGGTTTCCAAGTAGCTACCTTTCAAAACAAACTAAAAAGTTAGCTTGTATAATCACTATTTCATTAAAGAGAAATAAATTCTTATAAATCACTTACTTAAACTGATATGCTTTATATTATGAAGTTGCTACATATGGAGATGTCTGAGTTTTTATCTTAAAAGGACATATTCAAAGAAAATATAACTTCCATTCTTTTCTGTAATTGATTTGATCTTGTTTTCCAGCCACTTAGTGCTAGATATCAAGAGGGAAAAACATCAAATTTTTCAAATAAATATATGCAATTTCTTTGGGTCTGAAAAAATTATTACACAAGGTTCATATTTTTTAGTGGGAATAATGAAATGTATAGAAATTAAAATGGCATGATACCATGGATTTGCTTTAAAATATTTTTTAAAAGAAAAGAAGGGAGAACAGAGAATGGGAGAGAAAAGGGACAGAAAAAAAGAAATAAAGAGCATTTTTGTCACCCAAACACAGGTGTCATGAAATCAAAGCCAAAATAGAAAAGGGAAAAACTCATATCAATATGGTTATCATTGAACATGTAGATTGGGGTAAGTTCACCAGTACTGGCTGTCTGATTTATAAATATGGTGAGATCAAAAAAAGAACAAAGAAAAAGAAAAAAAGAACAGAAAATATGAAAAGGACACTGCTGGAAAAGGGCACCTTCAAATACACCAGGGTCTTGGATAAATTGAAAGCTGAGTATGAGTGTGGTGTCACCATCGATAAAACCCTACAGGACTTTGAGATCAATAAGCATTATGTGACTATTATCAATTCCTCAGGACACAGAAACTTTATCAGAAACTTGATTACAGGCACTTCCCAGGCTTGTTGTGCTGTCCTGTTGTTGCTACTGGTGTCCCTGAACTTGAAGCTGATATCTCTAAGAATGGGCAAGTCCATGCATGTGACCTTCTGGCTTATACACTGGGTGTGAAACAAAATGATTTCTACTGATCTACCCTATAGGCAGATAGGAAGAAATCATCATGGAAGTCAGCACCTACATTAAGAAAATGGATATAAACCTGACATGGTGGCATTTGAACTAAATTTTGGTTGGAATAATAACAAATGATAACACTTGGTCCTTAAGCCAAGTGCTTGCAGGTCTTAGTTCAAAGAATACAAAGTCACCCATAACCCTATGATGGTGGGGAACCAAGGTGTTGTAAGTTCTGGATTGCATTCCACCATCTCCCATTTGCATCTGCCCCTTCCAGGTGCCTATGAAATAGGTGGTGTTGGTACTGTAGGGCTGAGTAGAGAATGGTATTTTCAAACACAGCATGGTGGTCACCTTTGCTCCAGTCAAGAGCACAACTAAAGTCTATTGAAAGGTACCATGGTGCTCCAAGTGAAACTTTTCCTAGGAATAATGTGGACCCCTATGTCCAGAATGTGTCTGTTAGGGTTGGGCATAGCTTGGTGTTAGTAAATTTACCTAGAATGCCCTGAGTTCTGTACCCAGATCTTCCAAAAGAATAATAATAAAAATAGCAACAATAAGTCTGTCAAAGATATTCATTGGTCCATTGTGTAGTACACAATCATAATCCCAGCAACTCAGGAGACTAGAGCAGAAGGATCACAAGTTCAAGGCCAGCCTCAATGATTAAATGAGGCCCTGTCTCGATATAAAATTAAAAAGGGCTGGGGATGGAGCTTAGGGGTAGAGATTTCCTGGGTTCAGTACCACAAAAGGAAAAAAAAAAAAGATGCTGTGGCAGGATTCCTGGTGACAGCAAAAATGAGTCATCAATAGAAGCTGCTGTCTTCACTGCTTTGGTGATCATCCTACACCATCCAGGCCAAATTTGGGCTGGCTGTAACCACGTACTTGTTTTTCATGCAGCTTAGGTGGCTTGCAAGTTTCCTGAGCTGAAAGACAAGCTTGATCCCTGTTCTGGTAAGAAATTGGAAGATGGCCTTTAGTTCTTCCAACCTGGTGTTACGGCTTTGTTTTAGTCAGCCATTTCACTGTTGTGACTAAAGGACCCAACCAAAACAATTGTAGAGGAGGAAAAGTTTATTTGGAGGCTATGGTTTCAGAGTCTCAATCCATTGACAGCAAGCTCCATTCCTCCGGGGCTTGTTCATGAGGTAAAACATGGCAAAAGAGTGTGGCAGAGGGAAAGAGCTCACATGGTGATCAAGAAGCAGAAAGAGAGTCTCCACTTGCCAGATACAAAAATGCACCCGCAAGCCGTGCCCCCATTCCCACCTCCTCCAGCCACACTCTACCACTGCCACACCCCTCAGTTAATCCCCATCAGGGGATTAATTCACTGATTGGTTTAAGACTCTTACAACCCAATCATTTCTCCTCTGAACATTCTTGTATTGTCTCACATGTGAGCTTTTGGCAGACACCACATCTAAACCATAACAGGCTCCCAGCAGACAAAGGTATGTTGAGAGTTTCTCTCATTTTCCTCTGGATGGTTTTGCTCTTCGTGATATTAGAGAGTTGAAGTAGAAGTCATCAAAACACGGACAAGAAAGCAACTGCAGCTGAAGGAGGAGTTTTTAAATTTGTTCTCAAATAGAGAACAAACCTATACAAGTTCCAAATGTGAAAATCACAAAGGATCCTTCTTTCCTCGAGTCTTTTTATGTAGGTACATAGCTATGTAAATTACAAATAAATACATATTGCTTTCATACCAATTTTCCTTTAATATGA